>NC_135576.1:123695835-124026192 GCF_965152235.1 Eretmochelys imbricata
AACAAGACCTCCACAGCAGAAACTGTTTTGTTCTGACCTTCTGAAATGATATTCATCAATTTGCTCTCTCTTTTTCAGAGCAAAGTATTTCGGGAAGAGGGAATAAAACCTTTACATTTAGTGGGGTAGGGAGTAAGGAATTCTACTGGGGCAATGGGAGACAAACCACGCAGCATTGTAGCTGGCAGAAACTTAAGCATGACAGTTATGACAAAATTAAAAATATTCACCCTATTGTCCCAAAACTCATTAGTTTTAGTTGTAATGTAAATATCAGAGGAGCAGGTCAGGGCTCTGAAAACACTAGTAAGCATAGCCCCAGATCCACATAGCTTACAATCTAATTTAGGACAAGGCCCGAGCAATTAACAAAAATGAGAGTGATAAGGTGGCTAGATAAAAACATATGTTATACTCTAGCCATATAATCAGCTCTGAATGTAGAAGTTTCTTTGACTTTAAATAGATAGAGACGGTCTAACTCTTACCACTCCTTCAAACAGAGCAAGCGAAGGGATTTTATCACTTTGGGCAGAAATGGCTTTTAAGGAGGAATTTGGAGAAACAGAGGAGTAGTAGACAAAGAAAGTTTTGATGGTTAGTAACTTGTGTTTGTGCTGGGAGACTCATCTCTAGCCAAAATTTGTTAAGAGGCTTCAAAAGTAGTCTGCATTTTCAAAAGCAGGTGCGTGACGTTAACAATGAATTGCACTGTTAGGCACTGCATTGCTCTAATAGCTATCCCTTAGGGCTGGGAGAAGAGGAGCGTTCACCATACATCTGAAAACTCTGCTCTTGGGTCCTGAGAAAGATAAAAGGTCTGGATTTTTTGCCTTTTTTCCACCTTCCTAAAACCACTCTTTCCCCCCGCCACCCCAGTACAGAGTAACGGGTGTGGCCATAAACAGTTCTTGGGAGCCTTCCCTCTTCAAAGTGGTGTTACAACTTCCTACAGAAGGAAGAAACAGAATCTTGGAGTTCCTTCTAAGCTACAGCTCAAGCTGCTAGAGAAAGAAGGCAAGGCCTTCAGCAAGTGTAAATCAACGCAGCTTCACTGGTCAACAGAGTGTCTCCTATTTATACAGCTGAGCACATAGCCTAGAATTTATCACAGTTCCATCTCTTCTTAGAATTAAAGCTTTTACTATTCAGAAATAAGAGACAGAAAACATAATCCTACTGAACATAGATGTTGGGGACACTGGGGCATGGCCACTAGGTAACTCGAAGGGATGGAAGACCACAAGTGTCGATGAAGCCCCCTCACACTAGGCCCAGGTGTCCTTGGCCCCCCCTCCCGCCTGGAGGCACTCGCAGCAGCTCTGCGTACTAGGCCCAAGTGTCCTTGGCCCCCCAGCCTGGAGGCACACACAGCAGTTATGCTGAGGATCTGCAACAATATGCTGCAGAGTCAGACTGCCTGAAACTAAGCAAGGCCAAACAGGGCAGATATGGAAGAACAATGCTGAATAAAGCAGCTTTATGTATAGTTTAACAAATGATACAGAGAACCAGGGAACTAGCTGGGAACTGGATTGGCTGGCTATATGGATACTTGGGGCAGCTTGCTATTGGATAAGTATGCTGGGAAAAAGGATGTATAAAAGCCTGTGTAACTTCCTGCTCTGTGTACAGGATTTGAGAGTCAAATCTCCCTGTACCTATTTGAAGCTTCAAATAAACTTTTCTGCTTCTCCACCCCGTTGTGATAATTGGGTGTAGCACACCGGGTAACGAACCAACTCAAGCTGCTGTTCAGCCTCTCGGCACTGGGTGCCGGTAACATAGACATGAACCTGTCCTGGGCCCAGCTACACAGCATTGTTTCCAGAGAGCCTTTACCAACTATCTTGCCTTACAAAAGCCCCAGGGTGAGAATCCGGCATGCTGAGGAGCCCCAGTTGCTTTTCTGGGCTCCGTCAATTAATTCTTGCTTCCCCAGCCTTGAGTCTTGGTGCTTTCTCATTGGGTCACATGCCCTCCCATTCTAGGCCTGTGAGGGGCAGCATATCCCATCACAATCATGTCTATAGCTATGCAACTATTCTGTCTTTGATTTCTATGACCTTCACACATCACACCGTTAAGAACTCTGCTGTTTGCAGAGACAGGCAGCCATTTAAAGAGACAGCCTGTGACAGGGGCTTTCACAGAAACGTAGGTGTTTTTCCCCTTCTAGGTTGTGTGCCTTACTCTAAAAGAAAAGCCATTCTGGGTGAAAATGCACGTTCACTCTTATGTAAGACATATATCACTGTTGCAATGGAAAATGAAGGCTCAGATCCTACAGCCACTTATGTATGCGATGAATCAACTCACATTAATAAAATGAATACATAAGTGTCTGCAGGATCAGGGCCTAATTTGCGGACATACTCTCCCAGTTCTCAGTGTGCATCCCTCACCACATTGCAACGTTATCAATTGCACAGTGGTGCCAGCTGTGAAATAGCACTTCCTGCCTGTAGGGGGGTGTACCGCTCACCTCTTACCTGGCTCCTCCTCCTGGGCACCCTGAGGGCAGTATCTCTTGAGGCCAACACTCCTTCTTGTAAACACGTGCCATTGCATCATCTCTCTCTCTCTCAGGTCTACAGCTCCTCTCTCTCCTCCCAGGAACCGCAGCGTCCTCTTCATAACTCAGCATTCTCCCTTCCAGGGTATATCAAAGTCTTTCCTTCAGCAGTCCTTGGCAGGCTTCCCATTCGCTGCCTCAGCTGCCACTCCTTCGGTGGCTGGTAGGGGAACCAGGCCCGCCCTCTACTCTGGGTTCCAGTCCCAACACCCTCAACCCAGCAGCTCTGGGCTTTGCTCTCTCAGCCCTCATTGCTCCTTCTTTGGGCTGCTTCTTACCACTCCTGGTTCCCTAACTTCCTCTAGGAGCACCACCTCTAATCTCTCTTCCCAGGACCTGACTGCTGCCTTTTCCAGCAGCAGCCTTCAAACCCATCTCCCTCCTCCCAGGGAGTAACTCCCCGTTCCCAGTGACAGCCCCTCTATTGCTAGCTTCCTGCCCAGCTGAGCCTGCTTGCAATCAATCCCTGCTCCCTGGCTCTTCCTCCAGCTGCAGCCCGTGGAGTTAATAGGTCTACCTAGCCACCTTAACCTCTTTCAGTCCTGTGGGGGACCCTGTTACACTGCCCCATATGTTTTCCCTTCCCTAAGGATGTATATTTATTCCTTTGCACAATTCTGGTTCATGATTTCTCATTTCACAGTATGAATTTCTTGTACCCTCATACACTTTACACCCACAACGAAATGCTATAAAGGCCTTTCTTCAATGATCTACGAGGTTGTTTTAATTAAAGTGTTTGCATCAGCAAAGCACTGTTTATGCTAATCTGCAGAATTAAGGTCTTCAGTATGAGTTGTAGCAACGTGTGTAAGAAGAATAGGCAGCTTAGAAAGAGATGTTAAAATAAAAGTTCAATACGCTGAACTGTTTCATTAGAAGTCCTGTCATGATTCATGACCTTAACCTTTTTGAAAAAATTAATGCCAACCCCATGAGACTGAATGTAAATATTTTACAGCATTGTGAATCTGAACTTCAATGTGAATTAGTGTTTCTGGGAATTTCAGGAGATTTTTATTTTATTTCAGAAGCAGCAGCCTACTCAGGAAACGAATCTGGAAATGGAGAAATGTTTCACATCCAGAAGAGAGATGTGGAGTACAGTATATGTGAGGGGGTGGGGGTGGGGAAGACAACACAAAATGCATACACATAAAATTACTGTCTAAACTAGGCAGAATATACCCTAATTCAGCAAAGCACTGAAGCACATGCTTAATTTTAAGCACATTTGTGGACCCCATTGAAATCAGTGAGACTTAAGCATGAAATTAAAATTAACAGTTGTGGTTAAGCATATGCTTAAGTATTTTGCTGAACTGGGGAGAATTCTAGAAACCACCATGATCATAGTAATTTATGGCCAAACGAAGTTGCCTATATGAATGGGTGGGCCAGAATTTTTCCCTTATTTAGTGCCAAAGACAATGTACAATTTGTTACCACTGGAATCTGGAATAGCAATAGAATCAGCTATTATGGTATCATTTGCAAGGAACACTTTGATATATAAGGGGCTATGCTCATTGTATCTAATGGTCAAACAAACACTTTGTTTTGTCTTTTAAGAAGCCAGGGCAAGAGGTAAGTGTAATTACCCTTGTTCTCTGCCAGTGAGTAGTTTGTAACTACCCCCAGCAGATAACAGGAAATACCACTACTCCCAGATCTGTGTTCTAAGGGCCAGATCCAGAGCAGGTGTAAATCAACATAACTCCACTGATTTTACCAGCCAAAGATCTGGCCCTAAATTTCCCATAAGCAAGGTTTTTTTTTCCAATGTTAAGGAAATTCAAAGGGTACACATTTGTTTGATACTGCTTCCAGGTAATGGGCTTAGGAATCTGCACTGCCAAATGAGAGGCATGATTCTTGGGTGTCACCAACTCATTTACATTTGCATATTTTCACTTTCCAGAAATACATTTGACTCTTTATTACATCCTATGGTTGTAAAGTTCATTCCTGCTGATGGCAGGAGTACTGTCATTTCCAAGTGCAAAATAAACTCTATGCCACTATAGAAAGGTAGGGAGAGATTATGGCTTTGGTTATTTTACTGGTTTCTTTTACTGTCAACAAGGAGAGAAAAGGCACATTATCTTTGGAAATCTACATTTCTGTGCAACTAATTTAGCATCTCTTGGAGCCTCTGCTTTGGTGGCGTGGATTTGATGGTGTTCCATATGGGTACATTTAATCATGTTTATCGCCCCATTGCCTCTATTGGCAATAACTTTTTCTAAATCAAGTTTTATTAAAAATCTGTGACCATTCTGAGATGGGTGGAGGAGCTAAAAGCTTTGCAATTTTTTGCTAGAGTGTATTTTATTGCTGAAAGTGTTAGGTCCAATTGTTTTTTCCTTCATTTATTTCTTTATATATGCAAGGCAGGAAACAGAAATATCCCCCAAGCTGTGTGTAACTGTAGCCAACATTTTTCCTGCCACCAATGTTGCCTATTTGCAAAGGCCCCAACCTCACAGTGAACTCTACATGGGCAGAACTTTGTGTCCACTGAAAATTCTATTGAATTCAACAATTCTTCCAGCCATGTTATTTTAACAAGACAATTATTGCTAAATATATGACCACAAATATAATTTAGCCCAGATATATTACCTGTTCATCTATCCTCAAATGATCTCTGCTGTGGTGGATTCCTGAACCTGGAATATGTCTCAAAAAAAGTCAATCGGGCTCCCCCTGGGCTAAAGGTCTGCCCAAACTTTGCTCACTGGAGGATTGTAACCCAAGTAAGGGAAATATTTTGGAAATATGCAACATTAATTATAGGTGAATTAATATTGTTATAAAAGGTGGAACTAACAACAACCTTAAATTTTGTCAATTCCTAACTTTTGGGTGCTTCACTTTCCAAGCCTAATTACAACATAGCTATTTTGCATTTAATTTATATTACAGTAGCACTTAGAGCCCCACCAACTGAGATTGGGACCCCATCGTGCAAACATATAGTAAGAGACAGTCTCTGCCCTGAACAAGTTACAATCTAAATAGCCCAAGGTCACATAGCAGGTTAGCAGAAGAGGCAAGATTAGAATCCAAAACTCCTGATTCCTGGTTCAGATAATGTTAGAAATGTCCCCTAGGTTATGTCTATCTCCCCTCTTGTACAAAACTTTGACTAAAGGAAAGGACAAACAAGTAGAGATTGCTTTTTTATCTGTAAACTATAGGTGAGTAAATACTGGACAGCTCTGGTTTTAAATTGGTAGAATTCCACCAGGGCAAAGGTTTGCACTGGAAAGAAGCTCATTGCAGGACTGGGGGGCTTGGACATTCCCAATGAGGCACATCTGGTTTCTCCTAGGATGAGCATATCTTTGGCATTTATCAGTTACATATGAAGTCATATATTTATCATATATATTTATCCTACAGCCCTTCAGTCCTTCTTGTTCATGATTATAAGATTTTACACAGCCCTTTAAGTGTGGCTCATACTTAAATCTGTTTCCTGAATACAGATATTTCCTTCAATCAAGGCCACAGGAAATACCATAGCGTTTTTAATGACCTCACACAGTCAAAGCTGTACTTTTCTGTCTTATCTGAGAGCATAATATGAATACTCACTGATCTGGAGATATGTCACCTGCTGACACACCACAGCGTTTCCTTAAGCAGGTGGGACAAGATTTCAAAATCCCACTAGGTGCCTATCTGCATTTAGGTATCTCCATACCTTTAAAGATCTGACCCCAGGCCCCCAGACACATATTGGTCCAGTCCCATACTCTTTAGGGTATGGCTACACTTGCGAGTTAGAGTGCATTAAAGCAGCCCCGGGCGCCCTAACTCATGACACATCTACACTGGCAAGGCACATAGCTTAAGAGGCACGTAGCTTAGGAGGGCTAATGACAGCACATCACAAGTAACCTTGGTGTAGCACAAAGGCTCACCCAATCTGTTGCTGTCCATATCAAGTTAGCTACTTCAACCCACTTATTTTGCAAAGGTACCACCTCACATTTATTCAATAAATCCAGCATAAATGAGATAAATCATATTGTGTTCATTTTTGTCTCATGCCCCACTAAAGTTTTGTGCTCCATAATACTTCCTAATAGCACACCTTATTTGTGGAAACTTTTAAAAAAATGCCTTTTGCCGGGATACTAGACCACATCTGTATACCTTTGAAAGGGAATTACAGTCAGTTTGGTGGGGAAGGGAAGATGGATTCTTTTGAGCGTGGGGGCAAAGGAGAGGAATGTAAACTGTCACCCACCTATATCTTTAGAAAGGTTATAATCAAGGGGGGGTGCAGGCAATCCTGTTGCCTTCAAATCAGCATCCTGCTCTATGATTAATTATTATTTGTATTACAGTAGCATCTAGAGGCCCTAAAGTGAGATCAGGGCCCACTTCTCCTAGGTGCTGCACGGATGCAAAGTCAGAGACAGTCCCTGTTCCAAAAAGTTTGCAACCTAAGACCTTGATCCTACAAAGGCTTAAGCACCCTTGCTTAACTTTAGTTGAGTTCAGTAGGACAACTCATGCACATACAATTAAGCAGATGCATAAGTCTGAGGCCTGTAATTGTGAGGCTGATAGCATAGTACTTTGTTAACTGTGGTCTTGTTCCTTTACCTGCAACAGCCGTATACAGAGGATACTAAAGAGGGTTCTATTCAACCCCTTGCCTCTTGCCGCTCACTCTCCACACTGTATATGTTACCATTAAATACATGGCAGTATCCTAAATAGATTGAACAAATCATTGGAAACTATCTTTTTTTGGTCTGTTTAGCCTACATTTGTTTTTCGTCTTAATTTATGCAAAAGTGTCTTTGATTAGTCATGAAGAATCTTAAATAAAGTAAATCCACTCTTGTAGCCAGTGGTTAATCCTTCACCAGCTGTGAAGATAGTATGAGTAAATCCCCAAATTTCCAGTCAGTTTACTTAATTAGCTGATGTATTTGTAAAATGTGTTCTTTTTTGCTGCCCGAATCAGCAAGCAGAACGGATGGAGAAAGTTTATTTTGAGTCATTTGTTAATTAAAATCACCAAGACTGTCAAGCTTCTTCACTTCATTAAGAGTTGCAATCACAATGGAATAAAGGTTGGGCTCCCTCTGGGTGGTTTTGGAAAGAATCAGATGTCTGGAGAGGAGGCTGGGCAAATTGTGTTTTGGTATGGAGAATGCAAGGCCAATGCAAGGTTAAGTTAGAAGAGACAGTGTTCAGGAAGTGCCAGGGCTTGATCAGTCCATGAGATTTGCTCTGCTGATATGATGCCTCTAATATGTTTTTATTGGCCAAACATTGTCTTTTCATATCCTGCTGGAGATCTTTGTGGGTAGGGCATTTTGGAAGCTCACAGAACATTCCTGCTCACAATATCTCGTGATACCCTTATTAAAACCCAGATTAAAACCAAACATACATTCTAAATTCCTCTCTGAACTCAATATTGCCAAACCCTAACTTTCAAAAATTATGAACCCGGCCCCCTGACTTTGGCTTAAAATAATGAGATTTAAAAAAAAAAATAGATTGTATATGTTTGTGGTTCTTTTATTTGTCTTCAGCTTTCTGAGTCTTTAGGATGCACTCACTTCATTTTTTTTAAAGCTTTTCTCTACAACTATGAGGGCTAGAAACTTACTATTTTTGTTTAATAATAGTTGAGGTTCTCATGCAATTTCATGATGCCAGCAGCTAAGGGCTTTAAGAAAAGCACTTAATACTGTGAGACTCACAATGCAATCACAAGAATTGGCAACGCTGATTTTAAATGGTATTGCTCTAGATACAAACATTGGGAAATGCACTTCTTCAAAGACATCGAGTATGGCAGGGCATCTTAATATTTATGTAGCTGGGAAGTAAAGAACAGAAAATGCATTGACAAATGAGCCTTATTTTTCTCATTTTTTCTCCTTTTCACCTGGACTTTGCCTGAATAAAGACTTCGGCATTAATAAAATGAATCAAGAGACTGTAAGAACAAGCATACAAAAGGCCTGTAATATAGAGCAGAACCTCTCTATAGTGAGCCCTTCGATGATGGAATTAAATTTTTTAGTGAAGTTGAACAAATGTCAGATAGTTCCAATGCATTGCAGTATGCACATTGCATTTCTGCTTATAGTGCAATTTTTAAGGCCCAGTTCAGGACAGTACTCCATTCAGCACCCCCATTCATTAACAGAGAGACACTAAAGAACATGATTAAGGGGTTTCCTAATTTGGGACCACACTGATGTAATCTTTCAGAGGTGGGGAGCGGAGGAAAGACTTCACAAGAGAACTAATCTCAATCACACTTTCACTAGGACTCTTAAATGTAATAAGCATTAAAAGTAATAATATGTTTGCAAATGAGGAGTTAAATATCAGTTAAACTGCCGCTCTAGTAATCCTTATATTAAGATGCAAGGCATTGTTGTCATTTGCAGCGCTAGCCTGAATTCCTGTGTAACAAACAGTTTAATTGAAAAATTCTGTGAAACAGAAAGTCATTCTGGCTGGCAAAGTATTTATACTTCAAATGAGCTGTCACAAATAAGCATTTAAATTAGGTATAATAAAGCAGTTACTAAAGGTTAATTACTAGTTAATAATATATATATATATATACACACACACACTTTAGCAAGCATGGAAGAAAGAACAAACTAGTTGCTTTGCTGTTATATCAGAATTATACAGGCAATAAAGTTTGATTAGCATTTTAATATATTTAACCTTATGGATTTAATGGTAATATTCTGAAATAACTTGCCAATCATTAATTCATCTGAAATGCGTTGTAATCACATTTATTAAGATCAAATATTTTGGCAATAATATGGATGTGAGATGATAGATGAAAAATTATTAAAATTTGCCAGTATGAAAATCCAGCCACATTTAAGTGCTAACAATAAGCATGAGAGAATCTGAAAAGTTGTTTAAACTAGTCCTGATAAAATAAAAACTGTCCTGAATCTTCACCAGTCTTTCAAATTGAATTATTTGAAATGGTAAGATGCTTGTATAATGTATAAAACATTTTTAAATGCTTCTCTATTTTTTCATTTCATCCCACAGTGGAAGCGGAAGTGTCAAATGTCTGCACACACATCTGTTCTCAGATAATTTCTGACTCAACCCAAACCACAGAGTACATCATATTTCTTGAAAGAAGCTGGTCCTTGCTCTATCTGAAATCAGATTTTTGTAGCTTGAGATTCTTTTTTCAGGAAGAGAGAAATGAAATCGGTCCATGGGAAGTCTGTGCTGTTTAGCTTAGTAGCCTTCAAAGGGGAAGATAACCCAAACAACATTGGAGAGGAAATTGAGAATGTATGTGCTCATGTGCGAAAGAAAGATAAACAGCAAGATCACTTCTGAGCAGATACTTGCAGGGAAAATGAGTACTTTAAGAATGCAAGCTTGTGACACTGGTGACACCACAATGGAGGGAAATGGGGCAATTTTGGATGGGAAGAGTATTTTAATTTAGATTTTTAGATCTCTTCAGCATAAATTGTGAGGAGTCAGGTCCTGATTCACACAGGAACTTAAGCAGATAACTAACTTTACTTTTAATTGCATTGGGGCTACTCGTATTTAAAATTAAGTATGTGCTGAATGAGAGGAGTCTAAAAAAAAAAGCACATAACTGAAACTCAGTGGGACATGTGCTCCTTAGTCACAGATCCACAAAGGTAGCTAGGAGTCTAACTTCCACTGATTTCAAAATTTGCAGTGTTATTGTAGCTGTGTTGATCCCAGGACATGAGAGAGACAAGGTAAGCAAGGAAATATAGTTTATTGGACCAACTACTGTTGGTGGAAGGGACAAGCTTTTTAGCTTCACAGAGCTCTTCTTCAGGTCTAGGGAAGGTAACCGAAGTGTCTAAGCCAAATACAATTGGGACATATTGTTAAGCATAAGGGGTTCACACATGCTGTAGGAGACTACTTTAACTGAAGTGGGTAATTAAGGCTTAGCAGGCAGAAGGTGTGCTATGAATTGTTGTAATGAGCCATAAAACCAGAGTATGTGTTAAATCCAGTATCTAGCAGATTTATTAATTTAATTTCTCAGGCTAATCTTTTGAAGGTCTTGCACATTTCCTTTTGAGACAAGGACTGAAAGGTCAGACAGAAACATTGGTTTGTGAAATGTGTTCACCCACAAGTGATAGGGTGTTTTTCCCTTTTTTCATTTTTCTGTGTGAGTTCATTTAAGAGTAGTTGTCTGGTTTCACCCACACTGTTGTTCAGTTGATGAACTGAAAGAGGGCCACCACATTTTGAGATAGGCATGTGCAGGATCCATGGATCTTGAAAGGTGTATTGCAGTGGGTATTGATCATCATATCAATGGAAATATGTCTGTAGGTTTTTCATCAGTTGTTCTGGCAGAGTCTGGTACAGCTTTGAGTTGGAGTGTCCTGGCCTGTGAGGCATGTGATTCTGAGGGGGGAGGAATAGCTCAGTGGTTTAAGCATTGGCCTGCTAAACCCAAGGTTGTGAGCTCAGTCCTTGAGGGGGCCATTTAGGGATCTGTGCCAAAAATTGGGGATTGGTCCTGCTTTGAGCAGGAGGTTGGACTAGATGACCACCTGAGGTCCCTTCCAAACCTGATATTCTATGATGATCTCAGTGAGGCTTGGGAAAAATTTCTTTCAGGACATGGTCCGCATTAAACATGGATTGTACTTGTTTGATGATACCCGAAATGTGTTCCCGTGTGTGGTTGTAGGTGACAATTAGTAGTGTGAAGTCCATGGGCTTTTCCCCATGTACTGAAGTAGGTTCTCCCAGGGTATTTGGGTGGCCTGTTCCATAATGCGATCTACTTCAGTGGTGAAGTGTCCTTGTTTGGTGAAGGCAGTTTTAAATGTGACCCAGACTTTCTCTTTGAAGCTAATTCTGTAGTATCTGGGTGCCTGGCTGTAGATAACAGATGTCTTGGTGTGTCTTGATTCATGAGTTTCTTGTAGTTGTTTTATTTAGCTTAGACATGCTCATTACTGTTAGCATATAAGCCTTTTTGTCAGTCTGAGATAGAATTTTGGGTTTGATTTTTTTATACTAATATGTGTAAACAAAGGACAAAGACTGTGTTTGTTGCATCTGCCTAGTCAGCTGGATTTGTTAGTACAATGGAAACAAATAAGAGCAGTTAACGTGTTACTCGAGAGCACACCTTAAGATGGCCTCAACCACTAGCTCAAGGCAAAGTCAAGTAACCAGTCGGGAGGGGCAAAGGGGCTTAGGGGGGAGGTATAAAACACTAAAAGACCAAAGAAATGCCTGTCCCTGACTACAGCACAACCTCACTCCTTACCCCTTACAAAAGAGGTGGGATGAAGACCCCAGATCCAAAATGGAACATGACCCTAAGTTGTAAGGGACGGGACTGTTGGCATGCATTGCAGGTATATTTTGGCCTGCTAAGAAGGAGGATGGGGGAATGAGGAAAATGGGAATGGGGGACACAGGCAAGGCTCTGCAGTGTCAGAGCTGGGAAGGGGGACACGGGGTAAATGCTCTGCAGTGTCAGCGCTGGGAATAGAACACTGGGAAACAGACTCTGCCGGCTTGTAGAGCTATGGACATGTTTGCTTGGAGCTAACCCCAATAAACATTGCCTTGTCTGCACTTCGGACTTCTGGTCTTCTGCTTTCTGGCTGCGTGACAAGAACCAGGGGAAGGGGTGAAGGGAAAGCCCTCTAACAGTTACCTTCCCCAGACCTGAAGAAGAACTTGCTGAAGCTCAAAAGCTTGTCTCTGTCATAAACAGAATTTGGTCCAGTAAAAGATATTGCCTCACCCATCTTGTGTATCTCATTGATTTCAATGGAAGTTAGAAGTATAAATACTTTTGGTGGCTATGGGCCTTAGGCACTTTAGGAAGTCCAACTTGCAGTCATGAGAGATCGCTTTGTTCCAGAGACAAAGATTTAACAACACCCTCACCTCACTGCTATTCCTAAGAAGGCCAGATCTATGGATAACGTTTGCTTTTGTGATGGATTCAGTTCTAGTGGAAATGTCAGCTGGTGGAAGGAGACATGATAAGAGTGGTTTTGGGTGCAGTCCACAAACAGCATTCAGTTACAGGGAAAGCAAAATAGCTTTCAGAATACCAAGTAAAAATTTATATTAAACAACTAAAATACTTTAGGAACATAGTTGCTTTCAGGGAAGACCCAACATTCACTTAGTTGTTTTCCATATCAGGGCTACATGAGTAGTATGGATGCATGCATCTCTTCATTCTCCTCATCACAGAGGTGCTAAAGATAAGCAACATCTCTAGCCTCATAGCACTGGAGAATGGAACATCAAGTTGTGCTTTTGTAGCTGGTGGTGGCATGGCACGTTTGTTATTGATCCTGTTGTGTGAGGTACAATATTTCTTGACATTATTTGATGGTCCAGGGATTAGGGCAGTAGCCTATGCTGTGGAAGACCCAGGTTTAATTCCTTGCACTGCTAAAACTTGCTCTATGACCTGAGCAAGCCTTTTAGTTTCTCTGTGCATTAGTTCCTCACCTGCAAAATGGGCATGTTAGATGTGGTCACAGAAACTTCTGATGGAGCCATATTGTCAGAATATGCAGTTCTGTCAAAAATCACAAGACTTTGCACAATCAGGTTCATTTTGTGAGAATTTCAGTTTGGAAAAAAAAAACAGAAAAAAGTTCCAGCAATGTCGAAACATCCCATTTCAACATTTTCACAGTGATTTTTGGTTTTGTTCTTGTTTTGAAATGACTTTTTAAAAAATATATATCATACTATAATACAAAACAAACAAAAAGGCAAAGGTCTAATGCCCTGACTGCCACACTAACTGCTACAGCATCAAATAATGAGAAGACACACTCGAAACCAGGCAACAATATCAATAAAAGGCATTCAGTTTTGTGAAAAAGAAACATTTTGATTAACCCAAAACATCTTTTGGAATTTTCCTTCATGGAGAATTTTGAACTTTTGAGGATTTATTCCTATTTGTGACAAAGCCAAATTTTGAAATCTCAAAATTCTTCATGAAACAGAACTTCTGTCCTTCACCCAGTCTCACTGGGATTTTGCGAGGATAAATATTTAAAAGATTGTGAGGTGATCAGAGACTACGCTAATGGGGCCATAAGTACCTAGATAGATTCTGGATCAGAGTTGGACAAGATCTCTGAATTATTCCCTTGCTTTTCATTTGAAGTCTCCAAAGAAGAAATATGGCATCAAAAAACCTTTTCTGAACTGGAATCTGATGCTCCTGAGGTTCCATGTAAATTATTACTGGCTCTGGATTCATGAGCATTATTCCATAAACCTTCTTCCTCTGCAGATGTTGAAGAGATGGAAGAATCTGATTTTTCATTGGAAACAATGGAACACTTAATGAGCAGTCCAATCATACCCCATTATGCTGTAGGGAGATTACGTGAAACTGGTGAACATATGTAAAACCATGAAGCGTATCATGAAGTGAGTGATGCTGTATGATATTGACAAGCTTCTGGCTCAACACATCAGCTAAATTATTATTATTCAGGATGATAGTCTGTTAACCAAATGTCTATGATTATCACACAATACCCTTACTTCCCATCCTAACCATGGGATTACATTGTTGAGACTGGTTGGGATTTTGCAGGGGGAAAAACAACAGAAATCATTTTATCGCATCCATAATTAAGAATATTTTAACAAGCATCCCAACATGATGCAGAGATCTTCTGAACTGAATTATACTATGACTTTAATTTTTCCCAGGGCTATTATTGCTGTGTTAGTTACTCTTCTTACTTCAAATGGTTTCATCAGCTAATAAACAACTCTCTGGTGAGTTTGTGATCCCATAATTTAATGATGCAGTGTTCCATTCCCTTGTGGTGAGATGGCTCTCTGAGCAGAAGCTGGCATTTGACCTTCCCTTCCTTCAGTTTGGGGAAAGGAAGTATTTCTCAAAATTTGAATGTCAAACTCACTATCAGCTTTTTTGGTGTGGACAAATGGAAATGCTGCTTACAAAATGGACATGCCACTTTCTTTTAGGTGTAGAAGCAAAGAAGAACCTCTGAAAGCAGGAGTCCAAAAAATCTACAACATGAATTCTCTCAAAGCATATGGAATATTTAGAGTCTGAAGGTATGTCAACGGGTACAGTCTGGTTTAAACTATTCTTCCCAATGGTGGGTGAGAAGCTGCTATCAGCTATAAGCTCCTTATTTGGTGATGTCATGATCCTTAAAATAGGTCAATAAGCTTCCTGTAGACTTCTTTTGACTAAAACTGTGGTATGAATGAATACAGTGATATATTCCTACAAGCTGTCCTGTGTAATGAACAGAGTTGGGTCAAAGTGTGATTGGGGGAAAAAAAAACAGGGTGATGATCTTGATCTTCTATATTTTGTGGAGGTCATATCATTTATTTATGAATAACTGCACGATAGGGAAATGTTCATGGATCTTGGAAGTAACGTATTTTAGCACAAATATTTTTTCACCTGAATACTTTTACAGAACTTTGCTCTCTTATTCATAGTTCTTTCATTTACCCCCACCCCCTTTCTGTCCCTCCATCAGGGAGCTGAGAGAATACTAAATGTACTAAGGGTGGGATTCACAAAAATACTTAGGCCCCCAAATCCCATTTTTAGGCGCCGCTATGAACCACAAAACCGCCACCCAGCAGCTGCCTAATCCTGTAGATACCTAGTCTCTCGGCACCTATTTTTTTGCAATAAAAGTTCAGTATGCACGTGTATTTCAGCCTCTGAGCATGCACACTGCTGCCTTGCTCTAGGCACCCCAGGGCTCATCTCCCACCTAAGCCCCAGAGCAATCCATAAGCTGGAAAAGATACGTTTATCCACCCAAGTCATACCTGGGGCCCAGTCTGGTAGGTCTGCTCACAGGCAACCTAACTCCACAGCACCTCCCTTATAACATGTAACCTAGAGGTTAGGGTACGCACATGGAATGTGGGATACCCCCCTCCAGCTCATGTCCCCTCTGTATCTCATTAGGAGAAGGGACCTGAACAGTAATCAGCCTCCTCTCAGGTGAGTGCCCTACCCACGGGTCTAAGGAATAGTTTGATACTCAGTCGCTCCTATTGAAGTTGTTCCACTCTAATTAAATAATTGAATAGTTAAATATTAATTGGGCCAGATAAATAGCTAGAATGACTCAATAGCCTAGTGGGTAGGGCACTCACCTGAGAGGTCACAAATCAGGTAGAGGGAGCTTCCGCATCTCACCTGAGTACCCTAACCAAAGGTTACAAGGGAGGACCTGGGCTGTTCTCTGTGGAGTTAGGCAGCCTCTGACCAAGCCCCATATGCAACTTATGTGGCTGAATGCCTGTGTTCCCCCAGTTCATGAATCACTACCAAAGACAGCAGCCTCCCTGCAGCCTGGACGTAGATGCTTAATTCTAAGAGAGGTGTGGGGCTTAGCTCACACCCCTTTCATCAGCATCTCCCATTGGCTAGTTTAGGTGGCTTTCTGCATAGCATGCTGGATTTGTGGATCGCTTTCTAAGGTGTCTCTCTCTCTGGCCAGTCATCGTATAGGAAATTAGGCACCTAACTCAAGCTTTGTGGATCACAGTGGTGTTCCTGTGATTTTTCTGGACGTCTGAAAGATGTTCCTGTGACTCTCAGTATTGCAACACCTATTTCCCTTCTGTGGATCCAGGCCTACATGACTAACCCCACACCATGCATGTTAAAAAGCAAATAGCCAAAGTGAACACAGAGCTGACTGAAAAATGTAAAAAGAGTAAATAAAGCCCCTCTCCCCTCCATTTTTTACACTGAAATTTCAAATTTCACCATTTTTTGGTGGGGAGGGGGAATTACCACACAAAGAACTAGAATAACATTTGTCCCAGTTTCAGGTTCTTGCAATCTAGGTTAAGAATTGGTAACAAAGATATTCCTTCCTATGCTGTTAAAGTGTGCATTATGAAAGGAGTGATCTGACTGGTTGGCAAAACTGATTCTGCAAGCATCTAGGCAATAGATGAGAGGAAGGGTGAAAAGGCATAGATTCAGAGATGTTAAGGCCAGAATGGTCCTTTGTGATCATGTAAACTGACTTTCTGAATAACACAGTGTTGTACTCACATTGGTCCCAGGCTATTAGAGAGATGAGGTAGGGGAGGTAATATATTTTATTGAACCAGCTTCTGCTGGTGAGAGGACAAACTTTCAATCTTACAAAGATCTCTTCTTCAGGTCTGCACTGTATCAGCTCAAAAGCTTGTCTCTCTCACCAGCAGAAGTGGGTCCAGTAAAAGATATTACCTCACCCATCTTGTCTTTCTCCAGCTGGACACAGTATTCCAACAGTAATCTCACCAATGCCATATACAGATAGGAAATGGAAGCTGTAGGTTGTAGATTCCATTTACTAGCTATCTAGAGAGGCCTATAAGTGCCAGTTGTCCAAGACAACCCCAATTTTTTTCAAAGAACAAAAGGTCTAATTTTCAGGTCAGATCCTCTCTTAACAATATAATTAGAACAGGTTCACCCAAGAAAAAACTGATTTTGTGGAAACTACATTTGCCATGGAAATATCATTGACAGAAAATTCCAAACCAGCTGTGTTCGTGAGGCTACTTTAGCATGCCATAGGAAGCACAAAAGGCATGCATGCCCTGAACAAAGAAATGAAACAATGAAGGAGAGAAATAAGCTAGTATCGTTCCATGGTAAGTTACAAGAAGCCACAGACAAAGAATTAGCCTTCCACTACCCTCTCCTCCAAAATAATAATCATTAAGCCCAAATAAAGTCACTAGGAAGGCACAAACTATGGCAAATGCATATTAGTTATGAAACGAAAGGTGGGATCATCAGAAATGTTTTTTTCTAGCTTAGCACTAGATTTCCATTATAATATTTTAAACACACACTTTTCAAATATAACAATTTATCAGTTTGATTATAGTGAGCATCATCTCAGCCAGAGAAGAACATGATGAGTTTCCTCACAGCTTTATCACTGTGATTTATGATCTTCTGATACATGGGAAGCATCTACTGTCCCTTTTTTTAGTGGAGCTGCTTGGAAAGTTGTCTGTGGGAGAGGGTGATTCCCCATTGTTAACAATTTCTTCTCCTTGGGACAGAAGCTGCACACTCTTAACTGTCTCTGCTGCTTTGGACTGGATCAACTCAAGTATAACTGGCTCTTCAGTTTTGGCCTGAATCTGCTTGCTGTTATCTATTTCTTCTGCTTCTGACTGAACGTGCTCAGTGATATGGATAACTTCTCTTTCAGGCTGAATCTGCTGGGGTAGGGGCGGTGTATCATGTTTTTGATTATCAAACTGGCCATCACTGGAAACAGGCAACCATCCACCAGCATGACTATTGCTAGAGGTGGGGTCCCTTATAGGCTGCATCTTCTCTTCCTTTTTGTCCCCATCATGTTTATTCTCTGCAGTACTGGAGAATGGCTCAAAAGTGTCAGCCATCCTCTCAGCTAGTGAATTAATGATGCAGTTGTCTGAAGAATAGTGATTATTAGCCTCGTCAGAGTGTGTGTGTATCTGAAACAACCTCTGTAAATTGTCTCTCCTGACAAATTCTCCATCAGAGGAACCAAGAGTGGAAACCAAGTCATCAACAGCCTGTTCTAAACTGGAACAAGTTGATCCTGGGATTTCATCATCCCAAGATTCCTCATCGTTACTGGCTATTGATTCACCATCATCATCATCTTGGGAGTCCTCTTCCTCCTCTGAAGACGTAGTAAATGAAGAATAAAACTGGTATCCCTCTTCATGCAGAGGAAAGGGAATATCATAATTGGCTCGCCAGTCATATGCCTTAATGTTGAATGGAGATCGGGCAAAATTGATGAATTCATGAAGGAAGTGATTAGTGTAATACAACAAGTGAGGTTGTAAGATATCAGCAAAGGCCTGACTTTCCAGATCATAATGAGTCATGTTGTGCAGGATGATATGCTGTATATCATTGACCAAAGACACATGAGTGCCACAGAGTACTCTTAATTCACGCTTGAGCCATGGAACTAATCTGTGGAGGCGGGAGGGGTTGCGGTGGAAAAAATCTGCTGAAATATCCCGGTAGAAACCTCCAGCTTGGACATTCCTCACCCACACCCCAGATCGATACAGAGCTCTCCTGAACTTAATTGTAACCTGCTCCCGTA
The DNA here is from genome assembly GCF_965152235.1 of Eretmochelys imbricata. NCBI lineage: Eukaryota > Metazoa > Chordata > Testudines > Cheloniidae > Eretmochelys > Eretmochelys imbricata. Next base: position 123,714,598 of record NC_135576.1, read on the forward strand.
CTTGCCCCAATGATATTCCCCCAGGGTGAGATGGTCTCCTGATTGCAAACTGTCTCATCAGCTCATCAACTGCTCTCTCTCTCACTCGAGAGGGTGGACCTGAAAAGCCATCATGCAGGATCCCATGGTCTGGTGGAGATTCAGGCCTTTGAGCAGAGGCTGACCTTACCTCAAACATGGCAGAGGATCTGTTCTCCACAGGTAGAATATATTCCTCAAAATCATTGTCAGCCTTGATAGTGTGGAAGAACGAATGGAAATATTGCTTACAGAGTGGGCACTCAGCTTTCCTTTCCGACCATTCCTGTATACAAACAAAACAGAACCCATGGAAGCAGGGATTTAAGTAAGACACATTTCGGATTCTCTCCAAGCAGATAGGGCATCTTGAGTCTGAAGATCCCTCTGCTGCCACTGGAACATCTTCACTGCTTGTCCCGGCTATGGATGAAAAGCTGCCATCAGATTTAAATGTTTCATTTGAGGATGCCATGATCTACTGAAAGAGAAGAAAAAAGAGGCCAATCAGTAGGATGAATTTATGGTAGATTTGTTTGACTCAACTTTTTTTGGCCAGAATAATGGGATGAATTGCTTTGTTTTGTACTACCACTGCACCTGGCCTCTAAGTATGACATAGTCCAGAGACCATATATCCCCTCAACAGGCCCTGCTGACTTAAAGACATCTAATTTATCAAAATATTCTTTAACATGTTCTTTCCCTATTCTGTGCTCTCTTCCCTCCCCTTTGTTCTTAATATTAATTGTGTTAAGTGGCTGGTAACCTTTTTAGTGATGACAGAAGCAAAACAGGTATTCAACACCTCAGCCTTCTTGGTGTTGTCCAATATTAACTCTCCTTCCTGCTAACTAGAGGACCTATACTTTCCTTCATCTTTCTCTTGCTCTTAATATATTTATAGAACCTGTACTTTTTGCTTTCTATGTCTCTTGCGAGGTGTAACTCATTTTGTGCCTTAGCTTTTCTGATTTAATGCCTACATGTTTGTGCTACTCTTCTGTATTTATCCTTAGCAATTCATCCATATTTCCACTTTTTTTAGAATTCCATATTGGCCTCCATTCTTCCTATCTTTTCTTCACATTGGGATAGTTTGATGGTGTACCTTTAATATCGTCTCTTTCAGAAACTGCCAGCTCTCCTGAACTCCTTTTTCCATTATATTTTCTTACCATGGGACCTTACCGACCAATTCTCTGAGTTTGTTCAAGTCTGCATTGTCCTTATTCTGCTGCCTGAACTCCTTCCTTTCCTTAGAAAAATGAAATCTACCAGTTCATGATCACTTTCATTCATGATCACCTTCCTGTCTGCAACCAATTCCTCCTGTTTGTCAGAAGTAAGTCTAAAATAGCTGTCCCTTGGTTACTTACCTGTGACTGCAGCGTAAACATACCTTAAGAATTAATTCACACAGTACCACTAGAGAGTAATGCCTAAGATCAGCATTCTTAGGAGGGAACACAAATAGTAAACAACAATTTATATTATATAATGCTCACCAGTTAAAGTGAAGGATCAAGCCAACCCATATTATTTGTAAGTTCTCCAAAAACTGATTCTCAAAGAGTAATTCTGTGGAAGCCAAGTTATACTTTTCTTACATGAAAAAGAGAGGCTGCATCTTTGATTAAAGTACAAAACTCAACTCATCCTTAACTATGGAGTCACTACCAACATCTCCTTAATAAGGAGACTTAAATAAGTGTAAAGGTTTTGTAAATGTTTTACCTAGAGGTAATTTGTAAATGTTATTTCCTTGTCTTGTCTCTCTTTTTCATTCCACTCTACAATTTTTTCCTTCATAAAGTATATCTCCTATTTTTCTCTTATGTCATCATCTCTCTATTGATCTCTTATTATAGGCTTAAGGATCCATGTTTCGTGTGTTGCCCAAGGCCAGCAACATTCTGATTGGATCTTTTCGATGATGTCACAACCACACACCAGCTCACAATGATGGTATGGCTAAAACCTTGTTGCTAAACGTTCAAAACCACAACATAAGGGCTTTTTTTTGGAGGGGGGGTAAACTGGCAATTAAGGAGGGAATGGAGAGAGTTTTTTTATTTTTACATTATATTATTTCATTGTATGTCAATAGTAGCATGTAATATGACATGTATGTCATGTCAAGTCACATCACAATATGACATGTCCTGTGATGCACTGCTTCTACTGCCATGTCATGAAATATAAAAATAAAGGTAATATTAAAAATGGGGGGAAGGTTTGAAAGTAAAATTGTTTTTAAACAAAATGTCTATGTTTTTAAGCAGTAATGTCTATGTTTTTAAGCAGGAATGTTTTTAAGCTCAAAATGTATTTGAGCAGGAATTTTTATAAATATTGATCCAATTTCACCCCCACCCCCTGATTTGTTAAATGGCATTTTCTGATCAGCTCTAACAGTGACATCCCACTGGACTGATGGAGAGCCCTGGGGAGGAATGCTCCCTCTAACTCTGATACTGTTGCAGCAGCAGAAAGGGACAGTAAAAACCTCAGATATGGCCAGTGGCAGATAGGTGCAGATATCACCAGAGGCAGATAGGTGCAGGGCAGGTTACCTTGGAGTTGGTGGTATACATGCAGGAAAGTTTTAGGAGGTGGGGCTGCAAGTTAGTGGGGAAGAGCTGTGTGCCACCCATAGCAGGGGGCAGTGTCAAAACCTTGCTGATCACCATCAGGACTCCAGTAGTCATATACTTTGATGCTTTAATACCCAAGGTAGCAGCACAGTTGCTGAAGCATCATGAATTGTCAGACAAGATAAGGGTTTTCCTAGGCTCCGGGGAGGCTATTCCTATGAAGTGCAAAAAAACTAGTACTACCGGGTCTTCCAAGATGTTAAGAATGTGGAATTTATGCATAAATGGTACTTATTTTCCTCTACTATATATTTTGGCCGAATGACATGAAATAGTGATATCCAGTATCATCTACTCTATCAGCTGTTCTGTTTTCTTAAGTAGCAGGATGTTTACAAGCATCCATGTTTAGAAGTAACCAGAAAAAGGCAAAGCTGTGCCACACAGTCTGAGTTATGGCATTCCCTTGCAATAGACTTGTAGTCTATTTATCCCTTTGCATCTGCTCCCTCAGAGGAGGGAAGTCAGGTAGCACCTCGCACCTCCAATAGTCATTAAAAATGCTTCAACTGTTCTGAAGCAATGGTTCAGAAAGCTTTGTAGTGTCACCAAAACTACTCTGAGTAGGCATTTCTCCGGGTTGAGAAATACAATAGGTATTCTTTGCCACCAAGGATTTTAGACCTGGATGGGGAGAGGTGTTCACTAGAAGTGGGTTTTCCCATCCAAATGACAGAAGATGGAATTTCTGTTAAAAAACCCACACTTTGTTTTCCCCCTGAAAAAAAATTAGTTTTGCTAGAATCTATTTACTGTTGGAAAACTCAAGACAATGTCCTGTTAGGTAAATTTGATTAATATCAAGATACTCCCATTTTGCTGACCCCAAAATGGGTCATTTGGAGAGTCAGTTCAACGTTAAAATAGATTTTCCTATGGTGTTGAAACACCGAGGAGTCCTTGTGGCACCTTAGAGTCTAACAAATTTATTTGGGCATAAGCTTTCGTGGGCTAAACCCCACTTCTAAAGGCATCTGATGAAGTGGGTTTTAGCCCATGAAAGCTTATGCCCAAATACATTTGTTAGTCTCTAAGGTGCCACAAGGACTCCTTGTTGTTTTTGCTGATAAAGACTACACAGCTACCACTCTGCCAGCCCATAACAGAGAATGGGATGTTTGAGCTACGACTTCCATGAAGCAACATGCCACCATAGGAAAATCCAGTTTAATGTTGAATTGACTCAATTAAATGTTTCAATTTGATCAGACAGTGTTTTGCGATTTCCAAAACAATTTTTGTTATTTTGTTCTATAAAAACTGAGATTTCAACTTTGTCCTAAATTGGGTGAGATAAATGTTGATATATCAGAATGTTTAGTTTTGCCAGAAAGTTCAAAAATTGTTGTGTTGGCCCAAAATGAATTTCTCTATTTTTCAGAGCACACAGTGAACTGAAAAAAATGTAGTTATTCACTGAAAGGTTAAAAAAAAACCATTCACATAACTAAAATGGAGTGTCCTGGCAACTTTCCCACAAGATAAGTTGGAAGTATATTACTGAATTTATATCTGAACTCAAGGAGGTCCCACCAAGTTGTCTCAAAACCTCCAAGACAAACTTTTCCAACTCCAAGAGTTTCCAACTAGCTTCTCAAAGCAGCTTCCCTAGATTAATACAGAAATCCCAAGTACGTGTACCTGAGTAAGGAGATTTGTAAGCACTGAAGTAGCTCCAGTTGGAAAAAAAAAGCATACCCACTTGTTTATATCCCCAAACCCACTTCTTGAATTATGAACAAGGGAGAAAATTACTACTTTCCTTGAAACACTAACTTGAGAGTATTTGTACCCAGTTACTAGAATTATATTTTACCTCAAGGGAAAGTGTAGCTATTAAGTATTAATCTTGCCTATATCAGTAGATGAACTGCCCATAAACTGGGAGATGTTTCCAGTTAATCAAAGTTTCTGTTTAAGAATACAAATGTTAGGGCAGATTCTTAACCCTCCCTGCACACACATGCTCTTTCGCCCTGTGAAAGTCATCATTTACAATGGGTCACAGCAGTTGCACCGCTGTCAGATTTGTAGTAGTGCCCTCAGTATTTCCAGCTGCGGAAGACAGGGTAGCCACCATACTAATGAACACTGAAGGCCAGGCCTTAGAGTCATTTACACCCATGCTAAGTAGTGTTTAAAACTCACAGGCTCCGGGGGAGGGGAGGTTGAGCTGGGGCACTGAGAGACACACTAAACATGGTCTTATCAAAACCGCTACTCCTAAATTATGACACCCCCCACCACACCCCCACTCACACACTTTTTTCCAGACCACTTTAAGCACCAGTGCTAAGCAGACACATCATATCACCACTCTTATTTCGAAGCATTTTTACTTCCACTTTACACAGGGACAAAGTACATGAAGTGCAAGGCACTGGAGAATTGGCTCCTGCATTTTTGGCAGAAGGGAAATAACCTGATCAGCTTAGGCTTCTGTCAAAGCTAAGATACTAAGAGGTTTTTTCCCCTCCCAGACTCCCTTTCTCCACAATCCTTCCAGCACCGCATGCTTAGTCAAAGCCTTAGCTTTCATTTTGTTGTGTTAGGGTCTCTCAGTGAGGCAACTGTCGAGCAGCCAACTGGATTAAAACAAGTCATTAGTGCTCTGGATAGCAGGAGTCTGAGAAGAGCAATTCAGCATGTGGAAACAGAAGAGATTTCATCTAGCCCTCCAGCACAGATTCTTATTAGCCCTGTCATAAATATAAAGGGAAGGGTAATCACCTTTAAAATCCCTCCTGGCCAGAGGAAAAATCCTTTCACCTGTAAAGGGTTAAGAAGCTAAAGGTAACCTCGCTGGTACCTGACCAAAATGACCAATGAGGAGACAAGATACTTTCAAAAGCTGGGAGAAGGGAGAGAAACAAAGGGTCTGGGTCTGTCTGTGTGATGCTTTTGCCGGAGATAGAACAGGAATGGAGTCTTAGAATTTAGTAAGTAATCTAGCTAGGTATGTGTTAGATTATGATTTCTTTAAATGGCTGAGAAAATAGCTGTGCTGAATAGAATGAATATTCCTGTTTGTGTGTCTTTTTGTAACTTAAGGTTTTGCCTAGAGGGATTCTCTATGTTTTGACTCTAATTACCCTGTAAGGTATTTACCATACTGATTTTACAGAGGTGATTCTTTTTACTGTTTCTTCTATTAAAATGTTTCTTTTCAAGAACTGAATGCTTTTTTCATTGTTCTAAGATCCAAGGGTTTGGGTCTGTGGTCACCTATGCAAATTGGTGAGGATTTTTACCACACGTGTAAGTGGAAGTGGGGTGCAAGGATTGGGAGGATTTGGGGGGGGGGAAGATGTTTCCAAATGACGCTTTCCTAATAAAAAATAAACCCAGATAAATGTTTGGTGGTGGCAGTGGAAGTCCAAGGGCAAGGGGTAAAATAGTTTGTACCTTAGGGAAGTTTTAACCTAAGCTGGTGAAAGTAAGCTTAGGAGGTTTTCATGCAGGTCCCCACATCTGTACCCTAGAGTTCAGAATGTAACTGCTGCAGTTGTAAACAAGAACTGGGGAAAGAGGAACTTCTTGGGTCATGGTGACCTGCCTGGGATTATTTCTAAACATCTTGGGTCATGGCAATTTGCCCAGGACTGTCTTTTTGAAATTGTGGGTGAAGGGCCCAGACAACTGATGATGTGACAGAGTACATTATAAAAAGATGTTTGATACATTCGCAATTTGGAGTCATTCGTGGATCCAGAGCCCCATTTGAATTAAGATGTGATCATGCCAGCTCCCCGCATCTTGTGATCAGATTGAACCTTGTCTGGCCATCGAGATTCCTTCTGACTTGGTGTAGTATGCGTGGGGTATGAATGTGGAGTCAGTGAGGTTTATTTCGTAAGCAATAAAGAGTATTATATACACCAACACCGTGTCCTGTATCTGCCTGCTCCCCTACCCATAGGGAGATTCCTGCTGCGGGTCTAACAGGGCTTCCTAGATGTCATATGAGGAGCTGAGAACCAAGAGACTTCACTTGTTGATACTTTGTGCCTGTGTGGCACACTAAGAGGCTTTAGCCTCAGGGTTACCAGAACACCCAGTCAAAAAGGGACCCTGAGGGCTCCAGTCAGCATAGCTGACAGGCTGTTAAGAGTCCGGTCAGCTCCACGCAGCTCCCAGAAGCCGTGGCATGTCCCCTCTGGCTCCTAGGCATAGGGGCAGCCAGGGAGCTCTGCGCGCTGCCCCCGCTGCAAGCACCAACTATGCAGCTCTCAGTGGCCGGGAGCTGTGGGGGCAGAGCCTGTGGACAGGACACTGCATAGAGCCTCTGCCTAGGAGCCAGAGGGGAACATACCGCTGCTTCTGGGAGCTGACCGAAGTAAGCGCCACCTGGAGCCTGCACCCCTGATCCCCTCCCTTACCCCAAAGCCTCCTCCAGCCCTAACCCCTCTCCCACCCTCTGAACCTCTCTATCCCAGCCCAGAGCACCCTCCTGCACTCCAAACCCCTCAGCTCCACCCCAGAGCCTTCATCCCCAGCCAGAGCCCTCACACCCCAACTTCCTGCCCCAGCCCAGAGCCCCTTCCCACACTCTGGGCTGAGGGGTTCAGAGCCCCTTCCTGCAACCCAAACCCCTCAGCCCCACCCCAGAGCCTTCACCCCCAGCCAGAGCCCTTAACCTGCACCGTAACCCACTGCCTCAGTCCTCAGTGAAAATGAGCCAGTGAAGGTGGGGAGAGCGAGTGCCAGAAGGAAAGGGGATCGAGTGAGCGGGGGAGGCAGGACCTCAGAGAAGGGACAGGGCAAGGGTGTTCAGTTTTGTGCAAGTGTAAAGTTGGCAACCCTATTTAGCCTCCATGTTCACCCGTTTTAGTGGCACTAAAACAATTATCGCCATTTTGCCTAGACTACTTCCGAGCTAGGATACAAGCACGGCACTACCAGTCTAGGAGTTCTGCAGTTCTCGTGTCCCAGCACTCCATTGCTCTCAGGGAATGGCGTGCCTTTCCTTTTCAGTGAAATGCATAGTGAGATTGGATGCAACTGGAAGCACAAAAGGGTGAGGACAAGGGATTGTGACTGACAACTTGACTAAACAGCATTATGCTTCAAGATAGGAGATAATTAGACGTTCATGGCCACCAGCTTGTTCTGTCACTGCACCTAAAAATATAGATATCAAGAAGACGACTGCCCCACAGCATCTCTGCTAGCAAGTGGCACACCTCTACACAAGGTCTTGGTGCTTTGGAACATTTCAGAGATATGAAGCTGCCTACACAAAAGAGGTGTGCCCCCTTTTTTCCCCCCAGGATCACTTTCTCTGGCATTATGCATCCCCTGTTCCATGTTCAGATGTAGAAGAGATATATTGCTTAAACCTTTGCTCTTATCTGTAGTTAGTTAAGCCTTGAGAGCTACATGCTACACAACCATAGGCAAGGTGTTACATCTACCTCAACCTAACTCCTAGTTACGATAGAAAACAGCTATCGTAAGTAGTCTAATTCTCCATCCCTGGAATACAATTATTCCTAGCAGTAGGAACATTTTTGCTAGTTGGGTGCTGTTGGTCTGGTCACTTCTGGAACCAGAGCCAATCGTTAAAATCACCTCATTTTACTTTTATACTAACCCCTCCTCTCTGTGCTCTTTTCAGGACAGTGTTATTAATTCAGATCTTAAAACTGACTTTTTTTTTCTCCTCCTCTCCTCTCCAGAGGATGTACAGCTGGAAGCTATTAAGCAAAGTAGCTTTTTCCAGGTTTGCTGACTTTGCCTTCCCATCAAAAACAAATACAGCTCTCAGAAGTATGGAGTAAAGCGAAACAAGAAACAATATAAATTCACACCCCTCCTCCTTACCTAGCAACAATGCTATAAATCATGACTGAGGTATTTGCAGGGCTTGTCTCATTTTTTGAGCTCTTAGATTCAGAAGCCCTACAAGATGCCAGTAGTAGAATACATCGGACAGGGGTAATACAATCATACCGCCAATCCGAAATCATTTTACTTTACTATGCAAATCACTTCTGCCACTGAAGAGAACCCGCCCCCCAGAAGATGCAATAGCTTTAGGATACCGAAATGACTTACCCTAACCATATGAAATTTGCAAAAAGCTAAAACTGCCATCTTCAAGTAACAACCAACTCACAATTTCACCAAGACTACCTTAAACCCTAACAGCTACCAAGCACAAAACTACATTAGCCACTTCACACCATACCACCCAAAGCAATATAAACCAAACTAACGATTTAGTTGGGGTTGGTCCTGCTTTGAGCAGGGGGTTGGACTAGATGACCTCCTGAGGTCCCTTCCAACCCTGAGATTCTATGATTCTAATACTCCAGCCACCACTGCAAAAGATAGCACATCTGACTCAGAAATTAAATTTATCTCCTAAACCACAACGAGGCTCTGTTTGACCTCCCTGTCACCTGGTTTCATCCCCCGCCCTTTAGAGTCCATACTGAGAGAAGAAAAGGAGGACTTGTGGCACCTTAGAGACTAACCAATTTATCTGAGCATAAGCTTTCGTGAGCTAGAGCTCACTTCATCGGGTGAGTGAAGCTGTAGCTCACGGAAGCTCATGCTCAGATAAATTGGTTAGTCTCTAAGGTGCCACAAGGACTCCTTTTCTTTTTGCGAATACAGACTAACACGGCTGTTACTCTGAAACCTGTCATACTGAGAGAAGTATACCACTCTACTTTTAAGCCCATGAGGATGTCATTGAAGGGTGTGGCATGCTCAGGAATGCTATCAGAAAGCAGCATTCTCCTCTGTGCCTAAGGAGGGCTGCAAGCTGGGTGGAACAAGAGGAGGAGAGCAGCAGGACTATCGGCGAGTTACAATACAACACGTGGAAATTATTCTCCACAAGTAATTCCAGCAGACTTCCCTACCTTTCTTAGCAACAACTGCTGTGAAAGAGAAGACAGGTTTGTTTACTCACTGAAGAACTTTGGGACAGGGAGTTTTTGTTGTATGTTCGTATAGTGCAGGGGTGGCCAAACCATGGCTCCTGCTCTTTTACAGTTAAAGTGCGGCTTGCAAAGCCTCTCACACTCACCACTATTCTCCGCCTACCAGATTTGAGGGGGAGCTCAGGGCTTCAGGCCCGCTGGGTGCTCCTGCCAGGGCTTGGGACTTCAACAAGCATGCCCCATGTGATTGAAGCTCTGAGCCCTGGCGAGTGCTTCCTGTGGGGCTGAAGCCCCCAAGACATCCCCTCTGCCCCCCATGAGGCGGAAGCCCTGAGTAGGGTGACCAGGGTCTGGTTTTCCACTGGAATACCTGGTCAAAAAGGGATCCTGGCATCTCCGGTCGGCACTGCTGACCGGGCTGTTGACTGGCCAGTTGGCAGCACCGCACAGCGAGGCTGGCAGGCTCCCTCCCAGGAAGCAGCCAGCATGTCTCCTCTCTGGCTCCTATGCGTAGGGCAGGGGTGGAGAACCTAGGGCATGCAGGCTGGACCAGGCCCCATGGTTAACTTCATCTGACCTGTGGCACCATCACCCCTACTCACCCCATTGTGGTGGGGAAACCCTGAGTCTTGCCCCTCCCCACCCCCACAGGGCTGGAGCCGTGGCACCAGCTCTTCCCACTGTGGGGGGAATCCCCAAGCCTCCGCGCCCCACCCCACTGGACCACAAGCGCCAGCTTGCCCTGCTGCAGGGGGAAGCCCTGACACTCCTCACCCCCCCCACACCTCCGCGGGGCTGGAGTCACAAGCGCCAGCTTGCCCCGCTGTAAGGGGAAGCCCTGAGCCTCCACCCCCGCAAGTGGGTGAGTGGCCCACAATTGATTTTTTATTTTTTTTTTTGGTGGTCAACGGCCCGTGGCAGCAAAATGGTCCACACCCTTAGCCCAGAGCCCGTACCCCCTCCTACACCCCACCCCCTGCCTCAGCCCAGAGCCCCCTCCCATATTCTGAACCCCTTGGCTCTGCCCCCCAGCCCAGCGCCCCCTCCTGCACCCCAAACCCCTCATTCCTGGCCCCACCCCAGAGCCCGCAACCTGAGCCAGAGCCCTCACCCCTTCTCGCATCCCAACCCACTAACTCAGCCTGGAGCCCCCTCCTGCACTCTGAACTCCTCATTTCTGGCCCCAGCCCTTACCCCTTCCTGCACCCTAGCCCCGTGAGCCAGCCCGCTGAAAATGAGCGAGTGAGTGAGGGTGGGAATGGAGTGTGTGGGGGTGGGGCCTCAGATAAGGGGCGGGGCCAGGGCAAGGGCATTCGGTTTTGTGTGAGTAGAAAGTTGGCAACCCTCGCCCTGAGCCCTGGCAGGCGCGCCCTGGCTCTCAAACTTCTGAAGATTGTCGTATGTGGCTCGGAGGGTTAGTAAGTTTGGCCACCCCTGGCAGGGCCATCCTTACCCATACGCAAAGCACACAGCTGCGTTGGGCACCAGGAAATGTGGGTCACCAAATTTCCTGGTGCCCTGCGCAGCTGTGTGCTGCTCCAGCCCCTGCCCCGCCTCTTCCCCAGGTCCCCTGCCCCTGCGGCATGCCTGGGAGCCAGGGGAGTGGAGCAGGCTGGAGCAGGGTCACTCCACTTCCCGCAGGAAGTGGCCAGTCCCCAGCCCCCGTGGAGGCCTGGGGCCAGCTCCCTCCCCCATTCTCCCCAGTGGAGGCCTGGGGCCGCCCGCAGAGGCCTGGGGCCAGTCCCGCCCATGCAGGCCTGGGGCCCCCATGGGGTAGCTGTGTAGGGCACCAAAATAGCTAGGGATGTCCCTGACCCCCGGTATAATGCCTACTCCAATAGTGTCCTGGTCCATGACTGGGGCTCCTGGGTGTCGCTACAGTGCACATAAACAATAATCACCTTTGACTTTCCTTCTCTTATATAAATAAGCCAGTGATTTTTCTAAAGCCCAGGCAGCAGGACTATGAGTACTCCAGTGAAGGTAATTTTTAATAGATTGTGCTGGGGTGATAACATAAATAGACTAATTTAAAAATGACTACTCTTGTATCTGAGTGGATAATGCTGTTATGGAAATCTTTGTGAGCAACAGCTCCCTCTTGTCATCAGTTAGTCTGTTTTGAATCAAATGCATTATATTATTTACCTGCTACTGTACATTTCCTAGCAGCTGTGTTAGTCTGTATTCGCAAAAAGAAAAGGAGGACTTTTGGCACCTTAGAGACTAACAAATTTATTTGAGCATAAGCTTTCATGAGCTACAGAAGTGAGTTGTTAGTCTCTAAGGTGCCACAAGTACTTCATTTCCTAGTGGTTCATCTTCACGTGGTAAGTTCATCTACACACTTTCTGGAGACAACAGCCTTCAGAAACCAGCAGCCTGATCCCACCACCTTCCCCTCCTCCACTTCTGAAGAGGTGCTTCCATACTCAAGGACAATATCCTGCATCTCCGACACATGGATGCTTCCAGAGCTAGCATGCCTGGGACAATGGTCTGCAGAGTCAATTGCACTGCCCAGACTATGCAGTATGCAAGCAATGTGGCAGTCCTGGCCTAAGCAGAGATTTGCAAAGGTGCTGGGCTCTGCAGTGATGCATCCAAGATTTGGTTGTCTTACTACTTTACCTGGATTGGTTCACCCATTTCTCATGACCATCTTTGGCCACTCCATTATTTTTATGACAGGAGAGCTTGGAAGCCCAATAGTACCAAGTGCTGTACAAACACACAGTGAGAGATGGTCTCTGCCTCAAATATCGCAGACAAGACAGAGTGGGAGGAGAAACAGAGGCACAGAGAGATGAAAGCCCAGATCCGCAAAGATATTTAGGGACCTAACCCCTATTGAATAGGAGTTAAGCACCTAATACCTTTCAGGATCTGGGCCAATGTGACTTGCCCCAGGTCACCCAGCAGAGATACCCACATTTCTTGACTCCCAGATCAGTGCCCTGGATTCTAGGCTACACTGCTTCCTATTTGATAACTGATTATAGTTTCTCTCTTCTTTGGTAGGTTTGAGAGGATTGTTGCCAACATGCATGACAGCCAGACAAAAGTGAGCACTGATTGCTTTCACTTAATTTACAGGAGAGACAAATACTAGATTTCTCTCAAAGTTCAATCACTTTAGAAGTGCATATGCATGGGGCAGACCTGATGGGTAGAAAAAAACCCTTTGATTTAAAAACAGCTGTAGGAGCATTTGCCTATAATGCTGACTTTCAGCTGACAATGGAAGCCAATGGGGAATGTTAATTAGTAATAAATACCATCTCAGAAAATTTTCCTCTGCCTCCAGCTTCTGTATCTAGGGATAAATCACTCTTCTGGACTACACCACTTATGAGTGCACTTCAAACTGGCTTCTCGATTCCACCATTACATTAATCCATTGCTTCTTCTATTAGCAGCATATTTGAAATAACCCCACACACACACACACGCACACACACACACAGGCGGCTGGCAAATCTGCTAGGAAACAATTCACTCCTTGTGCAGTAGTCTGCATTTTTAAAACTGAATTGCATGTTGTCTGCCTCCTGCAGAGCCCTGCGTATTCTGTGACAGAATGGATCAACTCCGCTGGCATATCCCCTGCTCCCTCATTTCTGTCATGGAGCTGTGTTCATTCCTGTGGTACACAGACATCAGAGGGGCAGCATCTAGCCAATTAAATAATGGTCATACATGTAGAGCTGGGATGTGATGTGGGACACCCTGAGCAGAATATGCAGGACTAGGCAGGGCAATGTGCCCCTTGCCACCCTCCATGATGCGGGGAAATGGGTAGAGCCGTGGCTGAGGGTACAGGGACATGTAGGGCTAGAATGAGAGAGGTATTGAGCATGAGACAGAGACAGAGATAGTTTCAGCTGCTAGAATACGAGTCACCTAAGCAGGGCTTGTAGGGCTTAGGGGCCTAACTCTAGGAGAGGGTTGAGGATCCTGTGGACAGAGGTGCCTATCTGTGGGCTGGCAGCCAGACACACCAGGGCAGCTGCTTAGGTGCCTAAGTCCCTTCGCCTCAGCACTTTTCTCCTGCCTTTTCACAGCTTGCTGGCTTCTGAAGATCCCTTTCTTAGGCACCTAACTCTCCCCATCCATCGTGTGGACAAATGGGCACCTAGCTCAGGACTGAGGATTCCGTGACTAGCAGGCTGCTTATGGGTTAGGCGTGGCACCCCTGAGCGGAGGAACGTCAAGTATCTTTGAAGATGTACGCCTCGGAGTCTATGGGGGCATTTCTCTCAAGCACATTATCTCCCAGGGCTACTCCTGGGGTGATATAGTTGTGCACCACCCCAGGATCAAGTCTGTGCCTAAATTCAATGTCTACTCCTTAATAAACAAGGATCGCATCAATAGCCAAAGAGATTTTCAATGCCTAATTAATTCACTCAATATATAACCCTTTCATCAAGGTTATTCTCAGTATGCTTTAGTTGGCTGTGTTTCCATCCCACAGAGCCAGTTTCCACGCTTCATGTTTTTTTGGGGGGTTTCCCCTTTAATTTGATATTTTGTTGTAAAAATATTTCAAGGGTGTGTAAGCAAGCAAGAGAGGGGAAACACCCTATAAAAGCATCATTTTAAATAAGTCCTTAAATTTCCTTAATACGTGCTTTGCCGGATTAGGGCTGTCAGTGTAATAGGTACTTGAAGTTATTTTGCGTTACCCATGAAAATGTAAACCTGCCCTCTGCTGCATGTTGCTTACTACCTACTTGCTATGCACAGATTGCAGCCAGCTTCTGTACCTATAGATGGGCATGTAGGTAATTAACCTTGTGATGCCAGGGTTTTTTCTACTAGCACAATTCTGCAGTTGAGAAACAGATTAGCCCATACAGAAGGGCATGAAAAGATGCCCCTAGCAAGGGGATAAAAACAAAATACATTTTTAATGTTTGGAAGCTTGTAGCTCAGTTCACATTAAAAGGAAATAATTTTGTTTTCATTCTGTTCTCCTGTAAAGTGCCTGATTCGGGGAGATATTTTCTAAATGAGAGGTGGGATTTTTTTTTTAATACCCACAAAGGCATCAGAGACCCTGTTGTTCGAAAGTACCCAAGTCTCCGACTAAAGCGCAGCTTGGTTTCGCTTTTAATGCAGTGATTTAAATGAACTGCTGCAAAAATTCTCCTGAGTAAAATGCGGAAAGCACTTAATCCTCCTCATCGCTTCAATGCAGAACATGAGGAAGCAGGACTGGACCTTTTCCTAAGATGTAATTTAGCTAATCACGAAGCAGACGTAGGTAGCCGTAATGGAGCTATTCAAAGCCAAATAGTAGACGTGATCAGTGTTTGTCATCATGGGCTAACCTCTTCTGAGGAGCATGTAAAGCTGAGCTGGACACAATCAGCTTGGCAGGGAAAGCAGTGTGGCCTAATTCAAAGTACTGAAGATCTTCAGACTAGAGTAGCGTGTTTATGTGACAATGATGGATGGCTTCTGGTACAGCTTATGGCCTCATCACACTTAAAATCATCTTTCTTCCTGTTTTCATACCATCTTAATTCCACTGGGCAGCTGCCATCAATTTACATGGATGGGCCCGGAGAAAAAACAAACAAACAAACAGCATATTTGTCAAAATCCTTCCAGATGTACAAACAGCTCCTTCAAAGGGAGCATGCCTCACTTTTCAGCTGTATCTCACTTCTTTACCGGGATTGTAATGTAGTTTTTCCTGATGCCTAGCTGAGAAAATTGATGATAATTTTTGGATTTTAATTATCTGTAGGAAGAATGATCCCATGGGTGGGGCACTAGTCTAGGGCTTAGGACAGCCAGATTCAAAGTCCCTGTGTTGCCATAGACTTCTCATGTGATCTTGGGCAAATCATGTATCTCTGTGCCTCAGTTCCCCCATCCATAAAGTGGGGATAATAGTATCTCATGGGATGGCATAAGGATGACTATATTAAAGACTGTGATGTGATAAGATACTACAGTAATGGGCGGCATATAAGTACCATACATAGAACTATTGTACCCAGAATTTGATCAAAATAGTGAGGTTCAGTAAACATACCTTTGGGGTATCTCTTGGGGAGGTGCTGAGTTGACTTCAAAGGGAGTGATAGATTCTCAGCACCTCCTTCTATTGCACCATTTATTTAGGTGCTTAACTTTAGGTACCCAAGTTTGAAAATGTTACCCTAAGGGCCAGATTTTGAAAAGGTGTGTATGGTCTGTAGGTGAAGATAGCTGCTCTTGAAAATCCCACTAAGCACCCACCTCCTATTAACATCACACAGGGCTTAATCCTGTCCCTACTGAAGTCAATGGTAAGGGTCCCATTGACTTCAGTGGGGCAGGATCAGGCATACGCATTATTATATGCGAGGATGTGAAGTGCATGGGCTAGATCCTCAGTTGGGGGAAACCACTGTATCTCCACTGATCGAGGTACTTCAATAAAGCTAGACTGATTTACAGCAGCTGAGGATCTAGCCCAAA
Source organism: Eretmochelys imbricata (assembly GCF_965152235.1). Lineage (NCBI taxonomy): Eukaryota > Metazoa > Chordata > Testudines > Cheloniidae > Eretmochelys > Eretmochelys imbricata. The sequence goes on from NC_135576.1 coordinate 123,730,643, forward strand.
TACTGAATCCAGTCAAAACCAAAGGAGCATTATAAATTGGAGCAAAATCTGCTCCTCTGTGTTGTTCCAGTATGCAGTTTGGTTAACAAGGCCCTATTATTAACATAGTATCATAGAATATCAGGGTTGGAAGGGACCTCAGGAGGTCATCTAGTCCAACCCCCTGCTCAAAGCAGGACCAATCCCCAATTTTTGCCCCAGATCCCTAAATGGCCCCCTCAAGGATTGAACTCAAAATCCTGGGTTTAGCAAGCCAATGCTCAAACCACTGAGCTATCTTACTAAAATAGGTAGGTGGAAACAGAAATCCTTTAATTTCCATATTGGGATGGAGGTGTAAAGATCACAGAGAATTTGCCATCAGAAAATTATTGCTAACGTAGTATGTAATGTAGGGTTGCCAGTTGTCTAATCAAACAAACTGGAACACCCTTGCCCCGCCCAGCCCCTGCCCCGAAGCCCCTACCCTGATCCGCCCCTTCTCCAAGACCCCATCCCATTCAGTCCATTCCCCACTCCCTCCTTCGCTCACTCTTCCCCACCCTCGCTCACTTTCACTGGGCTGGGGCAAGAGGTTGGAGTGTGGGAGAGGGTGCAGTCTCTGGGTTGGGGCGGAGGGGTTTGGAGTGTGGGAGGGGGCTCTGGGCTGAGCCTGGGGCAGAGGTTTAGGATGCAGGAGGGGGTGCAAGATGCAAGCTCGGGGAGGGAGTTTGGGTGCTGGAGGGGGCTTAGGTCTGGGGCAGGAGATTGGGGTGCAGGAGGGGGTGAGGGATGCGGGTTCTGGGAGGGAGTTTAGGTGCAGGAGGGGGTTCAGGGCTGGAGCAAGGGGTTGGGGTGCAGGAGGGGGTGCGGGCTTCGGCTGGGCGGTGCTTACCTCGGGCGGCTCCCGGTCAGCGGCGCAGCAGGGCTAAGGCAGGCTCCCTGCCTGCCCTGGCCCAACGCCAGTCCCAGAAGCGGCTGGACCGCTCCTGCAGCTCCCGTTGACTGCTGCAGACTGGAGTCAGCATTCGGAGTGCGGGAAGCGTATGGACTCATGGAGACCCTGTGCGCCCACCCCCTGGGGCTGCAGGGATGTGCCAGATACTTCCAGGAGCAGCGCGGGGCCAGGTCAGGCAGGGAGCCTGCCTTAGTCCCGCTGTGCTATTGGACTTTTAACAGCCTAAAATTTCCTGGTTTGGCTTCAGTAGCCTCCAGGAGATAGAAATTGATTCCAGGAGACTCCCGGCAAAACCAGAAGGGTTGGCAACCCTAATGTAATGGTATTAAGGGAAATATGGGATCATTCCTGGCTGGGATGATTTAGTTGGGGATTGGTCCTGCTTTGAGCAGGGGGTTGGATGAGATGACCTCCTGAGGTCCCTTCCAACCCTGATATTCTATGATATTTTAATTTCTGTCCGGCCTCCAGTGGAAACACCTAATATGACCTCCTCTCTCCTAGCTTTTGTAATGCTAACCCATACATTTCATTAGTGAAATTAGATTTGTCTCAACAGGATCAGAAGAGACTCATTTAAGGAGCAATATAGGCCAGCTATTATCCCCACAATTTTCATCGCCATCCGGTTGTTTAACTTCAGAAATATCTGACATCTCTCACATACAGTAATAAACCAGAGAGGTCAGATTTCATTTTTTCCCCATAGTGGAGTCTCCCTCAGTGCCAAATGGCAACCACAGCTCCAAATTAGATTCCCTTTACAATGCATGGGAGAGTTAGGTGGCTAAGAACGGCATTCACAAAAGCCACCATTCTGAGTCACCTACGCTAGCCAGTAGGAATTGTTGAGGAGAGGGGTGAGGCCAAAGCCCCACCCTTTCAAAGGGTGCATCGACACCTAACTCATGGCTGGAAGGAGCTGCCTACCTCTGCTTGGGATGCACAGTTGAGAACTCTCTCCTGGAGTCAGCCATTTCTGAAGGAAAGAAAAATTCAGAGGAGAACCAACTTACACCCAGTGGCTAATGCAGGATGTGGGAGACCCAGGCTCACATCCCCACTCTGCCTCATATAGAACAGGTACTTGAACCCAGATCTACCACCCCACAAGAGAGTATCCCAGTGTGACGGAATCCCCCAGGGGTGCAGTCTGGGACTGGGATGCAGCCTGGGACTGTGCCCCCTGAACTCTCCCCAGCTTGGGCTGTCTCTCTCAAGGACTTGCTAGTGACCAGCAGCCAACCCCTCCAGGAGCTGTGATCACTCAGCACAACCGCGTGTGGAGTCCCACACCCAGCTAGATTGCATGAATGCTCCCAGAGCCTCTCATGAATCACACAGAGAAAGGCACCAGCCAAATCCCCCCAGTTCCCAGCCTTGTACCCCAGGAATATACCATCTTGCACTCCTCAAGATGGGCAGTGCACATTTATTAATTGGTTCACCACTTCAGCAATGGAAAGTGGACATAGACCAGCCTTTGCCAACCTGAGCAGATTTGCCCCACACTTCGTACAAACTCACTGGCAAAGATAAACAATTAAACATATTTATTGACTATAAAAGGTAGATTTTAAGTGATAGGCAAGAAGTCAGAGTGGTTACCAAAAGAAAAGAAAATATAAGCACACAGTCTAGACTCTCAACCCTATTAGACTGGGCAACACCTAGATTAAGCAGTTTTTCTCACCCCAGTGGATATTGCAGTCCTTAATATACATGTTTGTTCCTTAAACCTGGGCCAGTCTCCTGTTGGAGTCTTGTCTTCTTCTCAGTGTCTTAGTTGCTTGCAGCGAAGGTGAAGGCAGGAGAAGGGCCCAGTGTGTGTCCACTCTGTTTTATACCCTCAGTCCATGTGCTTGGGGAACACAAGTCCAGGCATGTCTGGGGGGCATTGCTGAGTCACCCAGCAGGGTTGAGCAATTCTCCTGGTGTGGCCTCAAGTAGCTCCCTTGCTGGACAATGGCTGGTGACGGTTGTTTGACCCCCCACCCGGCCGTTGGTTACTTTCCTTGCTGTTGCCTCTGGGGAGCGAATATCTGCCTGATTCCCCAACTTACAGCATGTTTTACTGACCACCATACAACACAATTCTCATAACTTCATATGCATGAATGATACACATCTATGGCTAGAGCAATGACTTTCAGCAGATCGCAACCTTTCCCCTGATACCTTACAAGGCATGCTTGATATGTAAGATCACGATTATATGAAAATGAGGACTACGGGGGTTACAGTATGCTCCCCCAGGGGATAGAATGTCACACTCAGCTACTGGGTAGGTCTCTTGCCATCTCCCCCTGTTGAAGATGTTCCACTTTGTATGGAATATTTTATTCATTGGAACAGGGACTTGAACCTGGGTCTCCGAAGACAGTGTGCTAACCGCTAGGCTATATAGTCATACACTTTCTCTGACTCAATTATTTAAGTACAATATGGGGTAGAAGAGGGGCACCACCAGCACCACATTTTGGGTGAGGCCTGATCCAGTAGACAGGCTCTAAGGCAGCCTCAGAGAACACCTGCCGGATGGGGCCCTGCCAGCAAGATATGTGGGGAAATGCTTAGTTTGAGGATCCCGTCAGGACCTAGCTGTGAGCTGGTGTCAGGACTTCAGCCGCTTTGTGCGGAAACATAAGTGGCTAATGGACTTTCTGGCAGAAATGTAGGTGCCTAGGGATTTTAGGTGAGCGGCAGCTCAGTGCAGGTTTGGAGAATATATATATTTTTACTTTGGCACCTAAAGTGGTAGGTGCCTAAATTGCACTGTGGATCTAGCCCTCTCAACCACATGCTTAACTGTAATCATGTAAGTAGCATCATTGAAATCAAATGGACTATTCACAGGCTTAAATTTACTCATGTGCTTAAAATGCTCTGTTGGATCAGGGCCTGCCGTTACCTTCCTGAATTGTATAGGAATATGCATCCTTATGAAAGGGAGCTGTTTGCACAATAGTTTCAAAGGAGCGGAGGGCACTTAGCTTAGTGCAGGAGGGGATTAGCTTGTTGTAGGAATAGGACCCTCAGTCTCATTCACTGTGATACTCATTTTGGCCATATCATTGCAACGGGAGCACAACTACGGTGCTGGAACAATGCCTACCATGACAGAAGGGTTTTTTTCCTTTGCTGTAGGCAATCCATCTTCCCAAGCAGTGGTAGCAAGGTCAACAGAAGCATTCTTCCATTGGCCTAGCTGCATCTACACCAGGGGTTAAGTCAGCATGACTACAGTGCTCAGGAGTGTGAATTTTTCACACCTCTGAACTCTGCAACTATGCTGACCTGACTTTTAAGAATAGGCCAGGCTTACATTAAGGCCACTTCTTACTGTTCTGGTAGTGTAAATGGGACATAAAGTGGATGCAGATTTAATTTATACCCACTTTATACCACAGTAGAGGGGCCTTAAAGAAGTCTCAATATCAGTGAGAATCAGGTCCCTTGTATTATTTTTTTCTTCTCTCTGGTGACTGTAAAACCTCACAATTTAGTATCCTACATGAATGCAATTAATGTGCTTTTTGCTCCTTCTTCCAGATTATTAATAAAAGAAAAAAGAAGAATGGTCAGGAAAACAAGCAGAATATTTGTTGCCAAACAATTTATAGCCCACATTCCAGGAGACAAGTTTAGGAAAGTTTGGGATTTATTTTTATTGAAGATATTGTATTTATAATTTCAGCCATTAAAATTGATATTAGCTGCTAGGATTAATGGACTATTAATGTTCCCAATAGAGCGGATCAGAATTCAGAATTTCCATCCTATGAGAAATCCAAGACAGAAAGTCAATTTGGAATTTTTCACGGAAAGAAATATTCTGGAACTTCTTTGTTTCAACCTTATTAAAATGTTTTGTTTCAATAATCATCATTTTGACTTTTACATTATATATAATTATAGGTGCAATATATACAGTATATACATGCACACAATTATATAATGACAGGTTTCAGAGTAACAGCCGTGTTAGTCTGTATTCGCAAAAAGAAAAGGAGTACTTGTGGCACCTTAGAGACTAGTCTCTAAGGTGCCACAAGTACTCCTTTTCTTTTTACAATTATATAACACGTGTCAATTTTATCATTTTGACGTAACGCTTTGACCTTATCAAATTAAACATTCTGATAATTTCCCATGAAAATGGACTACATTGATGCATTCCTGTGACATGTTTAGACATCATCAAATCAGCATTTTCCAAAGAAGACTTGTTCCACTGGAAAATATTCTGTTAGTTCTAGATTCCACTATAGGCTGGTCTACACTTAAAACGTTACCAGCATAACTATGTCCATTGGGTTCTGATTTTTTTGCTCCAATAGTTATGCCCATTAAAGCTCTAGTGTAGATGCAGTTATATCAGCATAGAGATGCCTTATATTGATATAGCTTATTTGGGTTTCCAAACTGAAATAAGCTATACTGGTCTAAGCACATTTATACCGTGCTAACTGCATCCACACTGGTAGACGGGTCACTTTAATTATACTAGTATAGTTAAAGTGGCAAAACTTTCTAGAGTAAACAAGTCCTTAGCTTCCCATAACTTAATGGGCCACGTCCTCAGCTGGTGCCTATGGGTGGAATTGTTTTGAAGTCAATAGGAGGCAGTGTTTCCTAATGAATAGAGCACTTACCTGGGACCCAGGAGGCCTGGTTTCTATTCCTTACTCTGCCACTGGCCTGTTTGGTGTCCTTGGGCAAGTCACTTAATCACTCCATGCCTTGGTTTCCCCATGTGTAAAAACAATATTGAGCCTCTTTGTAAAGTGCTTGGAGATCTACTAATTAAAAGCTAGGTATCATTATTTTGCCAAATGGAACCAGCTGACTATCTGGTGTATGCTTATAACATGTACATGCATTGCTCCTGATCTGGTTCTTGCCACGAGAGAGCTCATTTCAGGACAATAATTTCACATTGTGTGTTAATAATTACAGTGTTAATAAGTTTTAGATTACTTGTTTCCACTCTTGTAATCCAATGGCTTTGTTGGTTATCACAAGCTATCAGTTCACACACTACTGTTAGGGTTTTAAATTCAGATCTGTACTATTATGTATACATTGCTCTTTGTGATTTAATTTCCATAACTAAATTGGTGAAAATGAGAATTCTGAAATAATTACTTCGCCCAAGGCTTCCTTGATCAGGTATTTTCAAAAAAAGAACTAACACACGCAGTCACCTCACTTCATTTATTCTCTTCTGGCTGTATACTTATCATTCACTCTTTAGAGATAAGGTGAAATTGCAAATCTATGCACATCCGAAGAGTCATATTGTCTCATCAGATATATTTCCAAATTACTAAGATTACAGAGTGTAATTATTCTCTAAAGAGACCTCCTTGAAGATCCAAATATTACATTTTACTTGGCATAATGTGTAAATTGCCAGGGAATATGGATGGATAAATATACTGATTTAAAACCTACATACGGCTGATTCTTATTTACAGTACAGTTCCTTTCCTCTTAAAGTAGGGGTAATTCAAACCCATTTTGAGGCCCCTTAATTTAATGAGAATCAGGCCCATAGTATTTCAGGAGATGCAGAGGTACAGGGCCCTTGCCCTTTAAGTTTCTTTTCTTTTTTTTTAAATTAAGAACTTTGAGCCAGATTCTCTTCCCTTAGAGCTCAGGATATGTCTTCCACCTCCTAACAGGTCTGATTCCCAGTGCAGATAGATTTGCACTGGCTCAGTTCAAGCTATTGTAATGCTGACAGACCCCAGTCGTTGGCGGGCGAGATCAAACCTGAGACCTCTAGAGCAAAAGGCATGAGCCTCTACTGCATGAGCTAAAAGCCATATGACTGTTAGCTAAGGCTGGAGAGCAGACTCATTAATCTAAGTGGTCTCAGTGGCACTAGATGGGACAGAACACGACACCCAGGAGGTGTGGGGGTTACACTATTACACTAAAAATAGCAGTGTGGATGCTGGGGCATGGGTAGTGGCTTGGGCTAACCACCCAAGTCCAAGCCAGTCAGTTAGCCTGAACCACCACCCAGGCTGCAGCCTCCAGTCAGCTATTTTTAGCTTGCTAGTGAGAGCAGAAATAGCACAAGCCTATCCCCCAGGCTGGGAATCACACCTCCAAGCTGCAATGGACACATACCCTTAGTAGCAAAACATTTCTTGACTTCAGTGGAACTATGCTGATTTACATCTTAGATTCAAAGGCCGGAAGGGACCACTGTAATCATCTAGTCTGTGTAATGCAGACCATAGAACTTCCCCCAAATAATTCCTAGAGCATACATTTAGGAAAAAAACATCCAAACCAGCTGATCATCTGGGCCAAATTTAGTTCAGTGGAGGCAATATCAAGCCTATTGAATGGTAAATTTTGATTCCCTAAATGATATTTCATTTTCAAATTTGGCCAAAAAGGGGTCAAATCAAAGCAAACAAAAATTGTTTCAAGTCAACCCAAATTGTTTCAGTCATTTTTTGATGAAAAATTCGGGGGAGGAGGGAGTTTTGTTTGAATGAACCCACCTTTTGTTTGGGTTCCTGAACCAAAAAATCCACTATTTGCTCTCAGCTCTAGGTAAAGGTTTGGATCCTCAGTTTTGGTGGGTCTAGAATCTGAGACTGTGGCAGCCCTGAGTCTGACACTTCCCTTGTCACACCAAGAGAGACATACAAAGCAGCCCCTCACCAGTCCTGGAAGATCAGGCTCCACAGGAAGTCTATCACAATGTCCACAGTGTGAGGTCACCTGATTGGCTCACACCCACTACTTAAGCCAGGAAGAGATCTGAGTGGGATAGCCGAGCAACTGCGCAGACACTTGGTTACCGCCACATTGGACCGGCTCTAACCCACCTCCTGCCACCTGTGTCCAGCCCCGGTTCCTGCTCTCTCCTGCCTTGTTGCTGCTTCCTGTCTCACTCCTTCCCTTTTCTCTGGTTCTTGCCTTGCTCCTGCTGCATTCCTGACCCTTTCCTGGCCTCTGGCTCCCACCCCTATGCTCTGCTCCTGACCATTGGCTACCAGTCCTAGCTCCGCTCCCGACTTGTCTTTTGGCTACCTACTCCAACTTGCTTCCTGACCACTTATCCAAGCCACTCCCATTAGGCCAGGCCACCTGTGCCCCACTTCCTAACACTCTACAGCTTAAGCTAAAGAACGACGGCTTGTAATAGACTTACATCCTCTGTGGACTGGGCACAGAAGGGGATGCATAGCACAACTGAGTAGTGGGTTACATACTTCCTCTGAACAAAGCACGTCTGAGGCCCACACCAGAATCCTTGATGACGCCCCACTTATAGGATACCTGCCCTTTTGGCCAACAAATGGGGACTTCCAGAGCTAAAATGATGAGCACTACAGCTTGAACTAAAGAGCCAGGTTTCGTACCTGTAGCTGCAACAGACACATATTGTGATGTTCCCCTGGTGTTATATGGACCAGTGATCACTCCAGTCTTTGGCTTTGGGAGACATTCTTACCCTGCACTGCTGTGAGAACCCCCACTCCTGGGCTGTTCACACACAGCCTTTAACGTGTAAGCTGCTCCTTGGATTGTGCAACCGAATGTATTGACATTGATGATACTACAGGAGCTGGTATGACAAATGTGCTTCTTAAAAAGCTGGAAGAGACGGGAATTGCGATAGCTGACCTGAGAGGTCAGGGCTACGATAATGGTGCTAACATGAGAGGAAAGAACAGAGAAGAGCAGACACTGATCTGAGAGTTAAACCCTCGAGCTTTTTTTGTCCCATGCAGTTCTCATTCATTGAACTTGGTGGTCAGTGATGCAGCATCAGCTTCTAGTGAGGCTGCTGAATTTTGTAATGTAATTCAAAGAATCCATGTATTTTTCTCTGCATCAACTCATTGATGGCAAATTTTGAAGCAACATCTGGGAACATCCTCTGACATTGAAACCACTGAGTGCCACATGATGGGAAAGACGAGCAGAGGCGATAAAGCCTATCAAACACCAAACTGGGAAGATAGGTGATGCCATCGTTGCCATTATGGAGGATAATGCTATGACAGGAACTGTTCGTGGGAGAACAGTGGCAGAGGGAAATGGAATCACCAGAAACATACATCACTTCAAATTTCTGTGTGGCTTAGTGTTGTGGCATGACATACTGTTTGAAATAAATATTGTAAGCAAGACACTCCAAGGTGTTGACCTTGATATATCTGGAGCAATGGAAGAACTGGACAAAGCAAAGTCATACCTACAGTCTTACTGGTCAGATGCGGGATTTCAAAAATGTTCTGAAGAGTGCACAGAAGTTGGCAGAGGAACTTCACACTGAAGCTATTTTCCCACCCATTCAAGAATACAAGAGTCACCGAAGACGACGACATTTTGATTACGAGGCATGGCATAATCCCATAAGAGACCCCAAACAACAATTCAAAGTTGAATTCTTTAACCAGGTGCTAGATTGTGCAATACAGTCAGTTGAAGAACATTTCATGCAGCTCAAGGAACACAGCAGTATATTTGGGATGTTGTATGATATTCCAAAACTCCTCACTGTATCTGAAGACTTACACCAGCAATGCAGGGCACTAGAGACCGTGTTGACACATGATGACATGCGCAATATTGATGCGAGTGATTTAGGTGATGAACTGAAAGCCCTTTCAAGATACATTTCAGCAGGATCAACTCCAAAGGCTGCTCTGGAATATTTGTGCACAAATAAGATGACCACCCTCTTTCCAAATGCTTTCATTGCTTCTAAACACTTCCTGTAAAAGTTGCCAGTGGAGAACGCAGCTTCTCCAAGCTGAAGTTAATAAAAAACACATCTACGCTCCACAATGACACAGGAGAGGCTGGTCGGCCTTGCAATCATCTCAACAAAGCATGAGCTGGCCCAGACTGTGGACCTTCAGCAGGAAGCAGTTCAAATCTTTGCAACCAAGAAGGCACGGAAAGCACCACTTTGATTATTCAAACAGATAAAAATGCCAGTGTTTACTATGCAGACAAGAAAAGTTAACTTTCAAACACCTGAACAGCAAATGTAAGTGCTACTTAAAATTTTTGAACAAGGCATTTTAAGTTGTTAGTTCTCCTTTATTGGGGTAGGTAGCAGAGCAGTACCAGGAGAGGAGTAGAACAGGAAGAAGGCAGAATTGAGACCTTTCAAAGTTTTGGCCCAGGTGAGGGAGCATGAGGACGTCATTTGAGCTCCCCACCTCAGGTGCCAAAATGTTGTGGGCTGGCCCTGCAAAATACCCTGTCTTTAAAATGTGATTTCCTCTACTGATTCCCTGTAATGGCACCACTAAGCCCTGTGCTCCAAATGGCCTTTGGTATGACAAAAAACCAACAGGACTGGAGCTCTCTCATCCTCCCCATATTTTTGTATAACTGTAGCCACTATCTCTTGACTCAGTGTCAGGCCTTGGAGGGAAAACAACAGGAGGGATCTCAGGCCTGTTTTAATTGCCCTCTTTTCAGCAGGTTCATTACAAAAGTTTAACACTATTTCTGCTTCATCAACCCTTTGGTAACTCAACGAACTGGTGGGAGGAGAGAAGAGAACACGCTTTGAAAAGAGTTCCTCTTATTCTTTTCACTCTTGAACACACGCAGTTAGGATTTGGATAATGGGTTCTAATTATTTTTGTTTCCAATTGCTGCTGTCAATCTGGCTTGGGGGTGTATGTGTCTTTCCCAATTATCCTTTTTCCTCAAGTTATTCGTGTGAGGCCAGCTGCGTTACAAAAATGGAGATAGCTAGTGCTTTGGACTGGATATTTGACTTGGATATTTGATACACTGAAAGTGTATCATAAAACAAATATTTTTCGTCAGCCTTGCATGGATGAGGAAATTAAAAGTGTTGTAATCTCATCCTCTGAGCGTGAGAGCTGCTAGGAAGAGACAATCGCTAAGGATGGAAATACCTGAGGTGATATACAGCCCATTTAGGAGCAGATACTAGATCCAGAATGATTAAGAAATTCCAAATTGAGCAAGGAGAATAAGAGGCATTTCACTGGTGATAGAGAAAAATTTGCTTGTTTAGTTTTGTTCTATCTTGCAAACCATTTTGCTGATGTTATTAGTTAGCTGATGATTAAATACTTCACACAATGGCAGAAAAAAATAGAAAGAAAAAAAGGTAAAGCCTCTGAACGCAAAACTAAATGTATTGCGATAGAGGTCTTCTAGACACCACTTTTATTCCACAATTTGCATTTGCCTTCTACCCAGTGGAGGAGGCGGTGCATCTAGAACTTGTCCCCTTTGCCATCCATAAGACCACTTGCTGAACTGATTTGGGATTTGATGAAGGACAGAGTTCGATACCTAGGTGCTTTTAATTATACCATTAGGTGCTTAGCTCAATTTTTAGGCACCCAAAAACCTTTACAAATTTGACCCCAAATCTCTTAGTTTGGGAACAGCTTGCTAGGCTTAGATAAGATGATCTGTGTGAAATGTTTAAGGCTAATCATTTGTTCACCCAAAATAATGCAATTCCAGGCTGACCATATCATTTGCAAATGTGAAATGAATTCAGCGTATAGCTTAAAAAAATGTTCAGGCTAGATTCACAAGGAGTTGTTTGGTGCCATTCACAAAAACACAAGTGGCGGTGCCCATCTTATGCCCTACGGTTAGAGCACTCACTTGCACAGTGATCCATAGTTCAAATCCCTGCTCCAAATCAGACTGAGTGGGGACTTGAACCCAGGCTTCCCATATCTCTCTTCAAAGCACTAAACAATGGGCTAAGCGGGGGGTGGAAGGGGGATGCACAACCATCACCACCTCTTCCAGTTTTGAGGGTAGCATTTCTAAATATCCTTTTACATTAAACAACAAAAACAATTTAAAATGCCCCGAATAGAAATGAAACCTTTCATTTCAGGTTAAATAAAAATGTTTCATTTGACCCTAAATTATTTTTTGTCTGTTTTATTTTACTAAGGAAACTGAAAAACAATCCCCTGCCCCCCCCCCCCCGATTTTTTGGTGTTGCCAGCCTACCACAAACAAACCCACAACTGATTATGTGAACATTTGTACTCTTGCATAAGGTGGTTCCCCTGGGCCACCTTATACAAAAGTTCTACAGGACCCAATCCTGTAGTTGGATCTGTGCAGGGAGATCCTTTTAGCACTGCAAAGCCCCACTGACTTCAATGCATGCCATTGCTTCTTTTTTGGGCCTGTCTCTACTGCTTCATAGCTTGTGTAGTTGTACACACTTAGGGGGGAAAACACTCCAATGTAGTCTGGAGGGTAACATTTCACAATTTTTTTTAAGTGACTACAGAAGTCTGGCTCTTTACCTTTAACTGGCAAAAAGTTATTTCGGGTAGTTCACCTTTTCTCTTTTAGGAAGAGGTATTCAAATGGAGACTTGTGGTCCATGCCTAGATTTGTCTGTGCAAAGATATAGCCACCGTTTTGTGCAGACATATTAGGGTTGCACTTACAGAAGTACCATTTGTGCAAATAGTTATTTGGGCACCTACCCAACTTTCATCCTTCTGACTCGCATCCACATGCGCAGCAAATTGCATGTACAATACTGGGGTCTTTCTGGGGCCTATATTTTGTGTTTTATCTACCATCTGAAGAAAACAAAAAACTAGGCCATGGCAGTCTAAATAAGATCATTCATTCATAGGTTTTAATACCAGAAGGGACCATCAAGATTATGATGCTGGTAGACCAGGTACCTGCTCTTGGCAAAGCTGTAGGTGTCAGGTGAGCACAGACAGATTGATAGCTGGAACCCTAGCGTGACCAGATAGCAAGTGTGAAAAATCAGGACGGGGCAGGGGAATAGGTGCCTATATAAGAAAAAGCTCCAAATATCAGGTCTGTCCCTATAAAATCGGGACATCTGGTCACCCTACTGGAAACCAGACTGTACGTTAGTATTGTGCAAGACAGTTGTTAGACGTGTAAGGATATATGGTTAGTATTTAAAGTCTATAAAATGCCTGTAAGTTTGTGCATGCATTAATCTTACTTGCAATGTTTGCGTTCCATGCTACAAGGTAATACATAAGTTTTGCTTCACAACTGTAAAGATGCCTGCTCTGAACTTGTGAACTCAGGCAGGAAGAGTGGTTCCCCCATCAAGGAGGCCCATGAAAACTAAGTGGACTATCTTGAAGCATCGTGATACAAAGACTGGGCTAACGGCTCTCACACACCCGTAAAGGTGCTACTGCAAGGAAGCTGGTCTCATCAACTTGAAGTCTGGGAGAAGGAAATCAAGATAGCTCATGTGAAAATTCCTAATCTCTTTGCTCTTTCAACTCTCACAGGGCTGGAGCTAGGAAACAAAAGCAGAGATCCCCAGGGTCAACCTTGGTGAGCCTTGAAAGGCATTCAGTGCTGACAGCTTACTGCAACTCTGGCACAGTTTGGAACTACAGACTGTAACTCATTTGTACGTATATGATGCCTTCTTGAACCTATACCTAACTCTCTTTTCTCTAGTTTATAAATCCTTCGTTAATTTACTATAGGATTGGCTACAAGCATTGTGTTCGGTGTGAGATTTGAGGTACAAATTGGCCTGGGGAAAGTGACTAGTCTCTTCAGACTGGAAGCAACCTGAATATTTTGTGATCTTGGTGTAAGCGACCATTATTGTTAAGTCCAGCTTGTCCGAGTGGCAAGATAGACTGAATGCCCAAAGGCATGATTTGGGACTCCTTGGCAAGACAGTTATAGTGATCCAGGAGTTCACATTTGTTACTGGCTTGGTGAAATCTTATTATAGAACATATCACCAGTTTGAGATGTCTGCCCTGTTTTCTGAGAGTCTGGCCTTAGGCTGGCACTCAGTCATGAATCATTCCAGACAGTGTGGCCGTGATCATTTAGTCTGACCGCCTGCCTAACACAGGACCCAGCAATCGTCCCAGTGACTGGACAATGGCTACTATCATAGTGTCCTGAATCATCTGACTTTTTGTCTCTTCCTCTCTCCAATGAAGGCAGATTTTCTCATCATTTCCCACCACCTAACAAATATATTCAGGCAATATTAGCATTCATATGCAGCCAGTAAATTAGAGCCTGTGCTGAAACATTCTGGTGCGTTAGTCATTAGTGCTGGGCTCCCTAGAGAAAGTGTGGCCATGTGGGACAGATCTGGGCCATGCCCCAGTGTCGTACACAGTGGCCAGCACTGGTGGAGCACATGCTAACTTAGAAGAGGAGGTTTAGGAGCTACTCAGTGCATTACCCACTGCATCCCAAAGGCATTGTACCACTCTCAGTTCCCTACACAGAATGTCTCTAGGAACCACCAGTGGTCCGGCAATTCCAATTCCTCTACACTCCTTTCCACCACACATTACAGGAAAAGATATGATACTAAGCTGGGGAGAGAGGTAAATATGCTTGAGGGTAGGGACAGGGTCCAGAGTGACCTAGACAAATTGGAGGATTGGGCCAAAAGAAATCTGATGAGGTTCAACAAGGACAAAAGAATCCCATGCACTGCTACAGGCTGGGGACCGACCGGCTAAGCGGCAGTTCTGCAGAAAAGGACCTGGGGATTACAGTGGACAACAAGCTGGATATGAGTCAGCAGTGTGCCCTTGTTGCCAAAAAGGCTAACAGTATCTTGAGCTGCATTAGTAGGAGCATTGCTAGCAGATCGAGGGAAGTGATTATTCCCCTCAATTTGGCACTGGTGAGGCCACATCTGGAGTACTGCGTCCAGTTCTGGGCCCCTCACTACAGAAGGGATTTGGACAAATTGGAGAGAGTCCACCAAAGAGCAACAAAAATGATTAGGGGACTGGAACACATAAGTTATGAGGAGAGGCTGAGGGAACTGGGGATGTTTAGTCTAAGGAAGAGAAGAATGAGGTATGAGAATGATAGCTGCTTTCAACTACCTGCAAGGGGGTTCCAAAGAGGATGGCTCTAGACTATTCTCAGTGGTAGCAGATGACAGAACAAGGAGTAATGGTCTCAAGTTGCAGTGGGGGAGATTCAGGTTGGATATTAGGAATAACTTTTTCACTAGGAGTTTGGTGAAACACTGGAATGCGTTACCTAGGGAGGTGGTGGAATCTCCTTCCTTAGAAGTTTTTAAGGTCAGGCTTGACAAAGCCCTGGCTGGGATGATTTAATTGGGGATTGGTCCTGCTTTGAGCAGGGGGTTGGACTAGATGACCTCCTGAGGTCCCTTCCAACCCTGGTATTCTATGATTCGAAGTCCCTACAGTATATACTCTAAGACTCTATGTATGTGCACACACGCACGTTATCCCTCCAACAATCTTGGACTCACAACCCTTGTAGAATTTGCCTTCTTTAAAGTAGTGAGCTACAACTACGAGTGTACAAGATGAGAACCACTTGAAGTGGATATATCACATCATGCCAGACATGTCAAGACAGCAGGTGGAATGCCGCAACGTGACAAGAAGCAGTTGTGTGTGGCAGGGTGCTTGCACCACTGTCATGCATGTCGTGAGAAGCAGCCAGCCTTCTGGTATCTGTTAGTCTGAAACACGGTGTTGTTAAGGATTCTCTGACACAAGGATGTTCCTAAGCTGGGAGGTGTTTTGACATGTTTTTGTAAGTGAGGAGTCCATCACTGATACACAAGACATGATAGACCTATTGAGTGAGAGACTTTTTTTGGCAACTAGTTATTGATCGATTCATGAAGAGGGAGTAATCTATGGTTAATTGTACAACTATTTTCCACAAACACGAGGGCTTGACTGTGTATCCACATACCTGTGATAACACTACCTGGTCCAGGACTGGCTCTCGGCACCAGCCAAGCAAGCACATGCTTGGGGCGGCACATTTCCAGGGGCGGCATTCCAGCCATCTTTTTTTTTTTTTTGAAAAAAAATCCACCAATCTACCAAAAAAACAAAAACAAAACCGCAAAACCATGAAGATCAAAAAAATCTCTAGTAGTGCGATAGGAGCGTGACGTGAAAAATATTGTGTCACATCGTGACACCCAATGTGAAAGTGCATAAATGTGTAAACGTTAATGGTTATTGATTAATCAAATCAGAAATCACGCTTACTTGTGTGTACTGTGCTGCCCTGCTGGCGCCATTCGGGCCAATTTCCGTGTCGCGTTGGTGCCAGTGGTTAAAGGGCTAAAATGCCGGGACAAAAACAAAAACCACTTGCTGGTGCTGCCAACTGGCAACAAAGAGAGAAACAGCAAAAAGAATTAGAAAAGCTCTCGTACTTCCAATAAGTATTTTTAAAAAGTCGACAATCAAGGAGAAAGCTCTAAGCCAGGGGTCGGCAACCTTTCAGAAGTGGTGTGCTGAGTCTTCATTTATTCACTTTAATTTAAGGTTTCGCGTGCCAGTAATACATTTTAACGTTTTTTAGAAGGTCTCTCTCTATAAGTCTATATATTATATAACTAAACTATTGTCATATGTAAAGTAAACAAGGTTTTCAAAATGTTTAAGAAGCTTCAATTAAATTAAAATGCTGATCTTACGCTGCCAGCCTGAGGTTCCGTTCACCGAGGGCGGCAGCAGGCTGAGTGAGGTCTGCGGCAGGGATCCTGGCTGGCAACGGGCTGGCAGCCAGAACACTAGACCGGCAGGGGGCTGAGCAGGGCTGGTGGCTGGGACCCCAGACTGGCAGTGGGCTGAGCGGCTCAGCCCACTGCCAGTCTGGGGTTCAGTCCACCGGCTCCTGCCAGCCAGGTCCTGGCTGCCGGCCCTGCTCAGCCCGCTGCCAGTCTAGGATCCTGGCCCTGACCACATACAGTGGGTACCTACCTTCTCCCTGGTTCTAGCCCATTCTCTTCCTCTCTCTCTGCACTGAGCTGAGGGTGGGAGTGCACTGAGCACAGGGCTGGGGGGTGAAAGAGCAGGCTGGGGGTTGGGGTGCAGGGTCTGGCCAAGAGCTAGAATGAGGGAGGGGGCTCAGAGTTGGGACAAGAGGTTTGGGTGTGGAGTGCTTACCTAGGCAGCTCCCATTTGGTGCGAGGGGTGCAGGGGGGGAATGTGTGAGGGTGCAGGAGCTCCTGTTTGGTGCTCAGGGTGGGGGTGGGAATGTGGGGGGTGCAAGAGTCAGGATATGAAGTGTGAGGGGGCTGGGTATGTGTGGGAGGTGCAGGAGGCAGGGCATGGGGGGGCTGGGGGGATGTAAGGGTCAGGGCAGAGGGCTGGGGGTCTGGGCTGGGGTCTTGGGGGTGCTCCCAGCCCCCCTGCTCAGAGCGGCTCAAGGCAGGGGGCTGGAGGGGTTATGCCCTGATTCCAGCCCCCTTCCCCAAGGCCCCGTCCCCACCTCGTCTCTGCCTCCTCCCCAGAGCAAGCGCGCTGCAGCTCCTCTTCTCCCCCTCCCACGCAAGGGCCATCAGCTGATCGGTGGCAGGGAGAGGAGGAGGAGGGGCAGGAACCCAGCATGCTGGGGGGAAGAGGTGGGGGAGCTTGCCTGCCCTGCAACAGCAGCCAGCAGGACCAAGCTTCTTCATCCTGCTGGGGCGCAGGTGGAGAAGAGCAGGCCAGGGCAGGCAGGATTTTTAATGGCACACTGCTGCCTGATGGGGTCCCAGCCTGGGTTCAGCAGCGGGCTGGTGGCTGGGACCTGGCAGGCAGCAGCGTGCCATTAAAAATTGACTCGCGTGCCGTCTTTGGCACGCCTGCCATAGGTTGCGAACCCCTCCTCTAAGCAATGCATTCAAAGTGATTATTCATCAACTGATGAAGACCAGTCAAACCAAAGATTATCTTTATCAACTGATAAAGATAAACAATCCGACCAAAGATTATCTTCGCTAACTGATAAAGACGAACAATCGCAATCCATCCAAAGATTTACTTCTTCAGCTGAACAGTCCAGAAACGAAGAACTGTTATCCAAATCTAAAAAACTGAAGAACAATTATTGGAAGGTGGAGAGACTGACATAGGATCAGATCCAAGTACATGGCCGACAATAATTACTGATGCAATGCTAATGATTATTGTGAAAAAAGGTCCTTCAAAACTAGATCCTACATTTGAAAATCCATTTAATGAGTCAAATCATCGATTTGTGCCATCCAGTATGAAGAAAAAAATAAAAATGGGGAACAAATTACCAAAGATGTTTTTTGGTTTTGCTGCAAACTGTTCTGTAACTCAGACATTCTTCTGGCAACTGCAGGTTTTAATGACTGGTGAAATTTGCATCAGCATTTGAAAGAACATGAAAACATCAAAAAATCATTTACGATCGTTGACAAATTGGATTGAGCTGTCAAACAGATTATGTTCCGGTAAAACAATCGATGCGGTACAGCAACGTCTACTAAATTCAGAAATTCTACGTTGGCAAGCTGTGTTGGAACGTTTACTGGCAATCATTAATTTCCTAGCCGAACAGTGCCTCGCATTCCGTGGATCCTCGGATATTTTATATGAGAGCAATGGAAATTTCTTGAAATTGGTTGAGTTATTGGCAAAATTTGATAGTGTTATGGCTGAGCAGGTATGAAGAGTGAAAGAGGGAGAGATTCACACCCATTATTTGGGTAAACATACACAAAATGAGATAATACAATTAATTTCTAATGGAGTGGGTAATGAAATTTTATTGGATTGAAACATGCCAAATATTACTCAATTATCGTTTGTACTCAAGATCTGAGCAAAACCGAGCAAATATCAATAGTTTTACGATTTGTAAAAATTGATGAAAATGCAGAAGTGAAAATTTGTGAACACTTTCTAGAATTTATACCAGTGAACAAAACTACTGGGAAAGCCCTCACAGATGTAATTCTACAGCAATTGGAACACTATGAAATACCTTTAGAAAATATGCCCTGCCAAGGGTACGATAACGGCTCAGACCCACGAGGATGACATGCAGGTGTACAGCAAAGAATACTGAATTTAAATAATTGAGCCTTTTTTTGTTCTTTGCCATACGCATTTGCTCCATCTGCGTGTCAGTGATGCCGCCAAATCTAAAGATGCCATATCATATTTTACCACAGTGCAAGCAATTTACAACTTTTTTAGTGCTTCCACACACCATTGGTAGTCTTGAAGAAGCATCTTAAACAAAAACCTCACACTTAAACCTCTAAGTCAAACTAGATGGGAAAGCAGGATGGAGGCTATTAGACCATTCCGATATTCATCGGGAGAGATTTACGATGCACTATTCGAAATAAGCCAGGACTTGTTGTATGAGCCTTCATTTTGACATGAAGCAAAACATTGGCTCAGAAAATGCTACAGTTTCAATTTTCATGTTGCACAGTTATTTGGCGTAATATTCTAAATCAAATTAATTTGACAGCAAAGTTATGCAGAACATAACCACAGACATATCCAAGGCCAAGATGATTTTGAATAAAACGTTGGAATATTTAAAAAAATACCGTTCAGATGAAGGATTAGAAGAAACTGTCAAAGAACCAACAACAATAGCAAAGGATCTTGATTTTGAAGCGACATTTGCACCTCAACAATTCATTCGTCCTTGAAAAAAAACAAGACAGTTTTGTTATGAGGCTCATGGTGATTCTATTCTCGATCCAAGAGAAAGGTTTAAAGTTGAATGTTTCTATTGTATTTTGGATGTAGCTATAACATCCATTGAAGAAAGATTTTATCAGTTGCATGGTCATTGTGAACCTTTTGATCTTTTTGTACGATATTGGAAATATTAAAAATCAGTTTTCCAAAGACGACCTGCCAAGCACTGCCAAGACCTATGTTTAGTGCTCAGTTTTGATAACGCTGCTGACATTGATGGAGTAGACTTGTATGATGAATTAATAGCTTTATCTGAGCTAATAAGTCCTAAAACTTCTCTAAAAGTATTAGAATTTACAGGAAGAAATGATTTTTTTCACTCTAAACACTGCTCTAGCATTATGCATTCTTTTAACATTACCAGTATCAGTGGCTTCTGGTGAGCGCAGTTTCTCAAAACTGAAATGACTAAAGACTTATTTGAGGCCCACCGTGTCTCAAAATCATGTCAGGACTTGCATTAATTTCAATTGAAAGTACCATTGCAAAACATTTAGATTTCACTGAATTATTAAAAGACTGCTCAAGTATAAAAAAAAAACAGAAATTCAGTTCATATAAATTCTTTTAATTGATGAGAAACTGGGTGTACTGGCAGACACTAACATTTTTCATTACAGCGTATAGTTGAACCCAAATTGTTTGTAATTGTGATTTTGTTAAAATTAAATGAGCACACTGGTAGGAAATTGTTTTATTTCACTAACTACAAATTCTCTGTTCATTTTTTTTTAAATTTTAAACAGTCCAAAAAAAATTGCAAAGTGCAAATGTGTAAAAGCAACCCCCCCCCCCACACACACACACACAAAGGGGGGGTGGGCAAAAAACCTAGAGCCGGCCCTGACCAGGTCAGTCACAGCCTGGTTCCATAGCTATGGGACTTATGTGAGAAGATGCATGGAGGAGAGTTTGGCTTTAGTTGGTAGGTGAATTTCTGTCATCTATCAACATGGGGGGACAGCATAGAAGAATCATTTCAGTGTAAGACACCTACTTCCTTAATAAAAATATTAAGTTTCAGGAACTGTAGCTCCCACCATGTCGGCTACACAGACATTGTCAGTCACAATAGTTTGCACTTGGCAGGATATATCTGGATTTGGGTTTGAGTAGGTAGTGGAAGGAGCCATCCATCTAAATCTTGCGTAATCAGTTTTACTTTTCAGCTCAATAGTTGGTGTTTGAGATAAGGGTTTAATCTTTTGTCCTTACCGAGTCCCATTGTGCTTACTTCGGCAAAACCACAGGCAAGAGCGTAGCATAAAATAGCTTGTGAATTTTAACATTTCTAGACCTCCAATTTCAGTCAAAGATGGTATAACATACTAAAACATTATCTTCTCGCTCCCATGCAGTTAAATTAGATCTTTGAGTAAGTTTAAATGTTTTTGTGTAGGTTTTTTTGAGGTGAGGGAAGCACTGAATTAGAATTAAGTTTAAAATATTTTATGGATTTCACAATCCTGCTTTAGCTAGCTTGTTTATGAATAGAGGAGAAAATGCAATGTAATAAAATATACTGCTTTGTCAATAGAACATAAACATTGTCATTATCGTTGCTTTTTACATTTTCCACTAATCTCTGGTTTGTAATTTGTTATACACCTTGGAGCACTTTCGATCCGAGAGCATTTTCCTCTCCTTATCCCTCCCTCCTAACTGAGCTTGGACAGCAGGTGTCAGTTACCGATGAGTTTCATTAGTATCATGCCAGACCACCTAGACTCACATGAAAAGCAATTGTAGCACTCACCCACCAAGTAAAAACTAAGATAATTGGTTAATTCTCTTTCACAGTAGCCCCAAGCCTAACTCTCAAAGGTCTCACAGTTAAGTACTTACTTGGTTGGAAATTGAATTCCACCCACATATTGAGTTTCAATTTTTGCAATGAGGGTGGGGGGAGGAGAGCATAAAGCTGGATTTTTTTCCCCCAAATGAAAAATATTTAATACAGATGTGCTGCTGCAATGCATCACACTCTCATTCTCCTCTCTCTCTCTCTATATATATATATTCTCCCTGGTACAACAACATCTCCCATAATGAACCATGGTCCACCCTCTCTTGTTGACAGTAGATAGTTGTAGCAGATCAAGCACTCACCACCACAGCACCTCCTGCTGGTCATCCAGCAATTAGCTCCTCAGCCTCAGAGCACCCCCTGCTGGCCAGTGTCTCACCTGCTGCAGGCCCCATGTCCCTCCCAGACTCTGGTACCCTTCTACCTTGGGGTTCTGCCCACTGTAGTACCCCCACTCTCTGGGTCTCCCCTCCCAGGGGAACTCCCACCCTCTATACCCACCTTGCCTCAGTGTCTCCTGCCAGTCATCATCTAGCCCCCTTTCTCTGGGGCAAACTGCAATGTGTAATGACCACTCACCATTGGCAAGGGGGTTGGACCAGCTGCCTCTGCCTAACCCTGGGCTACACCTCCCAGCCCCAGTGCATCCTCAGGCTTTAAACAAGGCCTCAGCCTGGGGAGTTGCCAGGCTGGAGCTCCCCAGCACTGTTCTGCATCAGGTACCCTGTGCTCCCAGGCAGCTAGCCCTTCCCACTCCAAGGCTGAAGTGAGACTGACCCAGCTCCTCCCTTAGCCCTTATATCCGGGCTGGCTGGGGCCTGATTGGGTGTGGCCACAGCTGTGGCTGCCTCCCCAATCACTCTTTAACCTTCTTCCCTAGGAGCAGGGTAACTGCCCCGCTACAATAGTACATAATGACAGACAGTCATATAACTACTGTGTATCTTGGGAAATTAAGTCCCGCCGCAGAGCTTGGTCCATATAGGAGAATGGGTGCATGAGGCATCTGATCTATACCTCCCATCGGACACCATGGCAGCATTTTAGAATTGAAATATTAGATTTTGATCTTCCAGGTATTTTACTGTTCTATTTTTAGCCATGTTAAATCTTTATGCCCAGTTCACCAAGCGATCCAGGTTGCTCTGATTCAGAGACTGTCCTCTCATTATCTACCTCCCCCTCAATTTGTGTGTCATTCACAAACTAGATCAGTGATGATTTTATGTTTTCTCACAAGGTCACTCATAAAAATGTTAGATACCGTAAAGACAAGAACTGATTCCTGTGGAAACACATCTGCTCAATGACAACTCCCCATATACAATTACATTTTGAGACCTATTAGCCATTTAATCTGTGCCAGGTTAATTTTATATCATTAATGGTTTTTAAATAAAGTGGCATGAGTACCAACTCAAATGCCTTAGAGAAGTCTAAGTATGTTATGTCAACACAATTACCTGGATCAACCAAACTTCTAATATCATTAAAATATATCACTTTAGTTTGATGAGGATCTATTTTCCATAAATCCATGTTGATTTACATTAATTATATTTCCCTCCTTTAATTTTTTATTAATTAAATCCCATATCAGCCAATCCATTATCTTGCCCAGGATCAGTCAGGCTGACAGGTCTATAATTACACAAGTTATCCCATTTACCCTTTTAAAAATAGGTACAACATTAGCTTTTTCCAGGCTTTTGGAACTTCCAGTGCACCAAGACTTTACTGAAAATCAACATTAATGGCCCAGCAAGATCCTCAGCCAACTCTTTTAAAACTCTTAGAGAAAATTATCTAGACCTGCTTATTTAAAAATATCTAACTTTAGTAGCTGCTATTTAACATCCTCCAGAGATGCCCATGGAAAGGAAAGGTGTTACTTTACCTGTCTATGTCTCTGATTCCCCATTCACACAGGGGGCACCAGACCCTCAAAGGTATTTAGACTTCTAACGTTCATCTGGGCCTCTCTTAGTACATGCTAGGCACTGATCTACAAAATGAGACTACATTATCTATTAGGGCCTCTAAGTGCTACTGTAATACAAATAATAAGTTATAGATCTAATGTTTCCTTTTCTTCATATATATGAACTGTCCCTCAACAAATCATGAAATTCTTATGAAATACCATAAAGCATTCACAGATTTCTTTAGTGTCTAATTCATGATCTAGAGATTGCAAATTCTGTTTGCAGAAGACAATTTGCATTGTCTTAATTAACTACATGATTCCAGTAAAGGACCAGAAATAATGCCATGTGACATGTCTTGAGCAGAACATATTTCAGATTGTACATGTGATTGTAGTCTTTATTATTCACCACTGGCCATGGCTGGAGCACTGGGTTTGTAAAACCAACATTCAAACCACTGAGCTTGAAATTCACTTTAAACTGGTTAAGGCTCAAGTTCTCCAAAGTTGTGGGAAGTTGACCTAAAAAGATAAAATAGTCCCATCAGGATCCACTTTCCAATTTGAAGTCAAAATTTGCCAGATAATCATTTCGACCATCCAATCAGCTGAAATCAGAACCCATATGTGAGTGTAGCTTGTTATGTACACTAAATACTGCAAACAGGATTGTGCAAAGCCCCTCCATTTCCTGCTTCATGACCACTAGACTTGATGAAAACAAAATCCGTAAAAAGCCAGCTGCTCTTGGAGGGAAACTTTGAAAAGCAAACAAACCGGAAAAGGTTGGGGGCGTTGATAAAAATTTCAAGGGAAATGATAAGTTTCCTTTAAAAATGTTTTTGACAAAATATTTTGGACCAGCATTAACAGGACTCGACAGTGATTAAATAGGAATTTTACTAAATTTACTAAATATATTTTTTAAATCCCTTTTCCTGCAGGAGGATGGAAAGAAGGGGGCATAAAAAAGTCCATCCGCTTTGCTAGTAGGGGTGGGAGACCAAGGGATGGAGAGAAGGAGGGTCTGAGCAAGGGGGAAATAGCTTTCTAAAAAAGGCAAGGACAAGTCTGGTTACAGAGGGCCAGCTTTTTATAGGGATTTAGGCATATAAATACCTTTAAAAATCTAGCTCAGAGTGACTTCTGGGCTCAGATATCCTGCCCTAGGATGTAGACTGAATTTCACCAGCGCACACGAGAGCAAGTCAGACATACTTACATGTACATACACACACACTCTCTCCTCCAGTAACAGCTTGATACCTTGCTAAAAGAGAACACATAATAAAACAAAGACACACACACACACACTCAGACTTCCTTACCTAGACCCACAAGCACTGAAGTCAGGAACTACTGTTCTTCCATACAATCCCCTCCCCTCTACTCCTGGAGCAGCTGCATTAACTGACCTTGCCAGGAACTCCTGCAGGAGCCGAAATTGGTATTAACCCCTTGTTTGACAAGGCAGGGAATCTAACTCTCCCTCAGGGAATTACTCATCCTGAGACAGGAAGATCAGGCCCCTTGTTTACAAATGTTTCTCCAGCCTCTCCAATCGTCCACGTAATTATTTCTATTGCATTAACACTTAGAAATCCCAACTGAGCCCACTGTGCGAGACACCTCTGCACAAAACTAGGAAGTCCCTGCCTCAAAGAGTCTAAATAGACACAAGGATGTATTGTTAGCCCCATTTTATAGCTGGTGAAACTAAGGCAGAGAGAACGGAAGTGACTTGCCCAAAGTCACGTAAGAAGTCTGTGACCCTGACAGGAAATGAACCAAGATTTTCTGCTCTCCAATCTGGCATTTGAACCACACGATCAAGTTCCTTAGCATGTCTATACATTCGTCTTAGCAATGTAATCTAGATAACATTGAACATATCTGCGATCATTATTATTAATGTCAGTCATCTCATGCAGAATGAAAAGGCACATTTCCACCTTTAAAAATCCACTGCCCTTTTTAAAGCAAAGAAGCCATTTGCTCTTGAAAAGGCAAGTCCCAGGTACTCAAACCATCATTGTGGTACTACGCCTAATTGACTTATAATTGAGGGCAGGAACCCAAGAGGAGTTTAGCAACTTGCATTTCCTTGTTGAGAAACCACAGTGTGAAGCTAACACTCCCCAGGGTGCAGCAGTTACTTTCAGAGCTCCCCACTGTACACAGAGCACAAATGGAGAACAAGGCTCCAAATCTGTTGCATTAGAAATCCCTTTATGTCGTCTATAATTTTAATCTATTTTCTTCACCTGCTATCGTACAAATAAGGATGCACTTCCCTTGGTTGGTATTTTCATTCCCATAGACACTTTAATAAAAGAATATCATTCTTGCTTTAGCTAATGCATAGCAGCAGCAAGTTTTGGAGAAAATTTGTCCCTAGCTCTTACATACTATCGGAGGCAGGAAGATTGGATTTCTTGTTTAATTTAAATCTACAAGTGGTTTCACAAGCAAAGCTCGCTGAGATGAAACACCTCATTAACTGGCAGACCCTGTGGGCTGGAATATGTCCCCCTAATATCAAGATTGATTTAACTAGCTATATGAAAAATGACTTTTTTTAAAACCATTGAATTTTGTAAGACATTTGATAACATAGCCCACTAAAGTCAGAAGGGGTCTTTGCATTACCTTCAGTGGTCTTTGGATCTTGCCCTTCATGGCCAGCTTGCGTCCCCAGCATTAGGGCTGGCCCAAAAGCAAAAACAAACACTAGACCTTTTTAAAAAGTGTGGAAAAGTACAAGACAGAGCCCACCCTCATGGTTAAGGGAATTCCTTGGGCTGTAGTTGACCTCAGTTCAAGTCCTGTTCTGAATCAGGCAGATCCCACATCCCTGGACAGTGCCCTATCCAACGGGCTATTATAGAGTCAATTTTGTGCTATAGCCCAATGAATATTGCATTATATATGTAAGCAGAGCCTGGATGAGCTCTCCCTGACATCTAGTGGTGAGCTGTGGAAAAAGACTTCAGAAGCTGATCTCGTTTGCATGGACACACTCACTCGGCCTAGGTACTCAGCATGGTGGGACTGCTGGCCCAAATGATCACTTGTGGCTGGTGTTGGATTCCCAGTCTTCTTGTCATTGGGGCAGGAGTAGTAAAGGGTTGTTATCCTTGTTGTGTGAACCAAGGGCAGCAGAACTGTACCTGGCATACCCCAATAGAGAGACTCACCCTCAACTGAACAACACTCGCTAGGCAGGGGACATGGGTTCCAAAGCCCAAAGAGTTGAGAGAGTCAGTCTGAGACACCATTTGACCTTTTCTCTCTCCATGGTATAATAAAAGAGCTAATTTAGACTCAATTGAGAGTTACATGCTGCAGAGCTGAAATCACTGATACCTTTGGGACAATGTCTCTCTACTAGAAGAGACTGCCCAGTGTGCACCAGCACCAAGGCTCCCCCACTAACAGCTGAAAGCACTGAGAGCTCTGCTAAGTGTGGGAAGGCCCCTGAAGACGTCTTGGTGAGCAGGGCAGCTGGCAGAGAGGCGCGACCAGCGGGGTGGCTGGCAGAGAGGTGTGGCAAGCGGCTAGCAGGGCGGTTGTTGGAGAGGGCCAGAGCAGAGCCCCACAGAGGCATGGCAATAGGCCACTGGGGCCACAAGCGAGTTCCCGAGCAGGGCAATGTGTAAAGTGCCTCCTTACACACACCCCCAGCCTTCCACACAGGGTGGGAGATGAACTCTGCAGATGAACTTCTGAACTCTGGAGCTGCACTGGCCAAGGACAGCAACTGTGAGTGGGATACAGCGAGGGGATGGGCACATTAAAGGGACTTTTAGGTTGCTGGACTTAAGACCCTGAGGGGGAAAGGACACTGCCCAACTTACTTGGGGGTAGGTCTTTTGCTCATGCTTTGTGTTTATGAGCCCCAGTTGTGGTGTTTTCCCAAATTAATGCTGAGTTAATTCCCCCCTTTTATTAAAAGTTTTTGCTACACTCAGACTCTGTGCTTGTGAGAGGGGAAGAATTGCCTCTTAGAGGTGCCCAGGGGGGTGGTGTGTAATTGTCCCAGGTCCCTGGGTGGTGGCTCGAGCCGGTTTTGTGTTGTATTGTTGAAAAGGAACCCCTAGATATTGAACCTGGCCCTTGTTGCTGCTGGTTCCACCCAGCAGAAAGGTTACATATACAAAAAGTGGAACGGTACCAACAGAGGAGCGTTCACAAGAGGCTGATTCTGTATCCAATGGTCCGGGCACTCGTCTAAGATGTGGGAGATCAAAGTTCAAGTTATGACTCAGGCAGAATAAGAACTTCAGCCTGCCTCTCCCAGGTTGATGCCTTGTCTTGGCTGGTCGCTCTCTCATTTTGCCAGAAATTCCATCCTGGGCCTGAGAAATCTTCTGGATGCATTAGCATTTTCTGACCAAAAAAAATGTTTCACTGAAACATTCCCAGCCACCTCTACTCAGGGTGCAGCCTGAGAAACTTCACTCTTCACTAGGGATATACTTCAGGAGTGGGGAACTAATCTTGTCCCCCATGGTGATGTGCAAACCACTACCGCAAGCTCAGTATTGCAGAGGTGCCTGCAATTGGTCTGCTACCCCCCATGCAGGGGAGGAAGTCTGGTCTATCTGCATACTCAGGGATGCACTAGATGCACCTCATTCCCATGCTATGCCTGTGTCTGTGCTAGTGAACCAGGAGCCCATGCTGGGGCACATTTCCTGCCCCGGCTCGCAAAAGTTCGGTCTCTCCGCACAGTGAAACTGATTCCGCTCCATGCAAGGCCTCGTTAGTTTGTGGGATAGGTGGAGCAGGACTTGCCCATAAAAATTAAATGTAAGATGCCAAACTACATGGAAATAATCAGCAGGACAAAATTACAAGAGTTGGCCATATTGACTTACTCTAGTTTTTGCATGAAAAGGAAGTGGGGTAAAGGTTAAACCAAAAGAAGCACACTAAAAGCCAGGCCTTCCTCTGCTTTGATTTACACTGAGGTAATGTAGGCGCGACTCCAGTGAAGTCAGAAGGCCAGGTTCTGCCAGGTCCGTAGGCAATGGGAGGGGTGGCAGTAAGAAATCTCCAACCCCACTCATGCTGCCCACTTAAGGACCAATCAGAAATCCAGCCCCTGTGCACAAGGGAGTACACAAACTGCTCCCTCCCTACTCCACTGAGGTGTACACCGCCTCAAAGGGGAAGGGAGAAGAGAGGCAGGGAGGATGCAAAGCAATCGCTCTGGTCACCCCCATGAGCCAGCCAAGGGGCATATGCTTGAAATTATGAAGGGCTGTAGCAGCATTCATGCTCCCTGAGATGCTGGGGACTTCAAGGAGGAATGGTTCCAGGTGCTCCCAATGGGCAGCTCTGCACTGCCTTTTGCTAGAGAGGCGGCATACTCAGGGCTGAAAGTGAGCCGGTGAGGGCTGGTACGGCATACTGGTAAGAACCCGCACCAGCCCATACCCAGCCCACATTAAAGTTACGGCAGCGCTTTAATGTCCCTGCTCCTTTTGCCTCCCCGGTTGGCGGCCCTGCTAGTAGGGTCTGTACCAGCAGGGCCGACGCGTGGGGGGCGGGGGGGAAGGAGCAGCAAGGTTAAAGCGCTGCTGTGGCAATGGACCCTGCAGTGCTTTAACGTCCCTGCCCCTTTTGCCCCCCGTCAGCCGTTCCTACTAGGTCTCCCCTCGGCCACCAAGGGGTGGGGAAGGGAGCACTTGCCCCACTGCACCACAGCAGCAGCGTCCAGAGCCCCGGGCCCTTTAAATCGCCCCGGGAGCCCCAGAAGTGCAGGCCGGGCGGCCTGGAAGAGCTGGCTGGGGGCTGCTGACCCCTAGCCCCGCCCCTTCCACCCGAGGCCCCGCCCCTTCCAGGGGCTGAAGCTGGCCCCAGCCCCGTACCTGTAAGTGTCCTGAGTTACTTTCATCCCTGGGCATACTCTAGCCCAAAGGGATTACAGTGGTGTAATGCTGAAGTAGTCGAGATCCAAGTATTTGTAGAGTAATCCCTTGGGAATCCCCTAGGCTTGATTCACAATTGCCGTGCACTTTTCAGAGTCTCCCTGTGCAAAGTGGCTGTAAAACACCACCAACCAGACTGGATTGGCATTTCGCACAGGTATATGTCAGTATGCCAGAGGCACAGCAGCAGAGAATCAGGCACTCCCTGAGATTTCTCCGTTTACGTCAGGCAGTTAACACGGTATCAATACACCAGTGGGGCTTTTGTGCTGCATTTAATATGCGCTGCCGTTTTGGAAGATAGGCCAAAGTAAAGTCTGCTGTGAAGAGTCCACTTCCCTTTCAATGCTGAGGTTCTCAGAGTCACAGTGCACTTGGAGAAACTGAAGAAGGCAGCTGATCACTGAAGTGACACATCCTTTGGCAACAGCCAGCTACAGTTATTTATTGTAACGATGCCGAACACTTCAAGTCCGGTGTCAAATGAGTTCCACCGGGATGCGTCTCCACCTCCCCCCAGTGAAATTTTGCCATATCCATGAGGCTAGACCCTCAGCAACCAAATAAACAATGTCTTTGTGGAGTCTGGGTCAGCTCATTCCTTCTAGCCAGCATTCCACTTCCCAGTGTGTCAAACCGTCCAATGTTTAAGTGCTTTGCTTTACATTCTGCTGGCTCCTTTTCCTAAAAAAGCTTAACTGTTAATTTCTTTCGCCATTCTCTTGCTCTAGGAAGAGACGAACGGTTAGAGTGGGGGCCATAATGAGACTCTAGACAACCATAAGGAGCCCTGGAGAGCTGTATATAAACAAGTTTGGTCCAGTCCTATAGAGCTATGTAATTATTCGTGTGTAAAAAAAATCCCTGTTCTTTTGAGTGGCACAGCGGGAGCAGGGGAGCTTAGGGGAGTCTCAGAAATAATCAGGTGCTTCTAAAAACGAGTGCATTAATTAATCACGTCTCTGTGGTCCCCTCTCTCTTCTGCTTCATCTCATTAATATTCATTAATAATGACTGTTAACAAAGACATACAAGAGGAGCAGACACTTGCTGTTTGATGACGTGCCTGGAAGAAGACAATAGTCCCACCAAGTGATAAGTTACTTTTATTACAGCACAGGAATTTCTTCCCTTGGTCTTTTGAAGAATAGGAGGAGATATATTATTGTGGCACAAAGGTAGCCATAGGGAGCCAAAATGGAGCTGAATTACCACTGCAGCATACAGCTTCCTACCTCAGAAGGGGAAGCGGACTCAATAAAGCTGTTTTATTCATGGCAGGTCGGGGACTGAACAGTGCCTACCAATCAACACACTGGCTAGTGGAACCCTCCATTCCATCACTGCAGAGTATTTGGGGACCTAATGGTTTTAAGATGAACCATTAGGACATGCAGAGTGCAGTATTTTCCAAGCCCTCTCCACCCCCCACACCCCGCAAAAAAGTCCTGTTGAAAATTCCTGACTAGCTCTATTCAAAACATTTCCTCCCACAGCTGCCGTAGGAGAAAGAGAGAGCCTGAGACAGGAGGACTTGTATAAGAGGCCCAGTATGAGGCCTGAGGCCTGGACTAAAGTGATAGTCAGGCCCTGCTGATATAAACCAAAGTGAGCAAAAGTCAGGGCGTGAGCAGAAATCAGGCCAGTATACAACATTCCCGCTTGCAAGCTCACCGAACCTGGAAAGACCAGGGCTGGTATTGCAAAAACACACATGTTCCTGAGACCTATTAGGCACAGGACATAAATGCAGTCCAGAAGGATGGTACGAGAACACCCTGGTGCCAAGTAGGGTAAAAACACTCTCCCCAAAGATAACAAGGACACGTTGGCCTCTCCTAAAGATAAGGTCAGATGAGAGCATGCTGGATAGAGATGTTTTGATCAAATCAATATGTACAAGGTAAAGGGTGGTAACTAACATGAAAATATAAGAACATAAGAATGGCCATACTGGGTCAGAGCAGTCCATCTAGCACTGTATCCTGTTGTGATGTTGCTACCCATAATGTTTTATACCAATATGCTTATGAGTGTAAACATGACATAACTGGAATATGTTTTATGATAGATATGCCATGTAACATATCTTTGCAAAGGTTATGATCTACTGAATATATTCATCCTATTTGTATGCATGTATCATTTTTATATCTGAAGTTATGAGTGTTGGTTCTATGCTTGTATTTAAAGTGTTTGCTGTAGGAAACACGTAAGACAGATTTGGTCAACATAGTGTGAAGGGGTTATTCAAGTAATTGGGTGTACTTAACGAACAATGGACTTTGGGAGATGCCAATCCACATCTGAGCTTTCCGGGACCGTTCAAACTAACATGTAAACAATGGTGTTGGCCTGCAAAACAGTGAATCATTCATAGACATGTGACTTGCCCAGGTGGCTAGAGACCCCATCTTGTGGCTGTGATGTTGCACAAGAGAGAGAATATAAGAAGGCCCTGGAAACCCCTCCATTTGGTCTTCAGCTGGCTCAAAAGGTAGCCTCTCCACCCCAAAGAGATGCCTGAAAGAAATTGGAACAAAGGACAGTAACTACGGGAGTGTGCGTGATTGCTTGACCCAGACAAGGAAGGAGTTTAGTCTGTCAAAGAAGCTTATTGGAACATCTCTGAGGGTGAGATTTACCTGCATTTAGTTTCCTACTGTATTAGGCTTAGACTTGTGTGTTTTATTTTATTTTGCTTTGTAACTTACACCGGACCCTCGCTAGAACATGGGATTTGGGATCCATGCGTGATACCACGTTAACACGGGGACTGTGTTATAGTGGGGACCACGTTAAAATGAATTCCAATTAAAGTAATTAAATTTGGGATTCATGGCTGCGACTGCGTTATATGCGAATTCGCGCTATATAGATGCGTGTTCTAGCAAGGGTCCGGTGTACTTCGTTCTGTCTGTTATTACTTGGAACCTACTTTTTTATATTTAATAAAATCACTTTTTACTTATTAATTAACCCAGAGCAAGTACTTAATTCCTGGGTGAGCAAACAGCTGTGCATATCTCTCTATCAGTGTTATAGAGGGCGAACAATTTATGAGTTTAGCTTGTATAAGCTTTATACAGAGTAAAATGAATTTATTTGGGATTTGGATCCCATTGGGAACTGGGTATCTGGGTGCTAGAGACAGGAGCACTTCTAAAGCTGTTTTCAGTTAAGCCTGCAGCTTTTGGGGGAAGTGGTTCAGACCTGGGTCTGTGTTTCTATCAGACTAGCATGTCTGGCTCAACAAGGCAGGGTACTGAAGTCCCAAGCTGCCAGGGAAAATGGACTCAGAGGTAGTCCCAGCGCATCAGGTGGCAGTCCCAAGGGGGTCTCTGTGACCCAACCCGTCACAGTGGCATAGTCGAGCAGGAGCTGTGCACAGCTGATTGCTTTGAAATACTGGTAGTGATTTTAAGTGGGAATAAACTTTTTGTGTTTTGTAAGTCCAAGCACAAGCGTGGGCAAATAAGGAGTAGATTTCCGTAAGACCTCATTCTGAAGGATATAGGAGTGTAGGATATTGTTGTGATTTCACAATTTTAAGAAAAATGTTTATGAAAAGGGACCAGGAGGTGTGGGGGCTAGTTAAGGAGCCCACCTCCTGGCTAAATTGGTAGAGGAACAAAGCCTGTGTCCATGAAAAGGGTTGGTTCAGTGAGGAAAGCAGGATCAGGCCCAGACAAGCAGGCAGGCAACAGATAAAGAGATTGGAAAACAGGTTGGGAGCCCTGAGGGGCATAGTGGCAGGAGTAAGTACAGGCACGGGGAATTCAGATCCCTGGGACAATACTTGGAATCATTAAATCTGAGTTGATGAAGGTGTCATTGTGGGAGATAAGCAAGTGATTTAAGGAAAGAGAGTGAGAAGTTAATTCTGCAGAGGCTGGGGGGAATTAAGCAGTTGAAGTTAAAAAGGAAAAGTGTTATAGAAAGAGAATTCTTGGTTTCTTCGCAGCCAGTCTGAAGGGAAAATGGGCCCTTTTCCAAAGGAATGTCTGTAAATAAGCCAGGCAAAGAGACAATCTGATTTAAATCGTTTGACTATGAACAATTTAGTGAAATTTGCTAAAGGAACATAAAGGATTTCTATTGGAACTTAACTGCCCCCAAATGTATACAAATGTAATCTACATACAGGTGTGTATAAATATATTGTGTAAATATGTGGAGTGTCTAGAACCTAAACCAACACTCTTGGCTTGTAAAACTCTGTTTTGTAGGTTTAAGATAAATTGTTTTTTGTTTTGTTCTGTTTTGTTTTTAAATAATACCATTAACAAATTCACCCTTTAACTCCTCTGTGTGGCCAGTGCTAAAGGCAGACAGCCAATCCTGACGTTTAACAATTGATTATAGAAGAATCAATAAGGGCACCATCCCTATGGCCTCTTTTGTGGCTGATATGACACAGGTCATAGAAAAAGTGCAAGCCACATCTAAATATTTCTCAGTTATTGATTTGGCCAAGTGTTTGTTTGTCATATCCCTACATCCGGACTCACAAGATCGGTTTGCCTTTACAATAAAGGAGCAACAATGGACCTTTTGTCGGTTGCCCCAGGGATATCACAACAGCCCGGCTATTGCCCGTTGGCATGTTGTGGATATGCTAGACCAGTTGAGTCCACAAGAAAGGCCTTTTGTGTTTTCATACGTAGATGACATTTTAATATTTGGGAAACTGAGGCACAAACTCAAACACTAAAAAAAAGTTTTGGCACTACTTCAGGAAACGGGGTTCAAAGTAGCCTTAGACAAGGCTCAGTTGGTGCTACCTCAGGTTACATATGTAGATGACATTTTAATATTTGGGGAAACTGAGGCACAAACTCAAACACAAAGTTTTGGCATTAATTCAGGAAACGGGGTTCAAACAGCCGTAGACAAGGCTCAGTTGGTGCTACCTCAGGTTACATATCTGGGCATAGTTGTTGGACAAGAAGAGAGACAGGTAGCTCAGAGGAAGGTAAGGGCCCTGGTAGAAATGCCAGTCCCTACCTTAAAGTAATTAAAATTGGGATTCATGGCTGCGACTGCATTATATGCGAATTTGTGCTATATAGACGCGTGTTCTAGCGAGGGTTCGGTGTACTTCGTTCTGTCTGTTATTACGTGGAACCACTTAAATCCTACTTTTTTATATTTAATAAAATAACTTTTTACTTATTAATTAACCCAGAGCTCCATACAATTTATCAGGTTTTAAGGCAATCTGAAAATTCCCCACGGCCCGTGTATATTTATGCTTACAGTAATTTTTGTGTGAAGGGGATAGTTTTGGATACATGATTGGTATAGGACCGGGTGGAAAGCAACAGATGGAAAGGATATTGCATATTCAGAGGAATGGAAATGGATTTACCAGTGGGTGACAAAGAACCCTAAACAGTTAAAGGCGCGACACGTAAAGGCACACAGTAAAGCAACGGGTATGGAGGCCACCTGGAATAATCGGGTAGATACAATAGCCCGACAGCATGACATAGCAGTTGTAACCAGAAGTCAGAAAAGGAATGTCTGTGTTGACACATCTGAGCCAACAGATGGCACTACAGACCGCCTTAACTGAGTTCCAGGAAAAGTAGAGTCATAGAATATCAGGGTTGGAAGAGACCTCAGGAGGTCATCTAGTCCAACCCCCTGCTTGAAGCAGGGCCAATCCCCAATTTTTGACCCTGATCCCTAAATGGCCCCCTCAGGGATTGAATTCACAACCCTGGGTTTAGCAGGCCAATCCTCAAATCACTGAGTTATCATCTGGCTCTTAGGGGTGGGGTGGGCACCCACTACGGTGGCCCACGAGACCCTCCTGCCCAGTTCTGGGGGCAGACAGGGGACAGGGGAGGGGGCTGGATGAGGCAGGGGTCCCATGGGGGGCGTCAAGGAACGCGGAGGCTTGCATGGGGCAGAAGTCCCGGGGCGTGGGGGTGGGCAACAACCCCCTCGTGGGGTGAGGAGGGAACCAGTTGTTAAGATTTTGGCAGCTCATCACTGCATACACCCCCTCTATCTTATCTATTTATCTATCTGTCTACCAATCTATCTATCCCCATCCACCCCCTTCTATCTAATCTAATCTATCTATCTATCCCCATATACCACCTCTATCTATCTACCTATCTATCCCCCTCTATATATCAATCTATCCACATACACCGCCTCAACTATCTATCTCTCCCCATACACCCCCTCTATCTATCATCTATGTATCTATCCCCATACACCCACTCTACCTATCCCCACACACCCCCTCTATCTATCAATCAATCTATCTATCCATCCCCTTACACCTCCCCCTATCTATCCCCATCCACCCTCTCAATTCACATAGATTTCTTAGCGAAGGGAGCCTTTCTGCTAAACAGTACACCTGCATGTCAGCCAAAGCTCTCTTCTTCAGGCTATTGGGCAGGAGATAGAATAGTATTTAAAATGCCAGACTGAACAGCAACAGAGGTGACAACTTGCCAGTGTTGTCTAAAATAACCAGATATGTGTCCCTCAGCATTTGCAGTACTTTCTTGTACCTACCACATGCCTTGAATACAGCAAATAGCAAAGTTATCTCATTGCAAATTAGTTATTTAAGGTCACTGACCTGCTTTTAGTCCACAAACTGAACTTGATGGAATGAAGTACGCCAATTTAAAATGTCTCCTAGTTCATTCTGTGAGGGAGGCATACTCATGTGGAGATTGGCCAATTTGTGTAGTGTCCTGTTACCTTCTAGAAGCTGGACTCGCCATTACCAAATGATTCTTGAATTTCTGCTTTTAAATTCTCTTCTTTAGAAGTGCTTACATGCCCTTTTGGTCCCTCTCTCTCCTCCCCTTTTAGACACAGTTGTTGGAAATATGCCTGCCAAGGCTGGGCTCTGGTACCTCTCACAATGAATAGCGCTTTAAATGAGAACAAACTCGTAACTTGAGATGATGCCTTACAATGGGAAATCAGGCTAAAGGTCAATCAGCCAACCTCACATAGCCAGCTGTATTGCATTGGTATCCAAACCAGAAGACTAAGGTACTTAGATACTATGGCAAGAGGCCACATAAGTAACTTAGAAACTTATATGTAAAGTTACTCATGTAAGGACTTGTCACAGGTCAGGGCAACTGCACTTTTATTTCTCTTCAGTGGTCCCTCAGGGGCACGCACTCTAGGCTCCCAACTGTCCAGCAGTTACCTCTTTTGGGCAGAGATCTGCATCTCTCTCCCTCCTGGCCTGGGTTTTTTCAGGCTGCACAGTTCCCTGCCTATACTGTGATGTCCCCAGCAAACCAGACTCCTAAACAGGCCAGTGTCTTTTTGCTTTCTCTCTGAAGGCTTATGAACAGTGTAATTGCCAGCATTTATAAGTTACCACATAGCTCTTTCTGAGCAAGGACATTTATTCTTTAAGTGAAAGCATTCTGGAGAAAATATTAAAAACAATAAACATTCATACACACATGCTAAAGGTTTACCAGAGGTCACCCATCAAATCTTATGGGGCCTCAAATAGGCTAAAGTCCTTCCAACCTCTCCTAGGAAGGATTGGGACCCTCCTTGGAAAGAAGGCCATTAAACTCAGGCAATTTATTTAAAAGTCCTTTCTCTGTTGATTTCTAAAGTATCCACCCTGAACTAGTATATGTAAGCCTCTCTAGGGGCTTGTACTTCCCTGGAGGTGTTACAACCTGAGTTAATTTGCCTAATCAATTCCCCCGGTTCTTAGTTCCTGGAGGAGCTGTGGTCACACTCCCCCATGGAATTATATACAGTCACTGGCCTAACCTAATACAATAAGATCTCCCAAAGATATTGCAGGAATTGCCATATCTGTCCCACTCTACACTTGGAAATTTAGCAAGATAGTTATTTCATTACATTTCCAAGTGTAGACAAGCCCTAAGTGTTGGCAGGATCAGACCCTTAAAGCAAGATGTAAAACAGACAACAAAAGAAGAGGTGTTGGAGGGGAGGGAAGCTCGAAGGGTATGCAGTACAGATGTGTGGTGATTTTGACTCTGGATGTAGTTGCAAGGGTTTACAGTATTGCCAATCCCAAAAGTTCAGATGAGTTGGTTTTTTTTAAGAATTAAATAATGTTTTGCTCTCTTCTGATTTTTTCACTTCTGATCTTTACAATGCTGCCAACTCTCATCAACTTATAGCAAGCAAGGCAATTCTGTCCCTACTGGAGATCTCCCTAAAGGGCCTCATTGTGCTAGGCCCTGTATAAAAACATTGTGAAGGACAGTTCTTACTCCCAACAGCTTACAATCTACAATCATGAATATGGGACATGGAAACTGGAACTGCACATTTCTCAATAGAGGCTACCAAACTTCCATTGAATGGGAACAACTTTTAATCCCTGCTGAGATGAGCTGTATTCATATTGGTGACAGCAGGT
Source organism: Eretmochelys imbricata (assembly GCF_965152235.1). Taxonomy (NCBI): domain Eukaryota; kingdom Metazoa; phylum Chordata; order Testudines; family Cheloniidae; genus Eretmochelys; species Eretmochelys imbricata. Next base: position 123,768,184 of record NC_135576.1, read on the forward strand.
GATCCGCGCTATTGCTCACTCGCAACGCTGTGATGCATCAGGTCCCCGTTCGTTTTTACAGCTGAGGGAGGCTTGCTTTCTGAAGAAATAAGTTTATTCAGCCGAGTTCTGACCATTCCGGAGCTTGCACTGGCAGAGTCTTCCCCTCTCTGGCGATGCAGGGAAAGTGTCCCACAGACAGCTCTCTCAGTCTGCCTCACCCGGTTCTTCAAGAGTCAGCCCATAGTCCAGAGGGATACACCACAACAGCTGGTACTTTGAGACACAAAAAGGAGGTAGTAAGCACTATAATGCAGTCTCTGTGACCTTGTATCTCCACTCCCATTCAGCCCCTGCCCCAGTCTGGCCTCATCCACTAGCTCTTATGTCTGTCTGCGACCCCCAGCAACCCTATGTGCCCCATGCCGTCTATCTCCCCATATCCCCTGTCTCCTGACCTGACAGGCACTGTGAACAAGGCAGGCTCTTTCTCATCCCTATGGAAGCGGGGGCTGGCTGGGAGCTGTTGCTCTGTTTTAGTGCCACAACACCCTCTGGTGGGAAAAAGGCGGAACTGCAGCAACTTTCTGGCAGAAGTTATTTTCTGCAGAAAAAAATATACATGGCATATTAATTATGCGTGCCCACAGTGGCACAGAATTCCCCAAGGAATAGCTTTTTTGGCACTTCATACATCACAGCTGCATCAGGTGGTACAAATCCAATTCTTTCCTTGTCCTTCATGGCTGGTTACTTTTAAGGGGAGCTGTACTGCCATAGCAGGTGGTATCCCTATTTCATATTTACTAAATTATGTTGTTGCTGAAGAGTTTCACCCAGAATCTCCAAGAAGCAGCAACAGAGCTGCCTATGCTAACTGAGCTGAGAGAAACTGGGACTAGAAGGTGAAGTCATGTCTCAAGGAAACAGAGACACTTCCAGTTAGAAGCAGTAGTATTTGAGACCTAAGGCTATATTTTATACCCTTGGGTGTCTTTAGTTTACGCTCAGTTGAGACTAAGGCTGGTGACAGCTGCAGGAATAGTAAGTCAGTAATACTAGCAGAGTAATACCACCTCAGGATTCAGGGAAAGATTTTCATGTCTGACAGGGTACTATGGGTAGAGAGCCAGGTCAGTCAACTGACATCGTGGCAATAGGCTGTCATAAATATAAAGGGAAGGGTAAACACCTTTAAAATCCCTCCTGGCCAGAGGAAAATCCCTTTCATCTGTAAAGGGTTAAGAAGCTAAAGGTAACCTCGCTGGCACCTGACCAAAATGACCAATGAGGAGACAAGATACTTTCAAAAGCTGGGAGGAGGGAGAAACAAAGCCTCTCTCGCTCTGTCTGTGTGATGCTTTTGCCGGGAACAGAACAGGAATGGAGTCTTAGAACTTAGTAAGTAATCTAGCTAGGTATGCGTTAGATTCTGTTTTCTTTAAATGGCTGAGAAAATAAGCTGTGCTGAATGGAATGTAGATTCCTGTTTTTGTGTCTTTTTGTAACTTAAGGTTTTGCCTAGAGGGATTCTCTATGTTTTGAATCTACTTACCCTGTAAGATATTTACCATCCTGATTTTACAGAGGTGATTCTTTTACTTTTTCTTCTATTAAAATTCTTCTTTTAAGAGTCTGATTGTTTTTTTCATTGTTCTTAAGATCCAAGGGTTTGCAAATTGGTGAGGATTTTTATCAAACCTTCCCCAGGAAAGGGGGTGTAGGATTTGGGAGGATTTTGTGGGGAAAGACATTTCCAAACGGGCTCTTTCCCAGTTATGTATCTGTTAGACGTTTGGTGGTGGCAGCGATAAAGTACAAAGGCAAAAGGTAAAATGGTTTGTACCTTGGGGAAGTTTAACCTAAGATGGTGAAAGTAAGCTTAGGAGGTTTTCATGCAGGTCCCCACATCTGTACCCTAGAGTTCAGAGTGGGGAAGGAACCTTGACATAGGCCTTGGAAGAAAGTAGTAGCTTACTACCCACCAAACAGATGGTCAAGACCCAAGCTGACTCAACCCAGAAAGCGACAGGTACATTTCTGTACTGGCAGAAGCTCATGAGTGGTCACGTATGTGGCGCTAGAAGAGAAACTCAACAAGCATCACTTTCTGTAGAACCTTGATGATGAGATTAAGGTTGAATTATGGGTCAGTGGTGAGGAGGAAGATGTAGCTGTACCTCTGCTTGCTCCAACAGGCATAAAAAAGGAGACCACTTACTCAGGTTTTTGACATATTATATGAGCCCTAGTCTTTGTCTGAATGCTGTAGTATTTATTTTGGGAGACAATGTTTAAATACAGACACTTCTGTGGCAATGACAGACTAGTGCTACATAAGACAGGGAAATCAGGCAAGTCTGTTGAACAATATTAAAACCTCAGGCTTACTTCCCTATCGTGCCAAGTCTGATGAGATTAGGAAATAGGTAGTGTCGCTGAGTAGGTACACCCCATCACAGGTAACTTGTTAGGATCTGTTGCTATAAGGGCTGATGAAACAGGACTAATATTGTTGAGTATTCTCTTTTGGAATGGCTCGTCTATCAAGATTTCCTCCTTTGGAAGTAAGCCAGCCATACTTCCCCACCTTGTTATATTTAACGACAACATCTGCCCTTAGGAGCTAAAACATCCCCCAAAGATAGTTAATTCAACTCCTACTTCATTCCCTTTGTGAGTTAGGACCTTAAGACTGAACAAATGACTACGTTTTTTAGTTTACATAGAGCTGACATTTGACAAGTGATATTCTTTGCTGTGTTTAGTGACATGTTATACATCTAAAGACACTTTGCTACTCTACAAGACCTCCGCCTTCTGCTCTGCTTTGATCTCAGGCTGGCTCTAGTGCTGCTCTACAGAAGCCACTTCAGAACTAACCACCTTCTGTTTTGTGTCAGTTTCCACCTTCTGCTCCATCTCAGGCTGACTCTGCTGCTTCTCTACAGAAGCCACTTCAGAACCATCCACCTTCCACTGAGCCTTGGCAGAGGGAGGGAGCTGTAGCCTGGCTTTGCTGCTTCTCTAAGGAAGCTGCTTTGGAGCCACCCACAGAGGTGTCAAATTTACCTGAGAGCAAACTGAACAAAGGTTAGGCCTACCCAACAGTTGTTGAGGTGTGACGTTCCCCTGGTGTTATCTGGACCGGTGATCTGCTAGGTCACTCCAATTCTCGACTCTTGGAGCCAGCCTTACCCTGCTCCGCTGTTCATGCATATCCTCTAGCATGTAAGCTGCTCCCAGCTACATGAGTGAGCACTTTTGGCCAGCTGCCGCTTGGATTGTGCAACCGAATGACACTAGCTAATATCTCCAGTCCCAGACACAACCCTAGGAATCTCCATCTTGCAGTGTCCAATTCATCAGTTTAACAAAGAAATTGATATGCACCAGGCTTGTTATCCCAAGGGGAGTCTCTGACATACTTCAAACCAAATGCACTGCTTCAGGTAGAATAAACAAACATTTATTAACCACAAAATATTGATTTTAAGTCAAAGCACAACAAGTCAGATTTGGTCAAATGAAATAAAAGTAAAACGCATTCTAAGGTGATCTTAACACTTTCAGTGCCCTTACAAACTAAGATGCTTCTCACCACAGGCTAGCTGGTTGCCCTTCAGGCTCTCCCCTTTGATCAGCGCTTCAGTTGCTTGGTGGTGTCTGTAGATGGAGGTGGAAGAGAGAGAGCATGGCAAACATCTCTCCCTTTTATCATGTTCTTTCTTCCCTCTTGGCCGTGCCCCCCTTCAGAGTCAGGTGAGCATTACCTCATCGTAGTCCCAAACTGACCAAGGGAAGGGGGGTGACTCACTCAAGAGTCCAACAGATCCTTTGTTGCTGCCTAGGCCAGTGTCCTTTGTTTTTGTGAGGCTGGGCTGGGTTTGTTTCACATATGCCCTGATGAGGTGTGAACTGCCCCCTCTGCTCCTGGAGAGTTTTGCCTGCGCTTGTTTTAAGCCATGAGGACACATTTTCAGCCTCATAACTATACACATGAACCAAGGTCAAAGTAGTGGTAACTCCTGCTAGAGACAAGGACGATGCGTGAACTGCTGGCTGGGGGATGCTAGCCTCCAGCCCCAGCCTTTCCACCCAAGGCCCCACCCCTTCCGCTCACCCCAGAACCCAGAGTCCCTCCAACGCCCCAGGCTGGCTAGTGCCTGCAGCCCCCCCCAGACCCGGAGCGCCGTGGGGGAAAGCGCATGGTGCTGCTTCAGCCCAGGGATGGCGGGTGGCATGGTCCCAGCCCCTGGAGCCCAGTGGCACTGCCAAAGCGGAGCCCTGGGGGCAGAGTGTGGGCGGGGCCATGCCTGGCTGTTTGGGGAGGCTCAGACTCTCCCAGACTCTCCTACCCACTGCCCATGACTAGAGAGCATAATGGCCAGGAGTGGAGAGTCCAGCTAATCTCTATTCCTCACCCTGCACTCGTCTCTGGAGTCCCTGCCTTTCCATTCATGCACATTTGGGGGCGTTATCAGCACTCTGAGCAGTTTCAGGCTTGTGCTGAAAAGTAAGCAAGAGAAAGTTATTCACCTTGTGCAATAACATAGGTTCTTCGAGATGTATATCCCTGTGGGTGTTCCACTTTAGGTATCCGTGCACCCTGGCGCTCGTAATTGGAGATTTGTGGTAGCAGTGCCTGGTTGGGTCGCACTTGTGTGGTCCCCATCTCACACAGCTTTGGGAGGTTATCTGGTGCTGTGTGACCAACCCCCCCGCCCCTTCCTTCTCTATTGCCAAGTATTATTGTGAAACTCCAAAGCAGAGGGGAGGAGGGAGGGTAATGGAATACCCACAGGGACACACATCTCAAAGAACCTATGTTACTGCACAAGGTGAGTAACTTTCTCTTCTTCTTCAAGTGATGTCCCTGTGGGTGCTTCATTTTAGGTGACTTCAGAGCAGTGCCTCCGGTGGAAGGAGGGGGCTTTCGAGTTGAAGTTGTGGTAAATGGCAGTACAGTGAGCCTGAATGAGGCATCAGACGTTGCATGTTGCTCTAATGCATAATGCTGCATAACTGTATGGGCTGAGGCCCAGGTTGCAGTCCTACAGATTTCAGTAATGGGAACATTGTTAAAGGAATGCTATGGAAGCTGATAAGGCTCTGGTGGAATGTGTCCAAATCCCTGCAGGGTCATGTTGATAGTAATACAGTTTGATAAAATATCAAATCCATTTGGATAGCCTCTGTTTGGATATGGCGTTCCGTTTGGCTCATGCTGTGATTGAGAGGAACAGCTTTGGGGACTTGTGAAATGGTTTGTTCTATGTAAAAGGCTATTGCCCTGTGTACATCCAGAATATGTAGTGTGGACTGCTGTCTATCCTCATGGAGTTTGGGATAGAATGTCGGTAGGTGGATGGGTTGATTGAGGTGAAATACTGAGGGTTCGGACTCTTTATCTTTGAAAAAGATTGTGTGTGGTGGGTCTCCCAACTCTGCCACTCGTCCGGTGGATGTGTAATGGCCATGAGGAGCCCTACTTTCATGGAAAGGAGTAGTAGCAAACATGTCACCATGGGTTCAAATGGAGGACCGTTGAGGACCCAAAGGACTCTAGGCTGAGGTTCCATGGTGGAGTAGGATTCTGCACTTTCAGGTAGATGTTGGTAAGGCCTTTGAGGAAACGTTTGGTAAGTGGGTGGGCAAAGATTGATTATTCATCTACTTTGTAGTGAAACGCTGTGATAGCGGGGAGGTGTTCTCTTATTGAGCTCATGGAAAGGCCCCACTTTTTAAGTTCTAACAAGTAGTCTAATATTAGGGGTAAGGAGGCTGAGATTGATACAATCTGGTTTTGTTGGCACCAAGTATCTAATCGCCTCCATTTATGTAGGTATGTGTGGCGTGTTCTATGGCTATTTAACAAAATGTTTTGTACCTCTTTTGAGCGTGTCATTTCAGATCCCCTAAGTCATGGAGTAAGCATGCTTTGAGATGGCATTTTTGGGGATTTGGGTGAAGGATCTGACCTGCATCCTGGGACAGGAGATGAGGCAGGAATGGATGCGTACGTGGTGGACTTCCACTTCCACAGCACTGCAGTGTTCCACTCCTTAGTTTTATAAACAAGAGCTAATAATTTTTTCTGAGTCAAATACTGGATGTTCTCTTTGGCATCAGGCACTGGATCTTAGCAGGGTCATTCCAGTGATGTAATTGCAGGTGCCTCCCATTCTTTGCTTTTTCCCCCATCTCTGCACATAAAACATTAGAAAACTTTTCAAAGTTTAAAAATAGCTAATTTGGGTGGGAAAATTATATCTTAGGAACCCCTCATCAAATGTCCTCAAATTTTCCCCATACAGTCTACACTAGACCCCGAACTGGTGTGCTACTTTTCAAGCCAACAGGAGAATGTATGTGGATTTTAGAGTGGATGCAAAATTAGTTTGAAAAGAAACCCTGTCAACCTTAGTTATAGAGCAGCTACAGCTATTATTTTAATACTGGTATTACAGAGAGAAATAGTCCGAGAGGAACAACAGCTGTTTGCCTCTCTCTTTTCTATGTAACTGAGATGTCCGCATGTGTCATGGGTTCAGGCCACAAGCCTGACTCCAAAACAGCATTAAGAATTTCCGTCAGAAAAGGAACTAGTAGCCATTGGAAATGTTTGTAGAAATCAGCAGAGAACCGACTCAGTCCAGGGAGTCTGCCAAAGGGAGCAGATGAACTGTGCTATGAACTCTCTCTATAGAAATAGACTCAGAAACAGTCTACGGGCTTAATCCTGCCAGGTGCTGGGCTCCTTCCGCTCCCACTGACTACATTGTGATATTCAGCACCTTGAAGGATGGAGCCCCAAGTGATTTTGGTCCTCGGAGATGAATTAGGGCCCCAACCCCATAAGTGACTTTGCATGGGCAGACCCCTCCCGTGTCAGAACTGAGGTTTTAGTTACTGATATTGGCCAGGCACTCTTTGAGTCATGCTTCGCTTTAGAATCCTTGTGAGGAGTGAAGGGGTTCACAAATTTTCCCTGTTCTGCAGAAATTCCCATAGTGTTTAGGCTTTTAAACCAAGCTGGTCTTTTCTACCTTCTACATTTGGTTCTTCAGTTAGTGAGCCCTATTTTTCTTGAAGGGCCAGTAATGCATCTGCTTCCCTTCCCTTCCCTTCTCAGATGTGTGCTTTTTCCAGGCAGACTAGTATTTACATTACCCTCAGGAACACACTATTTTTGGGTAAATCTTCAGAGCCCCAATTCTTTTGCGACGTGTCCCTAGAAAGGAGCCTTCATTCAGTATTAATCATGGTGAAAATTTATAATTAATTCTGTTTGGGATAGGGAGATCCAATGCCCTCTCAGCCCTAGTCCTGTTAAGGGCCAGATTATGATACCCTTACTCACAATGAGGAGCCCATTACTCTCTCAGAGCTCCCATTGACTTAAATGGAATGATTCATGGTGCATGGTCCTCTTCGGAGGACGTATGAGGTAATGTGGCATTCATTGCTGACCCAATCTGTTTGTAGGACATGCGTGAGATCTTGCATGATGCCAGAGTCCTCCTGCGGATATTTAGTCAATGAGGGCCTGTCAGACCTGTGCTGGCATCATATAGTTAAGAAAGAGCTAGATGGTGCCTTCAGGCACAGCCCGGAACAGTGCGTGTTGCTGTTTTCCTCTCTGCTATACGGCGCACCGAGGCACTACTTAAGAGCTTTCAGGCTGGTCTTTACTAGGGCACGGTGGTGAATGAAAGTAACTGTGATGTTTTCTATACTCCCTGCTAGAGCAATACAGCATCCCGGCTCACCTGCCATTTGACAAATGTATAAACCAAAGTTTGGACACCTCCAAGAACAGCCACCAGAGCTGATGAAGCTGCCTGGAGAATAAACAATGTGGCTCACTGTATTGTGGTTGCTTTTAATGCACTTAATCACGTGTGCCGTTTCTCTCTAAAAAGGTCTGGTTTGTTCTGGGCTTCTCTGACTTTTGGATGGCCTGTGATATCGCCCTCTGAGATATCGCCCTCATTATCACTCCTTGCTTCTGCTGCACAGGCTCCAGCATATCAATCGGCCAGGGACATTGCCACATCTGTCAGCTCTTTCTGAGCCCAGCAGATTTGTGAGCACAGACTTTATTACCTTTCTGCCTCCTTCCAGGGTTGTGCCCAACTCAGCCACTATTTCTGCTGGCTCATTTCAGAGTCATCATAAGCAAAATACTGAGGCCAAGACGGAAGTCCTCCCCCTGAGAGGCTGGTAAGCCACTCTGCCATTTTCACAGTGCTGGTGGAGACCCATGGTGACAGAAACAGCCTCTAATGAGCCACTGGGCACAGTAAAAACTCCCTAAATGATCATCAGCTGCATAAATCTCCCACCTGCTACCTCCACTCAGGGCCAGAGCCAACTGGCTGGCTGGGTGTCCATCATAGGGAGCTAACCCTCGCTCCCTTGATGGGGGGTGAAAATTGCTCTCCGGGCTGCTTGCTTTTGTTGTAGCAGTGTTGATTCTTGTAGTGGTTTAGGTAAATGGTACATTCATGGATAGTTATAAGCAAAGGGCAATATAGACACAATGAGCATGTGATGATCATTGCACTAGTTATGACTGATTCATGCATTCACACCTGTGTGTAGTTTTCTCCTCCGTACCTGAGACACCTGTAAATGTAATTCACATTGACTCAGTGCAAGTCTTTGTTTCACTCTGGTGACTGGTCCACATACACACTCTATGACTCTGCTTAGCTCATGTGGTCAAGGTCCATGGCTTTAACTCAAGAGGTCCCAGGTTTGATCGCTATTTGTGCCTGTTATACAGCACTGTAATACAAACATCTGTATTAACTGCCAGGATGTTAGTTTACTCCACAGATGGTGTTCCCCTGCATTCATGTTCTCTTTGCTTTCAGCAGGGTTTGTACTTTCTTTTTACAATCTCACTAGAGAATTACAGCTCCAGCATGGGATATAGACTGGGAAGGAAGAACCACAGCATGGTCACAAAGTTCATTCTTCTGGGTCTTTCCGATCAGCCCGAACGGCAGCAGCTCCTCTTTGTGGTGTTTTCCCTAATCTACACAACAACTCTGTTTGGAAACCTCACTATAATTACATTGTCCTCCATGGATTCTCGCCTGCACATCCCCAGGTTCTTTTTCCTCAGCAATCTGTCCTTTTTGAACACCTCCTACACATCTGCTGTGGTCCCCAAAATGCTGAGTAACATGCTAGCAAACAACAAGAGCATTCCTATGAGCTGTGTGCAGCACAGGGATATATGACTGTGTTCCTGGGGGCTGCCGAGTAATTCCTGCTCACAGTGATGGCTTTCGGCACGACGTAGCCATATGCAATCTGCTGCGATATCGCACTGTCGTGAACAGGAGAACGTGCATCAACGTAGCAGTGGTGTCCTGGGCAATCAGCTGCCTGCCCTTCCTCTCACCACGCTGTGGCCAGCCCAGTGTGGCCCCAACGTCATCAACCATTTCTTCTGTGGAACCCCGTCATTGGGTGAGCTGTCATGTAAGGACACCTCCAGGCACAAAACCCTGATGCTCGTGAGGGGTGTTTTCACATTGATGGTCCCTCTCTTCCTATTTCTGTTCACATCCTGATGGCCATGCTGGAAAACACCTCCACTGCGAGTGGCAGTGGAAGGTAAATTTATGCCACTTAGTATGCTACATTGCCTAGTGTTATATGATCGTTCAATGTGGGCTTGCAAAACGGTGATGAAAAATTACCAGGCCAGGCACAGAATCCACTCATCCATCTTTCTTCAGAGGATGAGGAGACCGAAAATGCTCATGGTATTTATTGACCTGGGTAAGTGACAGTGTCAGATTTTTCAAAGAAGATGCAATCACAGAATCAAAGAAATGTCAGGCTGGAAGGGACCTTGACAAGTAATCAAGTCTAGCCCCCTGCAGAGTGGCAGGATCCAATAAGCCTAGGCCACCCTGGACATGTTTGCCCAGTGTGTTTTTCAAAACGTCCAATCATGGCGTTTCCACAACCTCCCTTGGAAACCTATTCCAGAGCTTGTGAAGCCATATCCAAACTCATACACCTACAAGGTGCTCAAGAGCTGGATATTGGGTTTCCTGGCTTAGAAGGATTTCAAATCTCACTGGTAATGGTCCTGAATTCATGTAACATGCACACAGAATCATAGAATATCAGGGTTGGAAGGGACCTCAGGAGGTCATCTAGTCCAACCCCCTGCTCAAAGCAGGACAAATCCTCAACTAAATCCCACAAGCATTTTTATAAGGATGAGCGCAGACAGTATAGTTAAAACTGGATTCATTTCCCAGTGAGAAGCCTGGCAAAAACTAACCAATCAGTCTCTGCTTCTGGGACAGCTGGGAGAAAGCAACTAACTTACTGGCCAGTAAATCAGGACGAGGTCACTTCCCTTCCTTTAGAGTTACCCTGGAGTCAGTGTCTGACAGGATGTTTGCTTTCCTGCTGAGCGGAGCTGGGGAGGAGTAGTGAGGCAAGGTGCCTATTGTGCCCAATGCAGGCTGAGAGGATTGCAGCACAGCAGCCAGGAAGTGTGTCCACCAAGTCTCTGACACCTACTGCTGCTGAGTCATTGCTCACGTCTGCACCCAGCAGCACAGTCCATTCGCTCCTCGTGGAGCTCTCTGCTGCACAGCCAAGATGCCCTCTGCAGAGGCATGGTAAGTGTAAGCAGTAAAGCTGGGAGGATGGGCTTGGCTTTGGTGGGTTAAAGTGCAGTTGCCCAGCTCCTGGGTCCACAAGGGCAGATTTTATACGGTACTTTCAACACGTCATGCAAACGAGAGGTGTGTGGTCTGCAGAATCTAGTTTCTTTTTCTATCTGGGTCACCGGCTCCTGCGATCCCGAGGCCTGCATTAATGAGGAACTAAAAGAAAATAAACCACAACTAGAGCAAGGAGCAAAAGGAGAGACACAGCAGCGGGCCTAGTTCTGAGTTCACACTGCTTTTACCCAGTATAACTGCACTGGCTTCCATGAGGCACTCCTGATGCCTCCTGTGTGAGAAGAGAATCAGTACCAGTGTCGACAATGGAGGTAAAACACTCACTGGGACTGGCTGCACTGCTTCCTGCTGTATCTGGGTTCTGCAGCAAAGTGCACTCTCAGCCAAATCCCTCCCACATGGACACAGGCAGAGGCCTGTTAATCATTTCTGCCAGTGCTCCACTTGAAAGCCCTGGTCTAATAGATACCATCACAATCTGTAGAGATCCATTCTTTCTTCTGGGTATTTTTTCAGTAAATGTGCTACAGTTATTGGTAGTTTGTATTTGCCTTGATTTTGCAATAAGTGTTAAATTTGTATAAAATCAGTACATTCGATAATAAACTGGCAAATAGTGATGCATGAAAATTATCCCACAGTGCTATAAAAACAGTGAAAAATGACTACACAGCAAAGTCATTGCTACTGTTCTAGAACAGACAGTACATGAAATTCTTGAACACCCATAACATTTTCATAAAACATGCTCATATCTAGCTGAACCATAAGTCATGGACTTCTTGCAGGAACCACAGAGTATAATTTTCTGGCCTGTGGGAGCCCAGAATAGCCGTTTCTGTTCTTAGAATCTATAAGTTAAAGGAGCATCCAGTACAAACTATACGTTACTGTCTCAATAACAGTCCTAATCAACAGAACAAAGCACTTACAGGAATATTACAAGCTCTTTGCATGATGAAAGAAATCAAAGGACATTCTTTTCATTTGCCAACCTATACTCTTTTCCCAACATAGTCTCAGTGCACTGTCTCCCTAAGAGTAGAATGAGGTACTAGGTCCCCCGGTTAACCTGTCCCACAGAGGAAGGTGCTTAGGGATTTAGAAGGTCAGTATTACTCTTTCTACCTGTAACTCTAAAGCCATTCAGGTGAAGATACAAACTAGAAGGAAGTGTTGATGTAAAGGCCAGTCGTGATCAAACACAAAGTGCCAGGTCCCACTGAGCAGAGTTGATAAGATTAGGATTCCCTAAGCAGGACCTTTGCCTTTCTCTTGATTGCACTGTGCAGATGTTTAACTAGAGGGGGAAGTTTTCCATTTGTTGTTTATCGATGAGATATGATGCTCTACAATGGACTCCTGTGTATGGTATAAGCACAGTATTTTCTGAAGACAATGCTAGATTTGTAACCCACCTGTCCAACACAGAACCAGAAATCCCCCCTCACCAGGATTCAAACTCACCACATTTCTGGAGGCAAAACCGTCCCCACTTCTCACTTGGAAAGTCAGTGTAACAGGGCTAAAGATCCCAGTCCTCCATGAGCACAGCTTAGCAGTTCAGTTTGTTTCCACAGCTCAGAGACCAGCTTACCAGTGAGAGAGCTGTGAACGTGAAGAGCATTCTGGGTACTGCCATGCAAATGAACGCACTGCCTCAAGATTTCTATAGGAAAGGGGCCTTAGTGGTCTAAACTCCAGGGACAGATCCCAGCAAGGTTGACTTATCCCTTAATCCTCCCTTAATCCTCCCAAGGCAGATAAAATGCATGCCATACAGTGAGCTCTTGGGATGTTTCAGATGACAACTTAATAATGATTTAGTTGGGGTTGGTCATTCTTTGAGCAGGGGGTTGGACTAGATGACCTCCTGAGGTCCCTTCCAATCCTGAGATTCTATGATTCCTACCTAGGGAGGTTGTGGAATCGCCATCCTTAGAGGTTTTTAAGGCCTGGCTTGACAAAGCCCTGGCTGGGATGATTTAGTTGGGGTTGGTCCTGCTTTGAGCAGGGGTTGAACTAGATGACCTCCTGAGGTCCCTTCCAACCCTGAGATTCTATGATTCTATGAGGGTCCTGTGCTGTGTGGACACTAAAGCTCTCATCATGACACCCTTTGCAAGTGCAGAGGCTTTTCCCAGGGTCCTTGCCCAAAATGTTATCGTCTTGAAGCCTGATTCTGAGCTCACCCCGGTTTACACTCTTGTATCTCCGTGACTTCTGATTCTTGTCTGGAGTGAGTGAGATCAGAATCAGAGCCCACTCCGTCCTCACCCAGTGCAGCCTACTTCACATCAGTTAGCTGCTGCTCTCAACCTCTCAGAGATGGCTGCATTTCACTGGTGGTGAATACTGTGTATGTAGCTTGTGAAGGGCTTTGGGACCTATCAGCATGGAAGGTGCTATGCAGATGTAAAATACTGGTACAAATTCTGTTTCCAGTTATACTGGAGTGAAACCCATTGTCTTCAAAGGAAGCTACACCTGTGCAATTGAAAGGAAATGTGGCCCATTGGGCCAGCTCCTCAGCTGAATAAATCAGCTAAGCTCCCTTGATGTCAGTGTGACTCCTCCATATTACAGCAGCTTTCTGTGCCAGGCCTCACTGCAATGACACAGAAGACAACATCACTCTGCTGTATGTTGATGAAAACAGTTTTGTCCTGAGATGCATTGGAGCCAACCTCTGCCCCACATTTGCAGGGACTGTGAATTGCAAATATTTTCTGCTGTCTATTAGGAGATGGTATGATGGGATAACATGATTTTGGTAATTAATTGGTCTTTAAATATTCATGGTAAATAGGCCTAATGGTCTGTGATGGGATGTTAGATGGGGTGGGATCTGAGTTACCCAGGAAAGAATTTTCTGTAGTATCTGGCTGGTGAATCTTGCCCATATTCTCAGGGTTTAGCTGATCGCCATATTTGGGGTCGGGAAGGAATTTTCTTCCAGGGCAGATTGGAAGAGGCCCTGGAGGTTTTTTGCCTTCCTCTGTAGCATGGGGCACGGGTCACTTGCTGGAGGATTCTCTGCTCCTTGAAGTCTTTAAACCGCGATTTGAGGACTTCAATAGCTCAGACATAGGTGAGGTTTTTCGCAGGAGTGGGTAGGTGAGATTCTGTGGCCTGCGTTGTGCAGGAGGTCAGACTAGATGATCATAATGGGTCCCTTCTGACCTTATTTCAGAGTAACAGCCGTGTTAGTCTGTATTCGCAAAAAGAAAAGGAGTACTTGTGGCACCTTAGAGACTAACCAATTTATTTGAGCATAAGCTTTCGTGAGCTACAGCTCACTTCATCGGATGCATACTGTGGAAACTGCAGAAGACATTATATACACAGAGACCATGAAACAATACCTACTCCCACCCCACTCTCCTGCTGGTAATAGCTTATCTAAAGTGATCACTCTCCTTACAATGTATATGATAATCAAGTTGGGCCATTCCCAGCACAAATCCAGGTTTTCTCACCGTCCGCCCCACCACACACAAACTCACTCTCCTGCTGGTAATAGCCCATCCAAAGTGACCACTCTCTTTACAATGTGTATGATAATCAAGGTGGGCCATTTCCAGCACAAATCCAGGTTTTCTCACCACCTCCCCCTTTTTTCCAAAAACCACACACACAAACTCACTCTCCTGCTGGTAATAGCTTATCCAAAGTGACCACTCTCCTTACAATGTGTATGAAAATCAAGGTGGGCCATTTCCAGCACAAATCCAGGCTTTCTCACTCTCCCCGCCCCCCAAAACACACACACACAAACTCACTCTCCTGCTGGTAATAGTTCATCCAAAGTGACCACTCTCCCTACAATGTGCATGATAATCAAGGTGGGCCATTTCCAGCACAAATCCAGGTTTTCTTACCCCCCACACAAACTCACTCTCCTGCTGGCAATAGCTCATCCAAACTGACCACTCTCCTTACAATTGTATGATAATCAAGGTGGGCCATTTCCAGCATAAATCCAAGTTTAACCAGAACGTCTGATGGGGGGGGGAGGGTAGGAAAAAACAAGGGGAAATAGGCTACCTTGCATAATGACTTAGCCACTCCCAGTCTCTATTTAAGCCTAAATTAATAGTATCCAATTTGCAAATGAATTCCAATTCAGCAGTTTCTCGCTGGAGTCTGGATTTGAAGTTTTTTTGTTTTAAGATAGCGACCTTCATGTCTGTAATTGCGTGACCAGAGAGATTGAAGTGTTCTCCGACTGGTTGATGAATGTTATAATTCTTGACATCTGATTTGTGTCCATTTATTCTTTTACGTAGAGACTGTCCAGTTTGACCAATGTACATGGCAGAGGGGCATTGCTGGCACATGATGGCATATATCACATTGGTGGATGTGCAGGTGAACGAGCCTCTGATAGTGTGGCTGATGTTATTAGGCCCTGTGATGGTGTCCCCTGAATAGATATGTGGGCACAGTTGGCAACGGGCTTTGTTGCAAGGATAGGTTCCTGGGTTAGTGGTTCTGTTGTGTGGTACGTGGTTGCTGGTGAGTATTTGCTTCAGGTTGGGGGGCAGTCTGTAGGCAAGGACTGGCCTGTCTCCCAAGATTTGTGAGAGTGTCTGACCTTAGTATCTATGAATCTATTTTTGGCATTGCGTCTGCTCAATCATTGTCTAGCGCACATTTGAACTCCAGTGGTTGTGTGCAACTGCATGTGTTGGGTCGTGTGCAGTGCTCACTTCTCCAGGCCCACTCCTTTGGCACCGAAGAGATACGTGGGAGCTATGCACTAGAAAGAGAGCTGGCACTGTAGAAAATGCAGGATGGGGTCAGACTGTGTTAACTTAGCTGCAGATTCCCCAGGGGCTGATGCAGGTCTGATGCTAATATGAGTATAGCTAATGTAACAGCAATTTTTTTAAAAGGCTCCAAAGGTGATCTTGGCAACTACAGGCTGGTAAGCCTAACTTCGGTACCGGGCAAATTGGTTGAAATTATAGTGAGGAACAGAATTATCAGACACATAGACAAGCACTATTTGTTGGGGAAGAATCAAGACGGCTTTTGTAAAGGGAAATCATGCCTCACCAATCTACTAGAATTCTTTGAGGGGGGTCAACAAGCATGTGGACAAGGGTGATCCAGGGGATATAGTGTACTTAGATTTTCAGAAAGCCTTTGACAAGGTCCCTCACCAAAGGGTCTTAAGCAAAGTAAGCTATCATGGGATAAGAGGGAAGGTTCTCTCATGGATCAGTAAGTGGTTAAAAGACAGGAAACAAAGGGTAGGAATAAATGGTCAGTTTTCACAGTGGAGAGAAGTAAATAGCAGGCTCCACAGGTATCTGTACTGGGACCAGTGCTGTTCAACATAGTCATAAATGATCTGGAAAAGGGTGTAAACAGTGAAGTAGCAAAGTTTGCAGACCATACAAAATTACTCAAGATAATAAAGTCCAAAGCGGTCTGAGAAGAGTTACAAAGAGATTTCACAAAACTGGGTGACTGGGCAACAAAATGGCAGATGAAATTCAATGTTGATAAATGCAAAGTTATGCATATTGACAAACACAATCCCAAGTAACTATATATATAGAATGATGGGATCTAAATTAGCTGTGACCACTCAAGAAAGATCTTGAAGTCACTATGGACAGTTCTCTGAAAACATCCGCTCAATGTACAGTGGCAGTCACAAAAGCAAACATAATATTAGGAACTATTCGGAAAGGGATAGATAATAAGACAGTAAATATCATAATGCCACTATATGAATCCATGGTACGTGCACACCTTGAATACTGTGTGCAGCACTGGTCCTGCCATCACCAAAAAGATATATTAGACTTGGAAAAAGTACAGAGAAGAGCAACAAAAATGATTATGAGGCATGGAACAGCTTCCATATGAGGAGAGATTAAAAAGACTGGAACTCTTCAGCTTGGAAAAGAGAAGACTAAAGCGGGATATGATAGACATCTATAAAATCGTGACTGGTGTGGAGCAAGTGAATAGGGAAGTGTTATTTACCCCTTCACATGCCACAAGAACTGGGGGTCACCCAATGAAATTAATAGACAGCAGGGTTAAAACAAACAAAAGGAAATACTTTTTCACACAGTACACAGTCAACCTGTGGAACTCATTGCCAGGGGATGTTGTGAAGGCCAAAAGTATAATGGGGTTCAAAAAAGAATTAGATAAGTTCATGGAGGATAGGTCCATCAGTAGCTTTTAGGCAAGATGATTAGGGACGTAACCCCATGCTCTGAGTGTCCCTAAGCCTCTGACTTCCAGAAACTGGGACTGGATGATAGGGGATGCCCTGTTCTGTTCATTCCCTCTGAAGCACCTGGCATTGGCCACTGCCAGAAGACAGAATAGTGGGCTAGATGGACCATTGGGGAAACCCAGTATGGCCGTTCTTATGAGCATCTTCCTAGGCCCAGCTCCTCTCACCATTGTCCTGCTCCTCCCAGCCAATGATCTCCACCCTATAATGGAGGGCAACACTATGGAGGCAGCCCAGCCCCACTTCTACACAGGCAGAAGAAGAACCATGTCTGGAGGATGCCTTCTCTATGTGGATCCCCACAGCCTGACGGGGCTTGCGACTGGATCTCAGGGGAGCTGCACAACTAAAAGGGGTAGGAACATGCAAAGAAATCAAACTGGTGCAACTCTGCTGTCAGGAAGGCAAAGGCACAATGCTACCTACATTACTGGGGTCAGACAAGACTCCCAAAGAGGTGAGGAATGCCTGGGCAGGAAAAATCATTGTTAAAAATAGTGTGGATTCAGAAGAATGTTAAAAATCAATGGTTAAAATGATAATGATAGACAAAGAAGCATAGAGTGTAGAACTGTGCATAGCTGGTGGCCGTCTAGTCTAGTCTATTTCAAATTTGGAGAAGGGATCTAGGCAAACTGGCCTCAAAATTTCAAACTTGGGTGCCTAGCAGTAGGTATCTAAATCCGTATTTAACCACTTAAGGGAAGGTGGTATTCTGAATTAGGCGCCTGCCACTCCCCAGCTCCTATAGAAGTCAATGGGACTGCAGGTGCTCGGCATCTTTGAATATCAGGCCACATTTATTTGTACGCCTCACTGTGGATTTAGGAACCTACCCTTAGCTTCCAAAGTTTCAAAATTTGGGCATTAGGTTTTAGGACGTAACAGGCCAATATCTACTGTCATATCAAAGATACTTAAAATGGCAATAGACACACAGCTAGTGGACCACATGTAAACGGGAGGACATACTAGATTTTTCATACAAAATGAAGAGGGGGAATCCATACTTTAAGTGCAAAACGGAACCCAACCTTACCTGTGGACTCATGGTTTGCTAGCCCCATGCTGATGATCCTGACAGGAGAAGACTTACCCATGGTTAAACACACGGACTTAGCAAACCCTATACCAAATGGAAAAGGTATTGATTTTGCCAGTACTGAATATGGAAACTCTCAAGCAAACGGGGGAGTGTGGGGTGCCTCTTTGCATGTCAGAATCCAGAATTATCTTCCAGCTGGCTATCTCATAGCCATGTTAATATCGGAACCATTTGGATTTTCTTGCATGTGTGCACTGAGTTATTTTCTACACACTCACAATCAAAGGTCTGCTATTCAGAGAGCATACTCCAGGAGAGGGGTTTGTGTGTGCTAAATGAATGTGTTTATTATTATCTGCTCATGTGTCTCCAGGGGCTGGCAGACAAATGCCACTTGTGAGAGTTCAACAGACATGGAGCTGGTTCTGCATTACTCCCTTATTCCATCGGTAAGTAAACCAAGTCACCAGCAGCCTAGACCTGCCATACTCAGCAGAAGTACTGTTGAATGTATCTTGATTATGTGCAATAATGGATCAATTGATTCCTTCCTGCAATCACAGCTCTCAATTCAGAAACAAGCTACGATTGCATCAGACATGGAAACACTGCAAAATGCTGGCAGGAAACTGAACAATGCTTACACCAATTCTATATGGGAAACAAGCCATCCTAATATCTACAAACATACATGTGCCAAATTTCAGTGTTCCTTCATATTGATTTTAAATATACTCTAAGACCTTATGTGTACACACAGCTTGTGTGTGGGCTCTGGGGGGATTTACTTAACCTGTTTACTTTCATAGAGTTAGTTTATTAGGCTTATTGCCTGGGGGAACTGATTCAGTCATGTTTGCAGACACAGGGAGTCATTCTGGGTGGGCAGGATCCTCTGTAATTTTGTGGAACCCAAAGGATCTCTGCTTTTCATACTCACAGCACACCGTGGGCCCAGCTGTGAGATGAGTCTGACTGAGTCTGAGGGTCAGGTTTTTGTGGTGGTGTTTCCAGAATGAGATGCTCAGGCTGAGCAAGAGTGTGACTGTCTGTCAATAACTTACACACTAAGAAGGCTTAATCACAGCCATTTACACTCACCTTTGGATTTGGTTCCCTGTATTGTGGCCCTCTTCCTTACACAGAGGGCTGGATGGGATTCTCTTAAGGAGCATGTTAGCATCCTGCTGTAGTTGAGTAGAAGAATCACCCCACGAGGGAGAGGCTGAGGAGAGAAGTCAAAGTCAGATTGTCATCAATCCAAGTGAGGGAAAAAATCACATACTGGTACAGGAAAGGCATGCTCCGAAGTGGTAAAAGGAAACCAAGGAAACCTGGAGGCCTAGCAATGTGTGATCGTATCAGCATAACACCCGAGAGCATCTGACCTCAGTAAGGGACTCTGTTCTGCATTGCCAGTGTCATGGAGTCTATGATTTAGTGCATCTTCCCCATCTCTATGGTCCTAGTAGGCTGTGTTCTTTCCTAGAGTCAGGGGCTCCTACACTCCCATCTCACAGTTATTCTCCTTTCCTTGTAGTTTGCCATCATTTTGGTGCTGTCCTTCCTTGAAAGAAGAGTGAGCAGGAGACAGATAGATGGAAAATTGCACCTCCTCAATGGCCGCTTTGGAATTGTGATGTGAGTCTGAGCATAACCCATTACGGCTGGTCCCAGCCATTTCCAAAGACATGGCTGCCCTATGCTCCCCTTATCTCTTATAGCAGGCTGCTGTGCTCTGGAGAGGTGGAAGGAGAATAAGATGATGATGAGCTTTTAATACAGGAAGCTCAGTTTGGAGAGGAAATGCCTCTGCAGCCCATTACTATGTCCAGCTCTTGCTGCTGGGTTTCACCAGAAACAAGAAGTCTGCTTCAGTCAGAAATTCAGATGCTCTAACTATATACATCTGCCACAGAAATATCAACAACATTATGAGCTTGATCCCCCTTTCACTGACACCCAATTTACCCCAGGGCCACTCCATTAATCTCAGTGCAGTCACTCCTGATTTACCCAGAGGATCCGAGGGGAGACTCAGGCCCATTGTCTCTGAAGCAGGCCCAATGCCCTTTGCCTGTGGAGAGAGTGGAATGCACTCCCACATGCCTGCCTGTCTCCGCTAGTCACTGGGTCATTTCTGGAAAGGCTGAAATCACTTCTAGTGCTGCAGAAAGCTCACCCTACTGGAGCTCAGGGCCCCTGTGGAAGATGAGGGAGGGACTTCTGGTGTTCTCTCCTGTCTCTGAGCAGCCATGCAGTGCTAGACACAGCCTCCCCATGGGTCCTCACAAACCTCTCTGCAGGAAGGGATTTGCTAACCCACAGCTGCACTGGGTGTTTTGATAAGCACATGTTCCCCACAAGCTGCTTCCATCCTTTTGGTGTCTTATTAGCTAACTGGTCTCCATAGTCCGCTTAATTCAGACCGTATGGAAAGGGATCCAATCTACAGAAATCTACTCCATGAAGGGGCTGATGGCTGTATCTGGAATATATAGCAGCACCCAGTTAAGGAGAAAACTTGGGGAGCCAGCCAGCAGTGCATATGGCTGTGAACACTCTGTGAAGGGGAAGGTGTGAAGCACTGAACTACTACACACATGGGAACCTCCTTACTAGAGGGCCCGGCCATTTGTTACTATGAAGTGAGCTTCCACTAGGCCCAGCCAATGCCCGTGTTTTCCCATTTGGCTCAAGGATGCCAAAGGACCCACTGAAATGTTTGAATTATCCCACAGAAAGGTGCAGCTGTCTGCCAAGAGCTGGTTACTGCTGCCCAGAGCAGCATGACACCATGAGCCTGATGTCAATACAAATAAAAAATGAACCAAAGGCAACCTGTTAAGTCCTTTGGGGTTCAAAGTAGGCACAGGTGTCCAGAGCGTGGCAGAGAAGAGCGGCAGGGCCCTGTGATGTAGTGTAACGAGTGCTTTTCCTCTCACTGCCCCATATGCACAGCCATAGGTGCCGAGTCCGTGGGTGTTCCAGGGCTGGAGCACCCATGGAAAAAAAATAGTGTGTGCTCAGCACCCACTGGCAGCCAAGGTTTGGCTAGGGGTCAGGATTCCCAGGTAGTCTGTGCAGTGCACAGCCCATGCTGGCCACGAGGGCCTACCCATCTCCAGCAGTAAGGGACACTGATGCTAATCATGGCACATTTGACAGAGTCCTGCTGCCTCCAGGTCAATGGTAGTGGCAGGGTCAGCCCAATAGTTTGTCAGTTGAAATTTGGCTCTGAAAATCAGAGCCAAAAGGAAGAGGACATCACGGATCAGGGAAATGGCTGGAGCTTTATTGAAGAGGTTGATGGAGGAGCCACAGAATTTCCAAAGACTAGCACAGACCTTGACAGAGCTGTAATAAAGCCACTTCATGAAGGGAAACAGAGTCATAGATTCATAGACCAGAAGGGACTATTAGAATCAGCTGTTCTGACCTCCTGTATGACCCAGGCCATGGAACGTCACCCAATGATTCCTGTGTCAGGTTCATCACACCGTTTAGAAAGACAAGCAAAGGGAAAGAGGATTAGAAGAGTCACGGGTGGCGTTTGCAGTTAAATCAAGTCTGAGGAGCAGAGCAGAGTGGGAACCTTGGATTTAGTAGCAGGAATTGCTCTTTGTTCACAGACCCTTGGATTTTGTTGGGACATTCAGCAACCGATGGTCATTTGGTTTTGCATTTGGAGCTACAGCCAATAAAGTTATGTTCCTGTTTTCGGAAGGTTACCGGCCACTACAAGTGCCCCAGTGGGCCCAAGGTATGGTGCAGATCACACAAACCACACTAGAGATGGGGGTATTTGTCCATCTTTTCCTTCTCTAGCTCTTCAGTCTGGCACTTGGAGTAACCTTAAAACTGGGGAAAGGGTTACCTTTGCATGGCAGCCAGGGCACTTGTGTGAGGTCTGGTGGCTTCCCCATGCAATAATGCTGCTGGGCATGTGGCCTTGGACAAGCCTGGGATTGATGTAAGGGCATAGGTCCAGGAAGCATTAGGGTGCTCTAGATCTGAGCATCAAGGAGAGCTGGTAGCTTGGGGTGGCTGTGGGCTTTTCCCTCCACCCCCATCCCTACCCCATCACCGTGGCAAGGACAGGCTGCCTTTGGGATACGTCACTTGGCCAAAGAAGATAATTCTTGTCCCCAACTCCAGTGGTCTCTGCCGTTTGCAAACTGAGTAATTCCAGTTAAAATAGTGGAGTTACTCTGGATTTAAACTGGGGTAACTAAGATCAGAGTCTGATCCGCTGTCTCAGGACCGGAGGACACATGCACAGCTGTAGCTACACCAGTGTAAATCCCAGTGTAGGGGCACTGCACATTGTAAATGTAGGTTGGCGTCAGCATGGAATAGCAAGCCTTACACTGCAAGCCCCATATTGCACCGGCATATTGCATCTGCACTGCGGTTTTATTACTCTGGTACATGTGTCCCAGCATAGATAGGCAACACTTCTAGCAACTATTATAGCCAGGGAAACAAAAGACCAATTTCAGTGGTGACTTATATGGTAGGTTAGTTACTTAAGAGGTACAAATGGGTCAGCATTAATGGACTTATATCAAAGCAATGAACCTACACCAGATTGGCCCTCAGCAGGTGTGCAAAACTCATGTAACCTATATGCTGAAGAGGCAGAAGGGGAAGCATAGTTGGAAAGCAGCTAAAAGGGGACTGTAAATTAGGGTCTGGATAAAAGGTGTGTTAGCTAACACATTTTAACACACACATTCCAAAGCCACAGTGCAGACAGGGCGAACCTTAACATATGTTGACTAGTCAAGGGGAATCTTAGGGGGGCAGCCGAGGTTACTCCACCTCCAGCTAACGTGTTCGAATACAATTAGCCCTGTCTACTTGAGGGCTTGGAAAGGTGTTACCATGCACATTTAATAAATACACTTTTTACTCTAGTGTGGACAGGCCTTTGGAGGCCTGCTCTTAGCTGCTTTTTCTGCTGTGTTGCCCCACCCTCCCCCTTGTCTTATAAATTATACTCATTTGCACGCTCATGACCTAGGCACCCTGTGTTGTCGTTGAAGCTGGTGCCAAGCGAGTTCAAAGTGGGTGTGAAGTACTACAGTTCACAGTCCTGTGACCAGCTTGCACTCACTGGGCATGCTGACACGAGGCACAGGGCAATGTGTACTACTCTGTGACGTACACCTCCCTTATTAGCTATTCTCCTGCCCTTTTACACCTCATAGAATCCTAGAATATCAGGGTTGGAAGGGACCTCAGGAGGTCATCTAGTCCCACCCCCTGCTCAAAGCAGGACCAATCCCCAATTTTTGCCCCAAATCCCTAAGTGGCCCCCTCAAGGATTGAACTCACAACCCTGGGTTTAGCAGGCCAATGATCAAACCACTGAGCTA
The DNA here is from genome assembly GCF_965152235.1 of Eretmochelys imbricata. Classification (NCBI taxonomy): domain Eukaryota; kingdom Metazoa; phylum Chordata; order Testudines; family Cheloniidae; genus Eretmochelys; species Eretmochelys imbricata. The sequence goes on from NC_135576.1 coordinate 123,791,581, forward strand.
TCCCTCCCCCCATGTGTAACTGCTTCCACTGGTCACCAGTAGATGTACCCTCGGGATCGCCAAAGGTGCTGTACTTGCTAACGTCAGGTAGGGGGTTAGCAGAGTAGGTTTTGAATTAGTTTGTTCTTTTAAGGAAACTAGAAGATATTGAAGGTGCTTGGGTCGAAGGGGAGTGATGGGAAGGGCAGGGATGGGATTAGCAATGTCATCGGCATGGGGATTTCTCATTCTCTCATGATATCCTGAATTTTTGTCACCTTCCTGCTCTGTTGGAAGGTCACTTAGCTTCAAGGAGTCCTTGACAGTGAGAAGGTGCCCTGTGCATGTGTAGAGCTGCAGCTCATTCAGCCGCAAGAGGAGACCAGGGCCTTGATTCTGGTCACAGGGGCCTCGTTAGAACACAGATGTAACTCCACAGACCCCACTGGAATGCATCCACTTTCCCTGCTGTGTCACTAACCAGTGAGAGGGGAGACTGGGGCTGAGCAGATATTGACCAATGGTAGTTTATGGCTAGGCAAGGATTTCAGAACTGACAATAACAGCCTGGCATCATTTGCTTTCCCTCCAGCCATTGTGCTTCTCATAGGCAGCACTGAAGTGGGCCTCTCATATTTCCCTTTCTTCGCCTGCCTCTCGACGGAATTCCGGATCACAGGGTCTGTACTGGGATTCTTCTACACTTTCACTTGGTAAGCCATGTTACCCTGAGATCCAGCCCCTGGCTGGCTGGGCTTAATCCGGCAAAGCACTGAACACTGACTTCAGTGGGACTCCTTGTGCTTAAGTGCTTTGCTGGACCAGGGCCACAGTGCTAAGAAGCACTTGCAGAACTAAGCCCTGTTTTGGCCACTCATAGCTTTTCTCCACCCACCGCACTGTTTAGAGTATGTGTTCTGCATATTTTTATACCGGAGAGCAGTGTGCCGGGGACCCTGGAAAGCAGCCTGGGGTAGGGGGAGAGGGTACTGGAGAGTAGCATGGGGTATCATGGCAGTACTGGAGAGCAGCATAGGAGGAGCTGGGGGCAGGGGCACTGCAGAGCAGCATGAGTTGAACTGAATAGGCCTTAGAGACTGAACTCTCCCCTCCCATCCCTGGGGTGGCCCTTTCAAAGTTGGACTGAGACATATTGGCAGGGCAGAGTGGGGAAGCCATTTGGTGGATAAACAAAGGATTTCAGTCACGAGGGTCTTTGCTCTGGCACTTTTAGGAGTATTACATTTAAACACACCCCCATCCAAAGCTTTGGGTAAAGGGACACTCACTTTTGTGTTGTCATTGCTGGGCAGGGAGGGTTGGAGTCAGCTTGTTCTATGGGTACGTCTACACTGCAGCTGAAGGTGTAATGTCCAGCTCATGTAGACACTCTCTTGCTTTGATAGCGTGAGCATGCTAGAGATAGCAGCAGCAGCATGGTGGGCTAATCACCCAACTACAATCCCGTCCAAGATCCATGGTACCTATTTGGGCAGCTAGCCTGTACCACCACCTGCACCGCCGTGGCTATACTGTTATTTTTCGGGTGCTAGCTCAAAACTAGCATCTGTGCGTCTACCCAAGCTGGAAATTACACCGCCCACTGCAGGGCCAGCCTACCTGATGTAGGCAGCATCTGCCATTTCCAGCTGCTATAGTGTGTAAAGTTCACTTGAAGAATAGAAATTATTTCATAAATACATTAAAAAACCTTGAAGGTAATTTTATGCCAGTATCTCGAAATGCCTTGGGCCCTGATCCTGCAATCTGAATGCACAGCCCCACTCTCTCCAAAGGGGTGCAGAGGTGCTCTGTATGTGTCTGATTACAAGATCAGGGCTGGGGACCCTGTGACAGAGGCCAGGCTGTGCACCATGAGATTGTGTGTGTTGTAACAACTGCCGTTGGAGTCTAGTAACACCAGTGTGTTTTCCAGGTTCATAATCACAATCACAAACATTGTGCAGTGCCCACATGGACAAGTAAGTTTCTATTTCTGTCTGATGGTGACTTTATTTTATATGTTACAAATGTTTACGATGCCACCTGGGGCACTTTAGCAACAGAGATTTAACTAGAAAGCCAAATAATCCAACCAAAACTTCAATCCACTACTAAGGAAAATAAATGTGTTCAACATCCTTCCCAGAAGATGCCTTGCCTGGGGTTTGGAGGGGCCACCGAGGGGAGTAAATGCCACAGATAGGGTCCCCAACTGAGAAAGCCCTTATGCTGAGAGCTTCCAGACAGAGGAAGAGGAAGAACCCTAGAGCCATGCACAAAAATGAGCATGTAATTGTCCACCTATGTTGCACACCTAGTCCTGTGACTGCATGTGCAAATCAGATACCTACACAGGCTCTTGGACTGTCAGAGGTCAGATTATCCCCCCAAACCCAAAAATACATAGTGTGCATGCCAGGACTTTGATTCTCCAAAGAAATCAGGGCTCCCACCCTTGGGCCTGATCCACATGGAACCTCATTGACTTCAGTGGGGCTCTGCACCAATGTAAAGGGTTTGCTAGCATGGATCCAATTGCAGGATTGGGGTCACGGTGGGCACATTGTATGTGCCTGGAACTAGGGGTCTCAAGTTGAGAACCTGGCTAAGAGGGTTTAAACTCAGGCCTGAGCACACTTCCCATCTGCTGTGATTGGGTAAGGTGGTGAGACAGCCTCACAGATCTGGAAAATGGCTGTGAGTACTAGTATTCTGAACTGAGCGCAGAGCCTGACAGAAAGCATCACAACTTTGTAGAGATATGCATTTGCTTTTTGCAAATTCTGCCCACTCTGTAGGTTAAGAAATAAGTAGTTGTGCAGCATCAAACTGTTGGTGTCTGTGATGGAGCCTCAGTTCCTTGAGTGCCTCGCACAGGGGACAGGCTGCCCTGTCTTCTGGGGCTGAGAGTACAGTGCATCTGCAAGACACAGCAACCTCGGCACTAACAGCTGAGAGCCCAGTTCCAGCACGACAAAAAAGGATTTCCTTCTGAGGACCAGTGCCCTGTCATGGGCTAGTCCAGTGCCCTGTCCCTAGGATGTGTCCGTAGGATGTGGGGAGGCGAGGCCTCGCTGGTTGGGTTAGCTACCTGGGAGCTGGGGAACCACAAAGTCCAACTGTGTCCAGTAGACGCAGTAGAGAATCCCCATCACAACAGCGTCCTCAGTCTCATCTCTGTCCAGAGACATGGTACTGGGCTGACTGCAAGGAGACCGAGATTTACAAATAAATATATTTACACTAAAACAAACAGGAAGAGCTACAATAACAGTTCCAATTCCCTTCGTCTCCTCCAACAAGACAACATGCTGTGCTGCCAGCTAACCCTGGACCTTGTAAGTCAAAGTTTCATAGCTTTTAAGGCTAGAAGGGGCAATTATGATCAGCTCGTCTGACCTCCTGTATGGCCCAGGTCAGAGCCTTTTACTTGGGAACTCCTGCATCAAACTCAAAACATATGGTTGAACTCGAGCAGACGTTGTAGAAAGAGACTGGCAGTCTTGATTTAAAGACATCAAGTGATGGAGATTCCACTATGTCCCTTGGGAATCTGTGCCGATGGCTAGTTACCTGCCTTGTCAGAAATTGTGCCCCATTTTTTAGACAAGTGACCCTTGCTCCCCATTCTCCCTCTTCCCTCATCCTGTCACAGCAAACCCTACGGGTACAGAGGGAGCAGCCACGACTTTAGGTGCTGATCCGGCAAGGCACATAAGCACATGAATAAGCCCATTCAGATCAATGGGAATTGATATGGGCTTAAGTGCGCTGCTTGATCTGGGTCTTACGGCCAGTTTTTTTACAGGTATTTAGATGCCAGAAAAGGCAGAGAGTGGCATTTTCAAAAGCACCGAGCACCCAAATCTGGCCTTTAGTGCTCTTGTCTCCACCCAGCAGTAAGCACCATCACGGGATGCAGAGGGAACAATCAGAGCTCTGACCAGGGAAAAGCCTGCACATTGTTGCCGTTGCTGGGCTGTGCTGAGCACTTGTATCCCAGGGTGATGAGTGCGGTACAAATACGGGAAAGAGTGAGAGAAGCAGGGAGGCAGACAGGCCTGCTGACATCTCGCTCTGGTTTGGCGGTAGTGGGTTTGTATAACAAAGATGGTGATGAGCCACAGCTTGTGGAATGCAACTCCGCACTCCCACAGACCACAAGGCGGAAGAGATAGAAGTCACCCCACAGGGGGACATGTTCCTCTTTAAGGGGGCTGTTAGGGGGCTTATTCCTTCACCCACTTACTTCCCTGGTCCTTCTCGCATGAACAGAGAGCAACAATACCCAAAGTCCAAAGGTGCAAACAATTCAATGTTTATTGGGGTGAACTTCCAGCAAGCATGATTCCAGTTTCCTTCCTTAGTATCCTCCTTCCCAGCTCTGACACCACAGAGCCTTACACCTGTGTCCCTGTTCCCATTCCTGCCCTTAGCCAAACATTATTCCAATTTCCTTACCCCCATTCCCTGTTCCCATTTCCCTCTTTAGCAAAACATGATTCCAATTTCTGCACCCCCATTCCCTGTTCCCATCCCCCCACTCACACACCCATCCCCTCCCACCCACGCCCACTCACTTCCTCATTGACTGCAGACTATAATAGTAAAACCTGAGTTCTGCTTAGCTATACCTTAACCAATCATTTTCCTGAAATTTAACTAACGAATCCTAATATATTGTAACATGATTATGTAACCAATTATATCCCACCACCTTAATTAGTTTACACCCAGCAAAATTAATTATACAGCAGACAGGAACAATCACAGAACCAGGCAGAGATTATACAGACAAACAATAGCAAAGTGGGAACTATAATGACAAAACGATACAGAAGTGAGGATTTCACATCCCAGCTATTGATAAGTGAGTTCTTGCCAGACAGGATGCTATCAAACTAAGTTTCCGTTTACATTTTCTAGGCACGTCCCTTTCTCTGGAGGTGATGGGAATACAATCCTGTCCTGATAGTGCCTAACAGCCCAGTAGCACCTTATTTCAATTTGGAATGTGAGGATGTGACCGTTCACTTCCCAGCTTATGGCTGCCTCTGCTGCTTAGCCAAAGGCCTTAGCCTAAGAACAGGGCCTCAGACTGTCACAGTAAGAGAAGGCCCTTACACCAGCAGACAGTGATTTTGATTCTTTCTTTTATACCTCTAGAACTGGACAAGTGATAACAATACACCTAAATTCTTAAAATACAGGCCTTTGCAGACAGGCCTGAATATCTATATCCTAACAGGGGCACCCTGATGTCCGGCTGCACATTGCTCGAGCGTATCTGTGCCTGTCCTTCCCTCTCCCCTCCGTACTCTTTGGACTTATCCCACCATCAGGAGTTCTGACGTTTGTACATTTGGCTTTCCCTAACCAGGTGATGGGAGACTATGAGAAGATCATATTTTATTGGCCTTCCTTGTTCTGTCTGATTTTCCTACTGGGCCGCTTTGCCCTGATGTTTGTGAAAGCACTGAGGGTTCGATTAAAGATGGATGTGTCAAGTGTGAGTATTCCTGGGTAACTGCTTCCAGTTTATTAATCTCTCTCTCCACCCCTCCCGGGAAAACTCCTTCCCTGATCCCTAGGATTAAGTAGAATTTAACCAGTGCATAGACTTTGTGCTGGTGCACCTCTGCACCAGGGTGAATTTCACCTTTAGCCAGTAACAAGAATTGATTTCACACCAGAGATCTTGGCACATTTCTACAAATCACCACTCACCTGATTTAAAACATGGAAGAGCACCTCCCCCTGCAAGACCCCATGGACTCCAGCATGGACTTCAGTGCTGGCTAGCCACCCAAGTAATTACCCAGGGTGCTGGGCAGGTTGGTATACTGCATTCCATGATTGCAGTGTAGATATACACAGAGTTACATGGGGTGAGCACCCCAGGAGCATGGCCATTTGTCTCTTTGTGCTATTCCTGCCTTTGTCTTTCATTTCCTCATCACTATTTCCTATGTCTCTCGCTCCTCCCTCGTTTTATCTCTCGCTCCCAGTGCCCTGTGGCGTGTGAGTGTGAATCAGTGTCTGGGCAGCAGCACTGGGCAGCTATTTCTTCCTTGTTATGTTCCTGCTGACAGGAACGTTGGGTCTTCCCACATCCCTTCTCTTTCATTCTCTCCTCCCCTCCCTTGGCAAGGCCCTAAGACAGCAGGGAAGGGCATTGGGTGCCTGTCTTGTTTCCTGTCACCCTTCTTCATGTCCACCAACTTCCAGGTGTGACTCTCAAAAATGACTCTCCACACAGGCAGGGCTGCCATTTGCCAAGGGGAACATAACCCTGGGCTTTGACAGGAGGACAATGACTGGCTCCATCTTAAAAGCAAGAGGCTTGTGCTGCGTTTTCTTTCCCTTCCCTCTTCTAGCACATTCCATTGTCTCTGAGCCTGGAAACCCATTAGCCCCACTAAAGGGCAGGCAGGAGGAACAGAGCTGTGTCAGACAGACCTTCCCAATGGACTCCTGCTGAAATGTGGCCCTTCCTCGCCATAGCAGGGTGACTGCTTACTGAGCTCCCCATCATGGCCAGGGGTTGCTTTGCAGGTGCTCTGTGTCAGGATCCCAACAAGGGCAGTCAGGGCCAAGGGTCAGAGCAGGAACAAACCTGCTGGGAGTAGCAGAGAAGTTCATAGGTTCCAAGCCAGGGTCAATACCAAGAGTCAGAGTCAGGAGGCAAAGTCGAGAACAAGTCATGGTCAAAGCCAGGAATGCAGGAACAGTCATGGCAACTACACAAGAGCCACACAGTTGCTTGGATGCTGCCTGGAATGGCCCTTGGGTTTACATAGGGCAGGGAGCCAATCAGGAGCCATGAGGCTGCTGTCTATCAAAAGGAGGAACTTCCCATGGTCTGTGTCCACAGCAAGTCATGGGCAATGGAGCGCAAGCTGGTTATAGCTGCTGCTGCGTGGCAGCCTGGAGATGCCAACTGCCTGGCAGCTCTGCAGGCCTGGGCTCTAGAACGGTCTTTATGTTCTACCCCGCTTGGTCCCCTCAGAACTCCACACAGTCTCCCTTGTGGCTAACACCTTCACCCAGTCCTGGATTAATAGCAGGAAAGGTTCAAATAATCCTCAAGGTCCTTAATAACAAAAATGATTCAGAGTCCCCAAAATAAAGTCCATAACAAAAAAGTTTATAGTCAGCCCTTTTTCTTCTGCCACTCATAGAGCTCTTCTGCTATCCCAGTCTGATTCATCCAAACAACCAGACCTAGCCTCAGCTTCGTTGTCCTGTCAGCCACACCATGCATCTTCCTGCTGCTCTTTGTAAGGAATCCCCTGATCCAACCTAGGTATACCTCTTCAGTAATCAGGTTGTCTGACCCCAGGCCCTCCCACCAGGTATTAAGGGTTGAGCTCTTGTTAGCCACACCCTTCTCCCTATGGCTGCCAGTGTAAGCGTGGTGGGTTGCACTCACCTCTTGAACACCCCATTGCCAGCTGAGTCTGGTGCTGCCATTCTCTTCAGTTCCCAGCAACCCTGCAGGTGTCAGCCTACCTCTACAGGTCTTCTGTGGCTCAGCCCTCCAGCCTCACACAGTCCAAAACCCCTTCCGGGGGGTAACAAACTCAAAATAGAAGCAGTTCCTTTCCCATCAGGGCCAATTGCAAACAAACTAGTTTCTGACCCATCTGGAATTGAATTGGCAGGGTCCTTCTGAACTCCTGCCATAGCTGGTGAGCAGCAGTGAGCTCTGCCTGGCCTGGCTCAGGTCCTTTTGCTGCAGCCTAGAGAGCATCCCTCCTCACTCCTCTGGCTCCAGCAAGGAACTGACTTGCTGACAGTAGGCAGCTCCTTGGTTGGCTGTTGTTGGTTCCCAGCCCTTCTGGCTGCTGCAACGCCAGATCTCCCTGGTTCCCCAAATGGCTGTTCTTTTCCTCTCAGAGAACTGTTTCCTGTGGTGGGGTGAAGCAGAGCAGTGGGGCCACCAGTAGGAGGCTGCAAAGGCCTGATGTACCCCCATCACAGTAAGGTATCTTCATAACTAAGATCATCAGAACATAAGAATGGCCATACTGGGTCAGACCAATTGTCCATCTAGCCCAGTATCCTATCTTCCAACAGTGGCTAAAGCCAGGTACTTCAGAGGGAATAAACAGGTAATCATCAGGTGATCCATCCCCTGTTGCACATTCCCAGCTTCTGGCAGCAGAGGTTTAGGGACACCCAGAGCACGGGGTTACATCCCTTCCCATTCTGGCTAATAGCCATTGATGGACCTATTCTCCATGAATTTACCTAGTTGTTTTTTGAACCCTGTTATAGTTTTAGGCTTTGCAACATCCCCTGGCAATGAGTTCCATGTGTTAGACTGGCCTAATACAGCACCCATAAGGCACCACTGGATCTATATGTTTGAATCTGCTGTCTCTTCCCTAGTGGAATGAAGAACATTCTTTGATATGCTGAGAATCTCTGTTCCTTTAAAACAGCAGGAAAATCATTTCCTGGAGGATCATCAGGCTCAGCATGTCAAGCGTCTGGTCAGGAAGCCCCAAGAGCGGTGAGCATGGCATCTTCCTTTCAGATCCAGAACACCAAGCCACAGAGAGTTCAGATTTGGTTCTGATGAGCTTCTAAATCTGCTGCTACTTATTGATTGACATGCACGCTGGGGGCCTGCCTGCTCACCTGGGGTGAGCCAGGGACCAGGCATGTTCTCTAGCCACTGGGAGGATCCCTGATCATCCATGACGGGCTTGCCCCATCTCCCCTCTGAACTACATCTGTAAGCAGTGCACTAGAGCACTCTGTTTCCCATCTCCTTCACCTCAGACTCAAAGCCACCTACCCCATGGTCAGATGCCCCCATCTGCCAAGCCAGCATGCAGCAGGTGGGAGGGGGCTGCCCTTGCAGCAGACGCTGTGGGAATGTGGAGGATCCTGATGTGAGCCCCCAGTGGCTTTGTGCTGGAGAGCAGGTAGGCTGCTGAGAATGCGTGTGCAGGAGAAAGACTGGCTCCTGTTTGGGCCAGGTGAGGCCTCTCCAGACATGCCCAGTGGGAGGGAAGATTGCGTTAGGAAGGTGCGGTGGGTTGTTTTTATGGAGAGGGAGGGAACTATGCTGGAGTAGGTTTTGGGCCTTGAAATGCCTCTAGTGTCCCTGTGTCATCACCGAACATTTCAGGTCTGTTTGTCCATCTTCATCCATTAACAGGCAGGTTCGGAAATCTTGGTTCCAGCGCAAGGTGTACGAATGGGACCCATGCTTTCAGTTCCCAGGCAGAATGATTGGCACATCTGCACTAGCCTTAATCTGCCTGTACATTGTAAGTAAATTGCACACTTGTTTCCTGAAAAGAATTGCCCCAAATGGAGCACAATGTCACACAGCCCTTGTGTATTTAGTAAGGATTTCAATCCAGGCTGTTGAAAAACAGCTCTTCCATAAATCTCTGCCATTAAACTAAAACAAGGACTGTCTATGCATTTAACAGAGCCACTGGCTCCATTAAGACCAGAATCCATAGTTTACTGGCTCCCTGACCAGGGTACCTTCCAGCTAGGCCAATGGGTGTTTGGTGGGAGTTTATCTTGTTCGTGGTAGGTTGCTTGAGATGCAGGCAGGAAAGAAAAGGCTGCCAAGTATGTGTGTGTCACATGAAATACATGATATTCATGTGTGACTGTATTTATATTATGTTGTTCCCCGTGAATACTTACGAGTTTGCTTAATTCTAGGCATCCTGGTCTTCCTCAGTGTCTGGTTCAAAATCAGTGGAGATTAACTCCAACAACATTCTTTGAGGGACAAAATTGGTCTACATCCACTTGCTGTCATTTAAAGGTTAAGATGAATCCCCACATATGAAAGGCAATATGTGTTTAAAATCAAATGTAACAGGTCAGATTCCCATAGAGTCACACCAGGGATTAGTGTGTTCCCATGTGATTAGATGGCATGTAGTGTTATTCTCTAGAAGTGGCCAATGACAAGATTGCTAAGCTGCTGTTTTTATCTATTTCTCCTCAGTTTATTGTTATTGAGTTTTACATTTACAAGCAATTCTCCCAAGAGCTGAAGATATTGGATCAGAGATTTGAAGAGCTTGTTGATTCTAGCAATGGCTCAGAAGTACTTGTACCAGCTGTCCTGCAGCTGAAAGAGTTTATTAATGTCACTGAAGGTACAGAGATGTCATTTTTTAAAGGTGGAATGAGTGTGATACATTTTAAAAAAGCAGACTGAACTCATAGTTCTTAAGGCTGAGCCAAAGCCCATCCTACTCAATGGGACTCCTTCCAGGATTTTGACACATCAGTTCCAAATGGGAATGAAAACAAAAAGCCATTTCCCATAAAATGAAATTAAAACAAAAATCATCTTGGGTACATTGAGATGGAAAATGTCATTTCAAAACTGACATTTTAAATTTAAAGAAAATTTAAAAAATCAAACATTCAAAATGAAAAGTCATTTCAAAATGAAAAATTGAAACAGTCGACTCTGAAAGTGTTGAAATGGAGTATTTCAACACTATCAAAATGCTTTTTTCCTAGTTTCCCCCTCAAATCAAAATGTCATGAAAATCGGCTCATTCCCACAAAAGTTTTGGTTCAAAAAAACATCATTTTTTGATAGAAAAACTTTCAACTGGAAAATTTTTGACCAGCTCTAGCTACATACTTAGTCATAGAACCATAGAATCATAGAAGATTAGGATTGGAAGAGACCTCAGGAGGTCGCCTAGTCCAACCCCCTGCTCAAAGCAGGACCAACACCAACTAAATCATCCCAGCCAGGGCTTGGTCAAGCCAGGCCTTAAAAACCTCTAAGGATGGAGATTCCACCACCTCCCTAGGTAACGCATTCCAATGCTTCACCACCGTCCTAGTGAAACAGTTTTTCCTAATATCCAACTGAGACCTCCCCCACTGCAACTTGAGACCATTGCTCCTTGTTCTGTCATCTGCCACCACTGAGAACAGCCGAGCTCCATCTTCTTTAGAACCCCCCTTCAGGTAGTTGAAGGTTGCTATCAAATCCTCCCTCACTCCTCTCTTCTGCAGACTAAACAAGCCCAGTTCCCTCAGCCTTTCCTCGTAAGTCACGTGCCCCATCCCCCTGATCATTTTCCTTGCCCTTCGCTGGACTCTCTCTAATTTGTCCACATTCTTCTGTAGTGGGGGGCCCAAAACTGGACGCAATACTCCAGATGTGGCCTCACCAGTGCTGAATAGATGGGAATAATCACTTCCCTCAGTCTGCTGGCAATGCTCCTTCTAACGCAGCCCAATATGCCATTAGCCTTCTTGGCAACAAGGGCACACTGCTGACTCATATCCAGCTTCTCATCCACTGAGCCCAAGTGGAAAGCTGCTAAGAGTCTGAAAGCTGCCTATGATTATTTGTAAAATGAATTGGAGATCACAATCTAGTTTCTAGTGGACAATTTTCCATGTTGCAAAAAGCTTCATCACAGCTAACATGAATTGCAATCGTTACCTTTATCAGTTTGCTGCCTCAGCAGAGAAACCGAGGACTGAATGGACATGGAGACTGAGCTGCATGTTAGGAGAGTAATGTAGGAAAACCTGCACTTCCAAGTTTTGACAAGTGAGAATCCAGGATCTTTGTTCTGCCCAATATAAATTTGGGTTTGAACACATAATTCTGATCCAGGGCTTTGGCTTGGGCTCAACTCTATAATTCAATGATTAACAAATAATCAAAGCATTTCTGAGTGACTGGGTAGTATAGGCAAAAAGTGTTCCTAGTAGAAATGTGTCCAAGCAGTGACAGTGAAGGTTTTCAAAAGGAGGCGGGATAGCCATCTGTCTTGGATGGTTTAGACAAACAAATCCTGCATCTTGGCAGAGGGTGAGACTAGATGACCCTTGTGGTCCCTTCTAACTGTATGGGTCTATGATTCTATGTGTACAAATAGCTCTGAACTTTGTGCTGAGTTAAAATACTTTTGTAATCACGTCATGTGAGCTGCGGAGAAAACATTCTGAACAGATGGTTGCTTTTCTTTTTCTCCAGGTGTTTGGATTTTCACCACCTTTGCGGCCTCCCTGACTTGTGTAAGCTACGTATTTCACATCTTGGCCTGCTACAGGTATGGACATGCAGTAGATTATCAGCAGATAGTGCTCAATTCTCAGGGGTGCTGAGAGTCCTCAAGTACCATGGAGTTTATTGGGAGTTGAGGACACTAGTCAACTCAGCACAGGCACTTGACAGCTCCCAGGATTGTCCCCTCCTCGCGGGTTCTCAAAATTCTTCTTTCGGAGTCCCCCCTCCATGCTATAAAAACTCCATGCCCCACCTGTGCCACAACAACTATTTTTCTGCATATCCAGTAGATTAAAAGCCAGGGCTGGCATTAGGGTGTAGCAAGGAGGGCAACTGCCCGGCGTCCCACACCACGGGGCCCACGAAGCTAAGTTGCTCAAGCTTTGACTTCAGCCCGGGGCAGCAGAGCTCAGGTTTCAGCTTTCTGGGGCACCTGGCATTGGCCACTTCAGAAGACAGGATACTGGGCTAGATGGACCTTTCATCTGACCCAGTATGGCCTTTCTTATCTTCTTTATGTTCTGCCCTGGGCCCCAGCGAGTCTAACGCCGGCCCTGCTGTCTGGTTTATTTTGGCAGATCCCCTGAAACCTGCTTATAGCCCCCAGGGGGCCCAGACCTCTGTTTGAGAACCATTGCCCTAGAACTCTATTCTCCATTCCATCAGCACTCAGTGGGAAGTGTCTCTATTATCTACCCTGAGCTCCACACAGTTCTAGGCCCTGATGGGTGGCGAAGACACATCGGTCCACACAATGCTCCCATTTTATATCATTTATTAACTAAGCTAAATAACTCAAAATAAAACACAAACTAATCAAATTAGAACAAAGTGGGTTAATATCATATCATCAGCTTAATCTAATTATCAGGCTAATTAATCCAAACTGCACAACAATTGCTTGCAAACTTTATCGAATCATGTGGGAAGGGCAGCAGACCTTGTCTAGCTATACACCTTGGAAAAAGAGGGCATTATTTATTTCAGTGCTAATTGATAGTTACTGATATTCCAGACAAACAGCTGATATGGGCAGGAAGAAATCTCTCCCAGGTTGAGATAAATATTAGACGACAGCTCTGATGCTACGTAAGACAGACTGCACAAAATATAGGTGTTAGGTAATAGCCAATCTCTCCCTGCACAGTATAGGGTTGTACCAGACATTCCAATACAATTCAGGATAAAACAGCTTGTTAACTTCTTGTTTGCTAGTTAAATTTATGTGAAACTAAGTTTCTCAGTATTTAAACACACACCACTCAACCCATGAGTGTGCCATGAGCCTCTTGAACCATGAGCAATTAGGCCATGAGCCTATTGAACCTTATAGCAGGCTGTTTGAGAAAGCATACTCAGCTACATTCTGTGTGTTCTATCCACATTCACACTGTCAGCTGCTAGAGTTAAAAGGACAAGGGTGAGAATGCCAAGGTGGAGGTGTCCCTCTACTAATAAAAATTGAAAAAAAAAACGAACCACAAAACAAAATCCTTATCAGGTCGATACTTATGCATGATCTTTGCTGTGACTTTTGTGGTTTCATTCAGTTTCAGGAAATTAGTATGTGGTTGGAAAGATTAGCTGGTGGTTTTCTTGGCTAACTCAACAGACTTGCTGACTGGCTAGAGCTGGGGTTTGATTGCACCATGACCGCCTTCTGACAACAAAAATTACTACACAACCACAGGAGCAGGGACCAAAGCGTGAACCCACCCGAGCCCTGCTGCCCAGGGCTGAAGCTCTTGAGCTTTGTTTTTGGCCCCAAATGGTGGGGCTTGGGCTTTGGCCTTGGGCAGTTGTGCTCGGGCTTCGGTTTCAGCCTATACCCCAGCAAGTCTAACACCAGCCCTGACGACCCCATTAAAACAGGTTCACAACCCTCTTCGGGGTCCCGGCCCACAGTTTGAGAACCGCTGGGCTAGAGGTTGCTTGCCTGTAGATGCCAAATTTTGGATGGTGTGTGTTGCTGGACTCTGGCATCTCAGTGGCTGTCTGAGAAAGGGAAGGAAGCACAAGTCTTTTGACAAGCCTGGTGGCCTCATCACACCAGAGGCTATTAGCCAGAAGCAATGGCTTCTTCTTTTCCTTCCATTTTTTGACGATGGTGGCCTGACTGATTCCTCCCCCTTGGAACTCCTACTCTACTCTTGGCAAACTCTTGGAGTTTCTTGGCAAAGCAGAATGGGGCATTCCGCCTCTGAAGTCATAAACATCACCCAGTGGGGCTGGATTAGGTCATCTTTATGCAAATAAAGAGACTTTCCTTGCCAGTAAGCATTGGCTTAGAAAATCAATCAGTCAGCAGACCTCAAAATATTTTGAGACATTTTAGGAGATAAGATCAACTCTTCCTGGGTATGGGTCAGTCCACAGAGATTATCTCAACCATCCCATACAAGTTCCAACACAAGAACCCAAAATAAATTGGAAAAAGTACAAAGCTGTTGCAACTGAAATAATAGAAAAGATCAATCACTCATCTTCATTCAACCGTACACATAAAACAAAGTTATTTATTCTAAGATTAAGCAAGAGATCTTAGTCTACAGACAGATACTTCTCTTTTTGTATTTTGGTACTCAGCAGCTATCAGCAGTTTAACTTTAAACAGGAGTTTTGACACACACAGTCTTAGTGAAAGGTTACACTTTACCTCTGTCAAAGTAAAATGTCTTTTACTCTTGAAATCACAATTTTGGATTCAATTTTCATATAAGGTCCCTGTTGTAATTACAGTGCTCTTAGCTTGTATGTAGACCAGATTCTATTTTACAGATGTACTACTGAGTCTTAGATAGGTAAAATTCCTATTGAAGCAAAAGATAAGCCTTCATTGTTGTATATTGTATTGTGTTGTAATAAATCAAAACTTGTGCTTTGGGTGGCATGCCCAATACAACACAATGTTTGCCATTTTTTCACCATTGCGCCCCTTGGCTCTGTGTTTATTGCATTAATCCATGATGCCTTTAGCTCTAGATTGCTGACCCCTTTGACATTCAGTCAAATCATCTGATATAGCTCCTCTGTGATCAAACAGTCAAACAAAGTTATTGAGTGAATAAAATCTCCAATTTATTTGTGTGAAACTTTTTTAAACTAATTTTGACACCTTTATTCAGAAAACACATGAAGCGGCTGTGGGCAGGGGAGAAACATTTCCTTCCACTAAGGTCTCGTGAGCCTGCTTCTTCTCAAAGCGTGGTAAGTTCTCACTGCTTTTCCCCAAAAGTTCCCAGCCAGTAGCTCTGATCCACTAAAACTTGAAATTCAGTGGGAGAACTTGTGAATGTAGTTTACACGTGCTCTCCAGTATTTTGCAAGAGGAGGCCATAGTTTAATGGGTCAGTGCAATATTCATGGGCCTGATTCTGGAGCATGCTAATCTCATTGTATGATGGCTTCACACTGTAAAACTAATGTAAAAGGCTTCTAAGACAGATCTGTGCCGTCGATCCAGCGAGTAATGTAGACAAGCCGTCAGGGTGGCTGAGCAACATAAGTTATACCAACATAACCTATAGTGTAGACAAGCCCTGAGAGGCAGTAACTTGGTCAACGGAAGTCTACACTGGGGGTTAAGTCAGTGTAACTATTCTCTCGGGGTGTGGATTTTTCACACTCCAGAAAGACACGGCTATGCTGATGTAAATCTTCAGTGCAGACCGGCCCTCAGTCTAACACTGATATCTCTCATAACAAGCTGTCACAGGAACTTGACCCTGATCACCACTAAGTGCCCTACATTTGTTTATTACCGCCATTGTGTAAGGACCAGGAGATAATCACTGCTGGCTTTGCAGTGATCGCCTCGTGCTGCATTCACACCTCCAGAGCTGACATGCGGTAAGGGCACTGTCGGCTTTTCAGGGAGGGATGGAGCAGGGGAGGAGACAGACTCACTGACTGCACCCCTCAACTTTGCACTCCACAGATGAAAGCTGCCCCTGAGCAGTAGCAGTTTATTATCTGGTACAAACAATGTCAGTGGTTTGGTTTGTCGTTCAGAATGATGAAGCTGTCTCCCAAAGAACAATAGAAATGGCATCTTTTCAAATCAACTTTGTACTAAACATAACAAATGACAATCCTTACTCAGTGGAGATTGCCATCCAGGAAAGTGAGGGTACTAGAACATGGGTGACTAACACCCCATCGCTTAGTCTGACAGTTAAGTAAGCAAATGCTCCATTAACTAGGACGCAAATAGGGCTATTTGTGTGCTTACAGTTAAGCATATTGAATGTTTGCAGGACTGGAGCCTTACTCTGCATAGAAGTGAATGGGAAAACAATTCTTGTCCCTATTTTCTTCAGACATGTTCTAACAGTTATAAAGGCAGTTTTGTGGGTAGAATTCTGGGTACATGTAGTTTTGTTCCATTCCCTTGTGTAAGCTGTGCAGGAGTCCAAGCCAAGCTCCTCTGATCTCCTTCCACTTTCAGCACATACTTCAGTTCACTTCTGCACCTTTCCTGTATGCTTCAATGTAGCTCTGGGGTCCGTGATGAAGGGATGTGGGAGGGACACTGGAACGGATTCCTGGTTGCCCTGCACATTGTCCAGTGACTTACCCAGTGCAGAGTGGGGGTAAACTGTCACCAGTCAGAATGGGATAAATTCACACCCACTTTGCACTCACTCCGCACTGGTATGAATGCTGAATAAGATGCCGGGCAGTGGAGAATCAGGCCCTGTGATTGAAATGTGGCATAAAGGAGCCAGCAGGATGAAGACCAGAATCAGGGCCTAAGGATGTATTTTGTTTCTCTGATCAAACATGCAGCAATTCCAATGTCATAAATGTCTGTCCTTTTTCTTTTTTTAAACTCAGGCCGCAATAGCAAGATACTCTGGTTGGCAAATTGCATACATATTATGGGGTACGTGCCAAGCCTTCAGCATAAGCATACATTCAACCAATATTAGAGCGGTTGCCCTTTTCCTCTATGGTAAGAAATGTGTTTTCTCTTTTCCAGGCTACCTGATCATTCATGTGGTGCAGTGTCTGTTTGGTGTAATGATCATGTACAGTTTTGTTTTGCCAGTACAGCATGGCCAAGGGCTGGAAGTTGCCAAAGGTTTGGGAATTGGGATGTAAGTGAATTGTTTTCACACATTTCTGGTGTTATCTCACTGTCTTCGCGCTGATTTAGATTTATAGGTCTATAAAATAACAAGAGGTACCTATCTGAAAACGGTAGGTTCCAGTGACAGATGTTTAAGCTGTGTCTACACTACGGATCTTACATTGGCACAGCTGTACTGCTGCAGCTGTGACGCTATAAGGTCTCCAGTGTAGCCGCTCTTTGCCGGCAGGAGAGAGCTCTTCTGGCAGCATAATTAAACCACCCCCAACAAGTGGCGTTAGCTACGTTGGCAGGATTGCCTCTCCTGCTGATGTAGCGCTGTGCACACCAGCACTTTTGCCGGTGAAACTTATGTTGGTCAGGGGGGAGTTTTTTTCACGCTGCTATTGAATAACCCTGCCACGTAACATAAATTCTGCATGTTCCTTAAACATAGCCCCAGCAGCCCTCCTCTGAAGATGTGCCATGCAACCTTTCCAAAGGTCAGCAGATCTTTAAACTTGCTTTCCCTGTGGGGAATTTTTGAGAGGTTTACAATCTAAGCACATTGTCTGTTTTCCCATCTTAAGGAAAATGCTGACTACGAGGGGACTGACTGACAATGGATAATCAAAGGGTGAAAGCACATAAGAATACAAGCTAAGCCAAAATGCAATCCATTGTCCACAATATTCCACCTTCATCTTTAATGTGGACAAGGAGGTCCCAGCAAGCATTGCTCCATTTTGATCTAATGTCCTGACTGCTCAATCTAAAGAAAGCATCTCATGCTTGGACTTGCAATCTCCGTGGCCCACATCTCTGCATTAAAGATCAGCCAGCCACACTCTTCTCTTAAGTGTGTCTCCCAGCCTCCTGGCAAGTAGCCGGCACTGTCCTCAGGTTTGGCAAAGATTGGGTATCGCAGTTTCAAGGCTTCATAAGATATAACAGCTGATTCCACTTCCTGAAGGCAGAGCCACCAGCCCACCTATATGGGTCTAGGGTCTGCCTTTTTGTAATCTGTCTAGGCCAACTACACTCTTTTCCCCACAATCTCAGGAATCAGGGTATCATGTCAAAAAAATCTGAGGGTGGAGGGGGGCAAAATTGTGTCAGCACAGGAAAAATTAAATATAATTATATTATATCCTGCAAAGTTGGGGGAGGCAGGGGGTGGGAGCGGAAGACATAACGGAGCTTATAGACCTATGAAAAATCTGGGAGGGACAAACCAAGATCTGGGGGTGGCGGCAACAGCCCTTCTTGCCCCCAGCAAATGAAGCCTCTGTCAGGAACTCCCTACAGGACTCTATTAGTCTCCTGAAGCCACTCGCTTCCTCGAATCCCAGGAATCTGTGCAGAGGACGGTCCTCTTTTGGCTTATTATCTTCAGCCCAGTTGGTGACTGCAGACAATAAGACCAGTAGCCACAGAATTCGAATGAGCCGTCAGTAAAAAAAATCATAACAAGGCTTATTCCGTGGGCATTGTAAAGCAGGAGGACGATTTTATATCTTAGTAAGAATTAAAAAGGACTACTAGACAGTATGTGCACTGATACTAGGTCGGATGGATATTACCCAGGCCACACCTCCTCTGTGCTCATTTTGTGCTCTGAGAAGGACAGCTAGATTCTGATACCCCTTATTCCCATTGGGCCAGATTTTCTGGTTTGCTAAGGCCGCTTCGGGGCTCGTGGCCTTAAAGTTACCAGAGATAAGCAGGTAGAGAATTCCCCCTGCTCAGGTGAGCTCTCCAGTGGGGTTAAAGGTGGTGGGCAGCAGTTCTGATACCGATTGTGACAGCTGCGCACCCCCACCCTCAGCATAACATGAGGGAGATGGTGTCTTAGTGGAGTTCTTGGGGTAGGAGGGAGGTATGGCCGAGTGGAGCTTTGCTACACATGATTCTCCACTGACCTATGGTCCCTGAGGAACCGTATGGCGGCTGCATAAGTTACTGCTGGTCCTGTGCCACTTTTCTTGTGCCAGAACCAAGTGGTTGAGGATCAGGGAGCGGCAACTGGCTCCCTGCAGCCTCCCCCTTTCAACTGGAGAATCTGAATTTGAATCACACCTTACACCCTGAGCAGCCCTCCTGCAGCCAGTGGAGCTATTTGCAGTGAGATACTACCCCGTGAGTAAGGGTATCACAGTCTGGGCCATGCAGAGGGTCAGGAAGAAATTCCCCACAGGATAGAGCAGTGGTTCTCACCCTGTTCTCGTTCACAGACCCCTGAGAGCAGAATGGAGGCCCAGACCTCTTTGGAAATGGATTCTCTTTACATAGAGTTGAATTCTGGTCAGTCCGTTTTCAATCTAAGTCCTTCGCGGACCCCTTAGACATAGTCCGCGGACCCCGGGGGAGGGGGGCTGCAGGTCACAGGTTGAGAACCTCTGAGATACTGCACAGGTAAGTGCATGATGGCAGTGCAGCATCTTCCTCTACACCTGTGCAAAGTGGGCATAAAACCCTACAAAGCAGAATGGTGGCATTTCACGCCTGCTTTGCTCTTCCTTTGCACAGGGCAGTGGGGAATCAGTCCCAGGGGCTGGCAATCACATGCAGGTCTCCCATCCCATTGTCCAGGGACTCTAATAGGCTATATTTCCAGCCCCTTTCACCACAACATCTATATTAAAAGGGTCGCAAAAAGAAAAGGAGTACTAGTGGCACATTAGAGACTAACCAATTTATTTGAGCATAAGCTTTCGTGAGCTACAGGTCACTTCATCAGATGTTTCTCTTTTCCTTTTCCATTACAGTCTTACAGTTGGGATTGCCACGGGGCTCATGATATTACAAATCAAGATCGCTGCGAGATTCTTCCTTCAGCCAAAGATCTTGCCAGATGATAAGCAGAAGCCATTAGCTCTCAATAACAGGTTAGTGGTAGGAAAGAAACAGCCCTTATGGTCTTGCATCCTCCAGACAAGGATCTCCTACTTCATGGGGCTTTTCATACAAAGATCTATGTCTGCCTGGACAAACATGAACTAATGTAGGTACAAGTAGACAGAGAGGGTCAAGCCACGGAATTTGGTTCAGGGTCTGAATTTCAAACACCATGCACCTGGGAGTGTGTGGATATCTGGGCCAAATCCAAAAGTAGTAAGGTGGGGTAGGGTATGCAGTGGTGAGTGGGGATTGAAAGTGAAGCTACAGGGTCTAGCAAAAGGGAAGAGGGGGAGTGGGCCCTAAAAGTCTGCCCTCATTGAAAAATTGCAGTCATAGAATCATAGAATATCATGGTTGGAAGGGACCTCAGGAGGTCATCTAGTCCAACCCCCTGCTCAAAGCAGGACCAATCCCCAACTATATCTCTATACTTCTGTGAGTGCAAGGACTCCACAAGCTCAGCCCCAAGAATCTTAGGTTGCCAACTTTCTGACTGCAGAAAAACAAACACTCTTGCCCCGTCCCTTCTCCGAGGCCTAACCCCCTTCTCACTCCATCCCCCCTTCGTCGCTCGCTCTTTCCCACCCTCGCTCATTTTCATTGGGCTGGAGCAGGGGGTTGCGGCGCAGGAGGGGGTGAGGGCTCCGGCTGGGGGTGCAGGCTCTGGGGTGGGACTGGGGATGAGGGGTTTGGGGTGCAGGAGGGGGTTCCCGGCCAGGGATGAGAGGTTTGGGGTGCAGGAGGGGGCTCTGGGCTGGGACAGGGGGTAGGGGTGCAGGGTAGGGCTCTGGCTGGGGGTGCGGGATCTGGTGTGGGGCCGGGGATGAGGGGTTTAGGGGTGGATCAAGATCTAAAACTTTTGTGTCTTTGGTCAATCTCTGTTAGTTCCTTGTGAGCTGTTGTGGCACACTGAAGCCCAAACCAAACCCATGATTGGGCACTAAGTGTGAAAGTGGATTTTCCCCTCTTTTGCAGAAAAGCTTTTCACAACTTCAATTACTTTTTATTCTTCTACAACGTGCTCCTGGGCCTGGGGGCTTGTTTGTTCAGACTGCTTTGCAGTATCCTGTTGGGAACTTGGCTGATTGCACGGATAGACAGGACTATAATGCAGAAAGGGTATGAAGCTGCTGACATGGGTAAGTGTATGAAACGTCAGAGCATTGCATGGATAGCTTGTATGGGGATTTGCCATTTGGTGGTTCTCTCATAAAGAATATTGGAACTTTTCAAGCAAACATCAGATGTATCTACAGGGAACCTCTTCATGCCCAACACACCTGCAAAGGAGCAAGGCAGAATATAGTATTAGTCATACTCGGGCTGTACATGGCCAGGGCCTTGGCCTCCCTACATTTATCCAAGAGCTAATAGTGTAACTAATCCTGCTTGTTTGAATCCAAGATCTTCCATTCTAAAAGCACACGCGTCTAGCACCTGATTGCCGTAACTGGGAGATGCTGCACTCTTTAACCTCTTCCATTGGTCAGACAGTAGAAGGGGACAAAGACCCCTCATCTAGGGTGGTTTACATTAGCAGCCACTATGGTGAGCACATGATGCTCCTTCTTGGAGCACTGTACAGCACGCTCTGGCTCCATCATAGATATTATGGTGATGGGTGCTATAGAAAACAGTGCATGAAGAATAGCTCAGTTACTCTACTCAGATGCGGCCACTCCACTTCTCTCAGGATTTTGTCCTTGGCTTTTTTTAATATTAAAAACTACACAAAGATGTAAACCCTGAAGCATATATTCTGCTCCTCCGCAATGGTGGGTTTGAGCCAATTATTGCCAAGTATTGGTTTGAAGCTGGATGTGTATTATATGACTATTTTTCCCCGACTGACATTTTCAAAAAAGGGGAAGCTTCCGAAGAATAAAGCTCCAAGAGGGGAGTTTTCTTTTAAAATGTAGAATTAGTCATTTATTTGTGGATTGGACTTGTGAGTTTAGGGTACAGCTGGTCAATATATTTATTGCTCCTTGCTTATTAATTTTCGGAGACCAGATCACAATTGATTAACTATTCCAAAGGCCTGGTGTGTTCACAAACACATTTGAGCTGAGGGTTGTTTACAAACTCTTAGTAGTTAGTATTCAGACTGTCCTTGATATTCAGAATGGCCACTTAAGTCACATGGTATGGTTTCTGTTTCCTGATTGGATGGCCTAACTTTTATAAACTACTACTGGTCTGTTAAGCAAATATTGTTTCTTTCTTGATTTCTTTTTGGAATGAAAGAATCCTAACTCTTCCAGTGCCCCCACCCCTCAAGATGAGTTGTGGAGCAAGCACCACCCAACCTGTCAAAGGCTACCTACATCCACACCTTGCCCAGGGAGGACTTGGGTTGAAAAGCTTTTGGCTGTATATGAATGAAGAGCCTGAGCCTGCATTCTTTGTTCTCACAAATGCCTACTGACTTGAATGGGAGTCATAGGTTCACAAAGAATGCTGTACTGGGCCCGCCGTGTAGAGAGAAGGGAGTTAAGCTGCACGTCTCTGTAGATGTATCCCTTTTTTAATGCAGGATTCAACACCTGGGTTGGTATGATATTTATGGACCACTACCACACTAACCCCACCCTCCTCAGCTTTTGTCACATTCTTCTGGCCGGAACCACTGAGAAAAAACTGCAGAAATCCACCAAATATTATATCTTCAATAATATATCAAGTAAGCACTTTGACTGAAGTATTAACATATATGCCACTTAAGTGAGTACTATGAGCTATTTAACTCTAAAATTATATTACTCTTTGGGAATCCTTTATCTCTAACCTCCCTCTGCTTCCCATGCTGATGATCAGATGCAAGGTACGAGAACTGATAGACCCTGTCATATTATCTCAGCACGCCTAAGTGCAGAAACTATTCTTATTCATATGCAGTAAAGAGACATTTCTGCTCAATGTTACATGCGTGCAACTGAGTTGAAGTCAATCAGGCTTCAAATGTGCATCTGAAAGATAAGCCGTAAGGCCCACAAAAATGGCCTGTAATCTTATGACCATAACCCTTTATTGAATCTTGCTATGCTCTTCGTTTTTACAAAGGGTCATATTTGGGAGCTGGTGTCTTCGAGTTAATGCATGCAGTGAAGGTGAAGCTGTTGGCCCTCAGGTGGAGGAAGGATATTAATCATGCTGTTTATCAAGTGGTGCTGACAATGTTCTGAGCTAAAGTCTCTTCTCACTTACACCAGTGCTATTCCACACAAGTCAGTGGAGTTACCCCAGTGTAAACGAGAGGAGAATTTGGCCTCATGTCTTTTGGGTCAGATAGATAGATTACAGTCTATAAGTATCTACATGGGGAACCATAGGCGCCGACTCCGAGGGTGTGGGGAAAAATTAGTGAGTGCTCTGCACCCACTGGCAGCCAAGCTCCCCTCCCCGCCCCCCCACCTCACCTAACCTCCACCTCCTCCCCTAAGCGTGCCGCGTCCCAGCTTCTCCGCCTACCTCCCAGCACTTGCCGATGCAAAACAGCTGTTTCGCGGCACAACAAGCTCTGGGAGGGAGGGGGGAGGAGCAGGAATGCAGTGAGCTCAGGGGAGGAGGCGGGGCTGGGGCAGGGATTTGGGGAAGGGGTTGGAATGGGGGTGGGGCAGGGGTGGAGTCAGGGTGGGGCCAGGGACAGAGGGGGGGTGAGCACCCACCAGCGCCAGCAAAAGTCAGCGCCTATGTGGGGACCAAATATTTAATAATGGGCTCTTCAGTCTAGCAGAGAAAGATCTAACAATCCAATGTCTGGAAGTTGAAGCTAGACAATTCTGGCTGGAAATAAGGTGTACATTCTTAATGGTGAGAGCAATTAATCATTGGAACAATTTATCAAGGGTCATCACTGACAATTTTTAAATCAACATGGGGTGTTTTTCTAAGAGACCTGCTGTGGGAATTATTGTGGGGCAGGTCTCTGGCTTGTGCTATACAGGAGGTCAGACTAGATGATCACAATGGTCCCGTCTGGCCTTGGAATTTATGAATCTTCAGTGGGTGTCTATTGATATAACTCCACTGATACCAGCTGAGGAGCTGGTCATTAGTTTCTGAATTCTGTGTTGATTTAAAAAGAAGTGGAGTGTGTTGAGTTCTGTATGTATTTCATTTTAGAACCCAGAGTGTCAACCAGAGCCAGGACACGGTGGTTGCTGCTCTACACCCTTCTCAACAACCCCAGGCTCACTGAACTCAGGAAGCCTAACGCGCAGTCCGGTGCCAGTGATGCGCCACAGAACCCCTGTGTCTAGCTTACTCTGCAGGTGGAAACTGGAAGACTCTCGAACAGCTGGTGACTTGCCCCTTAGGACTTTCAGAAGATGGAGTTCTATTTCAGAGCTATACACTATGAGCAGTTAGGGCTCTCAGCCCTGGTATGACAGGAGAGCGGTGGGAATGGATGTCCAGGAGCACTTGCTGTCATTGGTTGTTGTGCATTACATTTGTTTCCAATAGACAGCTGTGAATTGTGTTAAATCACTATAAACCCCAGCAACATTTTCATTGTTTTAAACCAAATAGAGATACATTGGTTTTGGCCAATATTTCCTTGACTGTGTGGGGTCAAGGACCATTCTTCTCTCATTTTGCCAAGCGTGCAAGTTCAAGGGGACAGAAACGAATTTCCACATTGAATACAAGGCTCCGGTGTGAGTTTGGTTTTGTACAGCCTTGCCTCTCACAGCAAGCACAACTTTTATTTGTCCTAATTTCCAACTGTGCCAGAACCTGTGCAGGGACTAATGAATGTGCAATGAACTTTGAAACACCAGCACTGAGTTTGAAAAAGTTACAGTTCAGTTACAAGTAGCTGACAACAGATGCCTCATTTCCTAATAGCTTTTAGTTACCGATGAGAGACAAGATGGGTGAGGTAATGTCTTTTATTGGACCAACTTCTGTTAGAGAGAGAGACAAGCTTGCAAGCTTACACAGAGCTCTTCTTCTTCATGTACTTCTAAGACTGATCTGCTCAGAGGAGTGAATCAGCCTCTCTCATTCTACCAAACCACTGAGCTGTGATCAGCACAGGGATGCTTATGTTTTCCTGTCACGCTTCCTCACCCTGAGATGGTCAAGATAGTTGACCTTCCTCTAGTCAAGCTGTTGCAGGTGGTGGGAAGAAGGTCCCCTTCTTCTGACAAGCCTATCACATTCTTTCTCCAAGCCATTCTACTTCTATCTACAAATGCCCATCTTAATTCTTCACTGACTTCTGGTCCTCTTCATGCCCCTTTATGGTATTCAATGTTCTGTTTCTACCCACACATATCTGAGCAGTCCACAGCTCCTCAATACCACTGAGGAGCTTCAACAAGTCCTTAATGACATACAAACCTGTATCCAAGGATGATGGTTAATTCCATGCCTAAAAGTTAAAGTCTTTTCCACAGCTACCTTTATAGTCCTAACTTAACATGTTGCTTTTCAGATCATCATCATGACATAAGGTTCAATAAGGATAAGTGCAGGGTCCTGCACTTAGGACGGAAGAACCCAATGCACAGCTGCATGTTACACTGCCATTGCTAGGCACCAGATCATGTGTGTGAGTAAAAGTCAGATCCTGTCAGAAAATAACAGATCCTCTCAATTTTTGTGCCTGAGCCCCCAAACTGTACCACCTAAAGCACTTCTCCAACCATTGGTATGGTGCCAACAAATCTGGAGTCCAGCCAGTCTCCATGGATCCAAGAGGATCCTTCATTTTCTGGCAGGATCTGACTTTTATCCACATCCTGCTTAACCTATGTCAAAGGCACCTAGAGTCCTAGCTTGGTGCTTTTCTATGTAGGGTATGAAGCTAAATAAATAAGGACCCTGACTAAGCCTGTGGACTACTGGGTCATGGGCAGGCTCCTTCTACATTTCCACACCCTCCATCACCCCTTGGCAGGCTCTGGTCTGGCGCCTCCATGCAGGCAGCAGTGAGGGCTGGTTCAGCTCCAGCAGTGTGACTGGGAGGTGGCAGACATTGGCGGGGCAGGAAAACCCACTAGCATGGATAGCAGCCAGGAGCGTGCCTGCACCTGAGGGAGGCTGCTTGTCTTGGGTCCCCTGGAGCTAAGCCCAGAGATGCCGAGCCCTTCTGTCAGCCATAGCACTGGGTGCCGTGGGCCAGGATGGATGAGGGAAATGGCCATGCAAGAGCTGCTCCCTCCCCCATGCTGGCCTGAGATGCCCAACTGTCACTCCCAACTGCCACGGAACCTTCTCACACCAGCATTCCAAAATGGGGGTCTCTGTGTGCCCTCTCCACGCAAGCTGGGTGCATTCAGTCAGTGGGCAACAACACTGCTAGGCACTGCATATTGTCTCTTCACTCTAACCATATCTGGCCATGCTATAAAACAGGGTAACTTGCTGGCTGCTACACCTTAACAACCCCCCTCTGTGCGTTCAATGGCTGTCAACTTCACCATGGTTTCTGAGACAGAAACAAAAGCATCTTACATCGTGGGCTGTTCTAGGTGTCCAACTAACCTATGGAAACTGTTAGGACAACCATTGTCTTGTTTTCCAGGACTAGTTGTTGTAACTAAAGTCCAACAGCCTTTGCCACAGTGATTCTAGAACTGAATGAACGTGAAGGTGATGCCACCCCAGGGGAGGGTAGTAGGGTGGAAAAGCATTGTAAATTAAGAAGGAAAACTGCTGGCTCTCTCCCGTCCTGAATGCTTGCAACTCCAGAGTTTGTCTTCTCTTCTGTCCCTGCCCATCCCTCCCCTACAACCTCTGAAGGAATCATAGAATATCAGGGTTGGAAGGGACCTCAGGAGATCATCTGGTCCAACCCCCTACTCAAAGCAGAACCAATCCCCAATTTTTGCCCCAGATCCCTAAACAGCCCCCTCAAGGATTGAACTCACAACACTGGGTTTAGCAGGCCAGTGCTCAAACCACAGAGCTATCCCTCCTGCCATATCTGACAGAGTTAATATTGGGCTGGAAATCTTGAGAGCCCAGCATGATCCACTGGCTAACAAGCCATCCACTAGGTGATGTGGCAACAAATCATCACACTAGTACAAACTAGGGGGAAAAGTAATGAACTTTTGGCACCTAGCTTCTCCTGGATTTCCCCACTTCTGGGACTCATCCTACTCAGGAGACCACAAATGTGAGAGATTGTTAGTTTGGAACGACTGAATGTCTAATTCCATTCAGGATATTTCACTGATATTCATTCTATGTTTCTCCTTCCCACCAGAACATAGCAAGCCAGGTGGCCAGACCATCCCTAGTCAGTGCTGCCCAGGGGCAGAACCAGGGGCTAGCCTCCTTGAAGGGGGACTCTACCCACATCAGTGCTTCTATATCACGATGCCAACTTTTCCCAACCTAGCACTAAAAATTTCCCAAGTCTTCCCAAATCTGGTAAAAAAAAAATCCCAGCAGTGCTTCAACGTGGGAAATTGGGAATTTTCATTCAAAACATTTTACTCAAAAATTCCCAGATTGTGGAAAATTTCCCAGGATGTAGAAACACTGTCCCACATTCATAGCCAACAGGAATGCTTCCCACACAGGCTGTGTCTGCAGCAGGCCCTTCCTTCCCTCAGGGAGGGACCTATGGATAGTTATTAAAGAAAAAGAGTAACCCTACTTCTTCTCTACAGAGAAGAAAGGAAGGGAGGGGGTAGTATGGATCTACTCTCTTCCCTGCTGTCCCCCAAAATAAGCAGCACTCCTGCTTCAAAAAAACTCCTCCTCCAGTTGGTGCATTTCCAACAGGTGTGGCAGGGCAGGGCTGGCTGAGCCCAGAGCAGTTCCTTAACCCCTTGTTGCCCAGTGTGGGGCAACCTAACTCTCTTTGAGGTTCTGGGCCTAAGTCACTTAGGCCTTGCAATGCTGAGTGGAGCAATAGCTAAATACCTTTAAAAATCTGTTCCATGTTCTTTTCCCTGGACAAGTCAACGAACAGGAAAGCTATAAATGAACTGAGGAAGCAACTTGTACCAGCTGGGCCAGAGAAACTGCCCCAGCCTCTTCTGGAGTGGGCAAGAAAGGAAAATAATACAACAACTATCAGCACTCTCCTCTCTTAGATTGTTTTACTGAAAAAAACCTTTTGCACTGAAAATGTTACCAGGGAAACGGAGCGTAAAGGCGCTCTTCAGAGAGAACAACTGGAGCACTCTGAGAATATGAAGCATTCTTATTATTTGCATGACCATAGCATTTCAAAGCCAAAATCAGAGCTGGAATCCCATTGTGCTAGGTACTGTCTTAACACAGAGTAAGAGGC
Source organism: Eretmochelys imbricata (assembly GCF_965152235.1). Taxonomy (NCBI): domain Eukaryota; kingdom Metazoa; phylum Chordata; order Testudines; family Cheloniidae; genus Eretmochelys; species Eretmochelys imbricata. The sequence goes on from NC_135576.1 coordinate 123,819,829, forward strand.
TTGCCCCAAACAGCTCATAAACTGAAACTAGGTTTGCCAGCCCTCTAGGATCGTCCTGGAGTCTCCAGGAACTAAAGATTGTCATGTGATGAGACCTCCAAGAACACATCCAACAAAAATTGGCAACTCTGAAACCCTGTAACTTTTCAGAGGCTCACAGCCCTCACTGGGCAGAGTAGAGAATGCAGCTGTGTGATTGGCCTCCTGAGCTGTCTGTCAAGTGTGTCCAGCCCCATGATGACATCATCACGGGGATATAATGGCTGAGACCTGCAGGGGAGGACTGAGTATTGGGAAAGATTAGTAGTGTGGAAGTTTGGTAAGATGTGTGGTTAAGCTCTGTACTATGTTTCTGGTTCTTTGGGTGTTTAGATGGGGGCTCTTTCTTACTCAGACTGTGACCTAATGTCTTGCCTGATGGCCTGCAATAGCTAGGATTAAATGATCAGAAGCTCTTAGCTACTTTCAGTTCTTGGCAGCTGTACTTGTGTAAAGCATTTTTAGCTGAGTCTTCTGAGCAAACAGTCCAGGGAAAGAAACTATCTGCCTTCCAGACTGAGAGGCCTGGAATAATGGCATGTTCTAGGAGATGCAGCCTTCCCTAGAGGACAACAGACTATTTAACAAGGAGAACCAAATTAGAGCTTGGACTATGGAAAAACTCTCCACTCACCTCTGTACCTGAGCTAAGCTATGCTGTTCCCACTCAGGGATGGGGATTGGGACTGCTGGCTGTGGTCTGAGTTCTGGCTTCTCCTAATGATCTGCAGGTAGAAACACTTGACTGAGGTGGCTGATTCAGCTGAGACTGGAGTGCTGGCTAACCAATATGTATCTGAAACAGATAATGCAGGAAACACTAAAAGAAAACAGGCCTGGTGCCCTCCCATAAGGGAAATGCTTCATGGCCCTAGCTTTCTAGTTAGTGGTCTCACTCTCGCCTCCAGGGGTCATGGTGTCAATTTACCTGAACTGGAATCTGTTTCTTTACCAGACCAGTCTTGAACTGACAAAAGAAAATATTTGTATTTTTACCAGCTAAATTGGCTTTAAAATAACCAGCCTGCCATAGTGGGCGTCTCCTATGTAGACTCATAGATATTAAGGTCAGAAGAGACCATTATAATCATCTCCTATGTAACTCAGAATCCAGGGAGACTTAAACACTACTCACTCTAGAGGTCCCTGAAGGCTTGCCAATGGTACCCTCTCAATTCAGTGTTCTGTGTGTGTAGTCAATGGCTACTACATTCAGCAGGATAACTTCTGTCAGTGATTGTACTCTGGGACAAATGGAATTAGCCCTGGTATTATCTGGGAAAAGAATAAACGAGGAGGGTGCCTCTGATGAGCTGTGCAGGTGTCCTGGTGCTCCCATTGGGAGGCATTGTTGGGTCTAGAAGTTTGAGGAGAAGCTTTGGGAGTGTGTAACACCGGCAGGATCAAATCTGGCTCCTCTGGAGCTAAATACATGAGCCTCTGCTGCATGAGCTAAAAGCCATAAGGCTCTTAGCTAAGACTGTAGAGCTGATGTGTTAATCTCTGTCTCTCTAACTGGTCCTGGTGCCACGAGATGGGACAGAAGAACACACCCACAAGGTGTGTGAATTACAAGTGCATCCCTGGGCTTGAGGAACTGGCTGTCTCTGAGCCTGCCTTAGATCAAAGGTTTAAGGCCGTGGCCTGTTCTCTGTAGAGAGAGACTTATTACAGGGGGACAACCTGGTCTGGCTCTTAGAGAAAACAGACCGGGAGCAGCTCTCCTGGTGTTCCTACACAAGATTGATTTCACTGTTTCCTGCTGTAGCCACTCAATATTCCTTTTTGGGTCTTGCAGGGACATCTCACTCCACCATGTCTGCTAAGGAAAATGAACCACAGGTGGAGATCCAGGCAGAGGAGCAACAGGTGGGTCCCTCCTGGGGAGGCAGGTGTGCTTGGCAGCTGGAAGGGCTGTTCGAGCTTGAATGTCTCCACTGCTGGAGACAGGGACTCGTAACCACAACACTAGCTAATGCTCCAAGTTCTAGTTCTCGGAGTGCCATAGTCACTGCCCACAAGTGCCTCCTGAATCTGGGAGGAGCACCAGCACTGGTGACCCAGTGAATGCTGTCTCCACTCGAACACCGGCAAATCCCGCTGATTATAAAGCCCAGTGGGGGCATTGTAGCAGGTGCTGGACCGAGACATGGTTCCTGATCGGGAGAGACTGCACTTGGAAAGACAAAAGGTCTCTCCATTCCTGCTCTCACTGATGGAACGAGACCGTGACACAGTTCTGTTTTGTTGGTGGGCGTGCCAGGATGGAAACGGCATTCCTGAGACCTTGCTGACTATAGGCAGCTGTTCCAATGGGACCAGGCTTCTGGGTGTGTAACTAATGTCACAGGCAGGCCACTGAATCCCTCCTGGGACAGGAGACTACTTAACTCTGAGGACAGTCTCCTACAGAATCAGTAGTTGCAGAGGGAAAGAGACAGGAGGGACACGTTGACAGGCCAGGAGCTCTTCCTCAGCTGACTCCTCTTTCCCTCCCTCAGACTGCAGGGGACAGGGTGGCTGGCCTGCTCTTGGTCAGCTCTGCCTGTGAGATGGCCTCTGCCAGCTACACTGCCACCAAAGAGACCCACCCAGCCATCAAAGCAGTCTGTGAGGTGGCAGAGACTGGGGTGAGGGCCATCACCTCTGCTGCCATCACTAGGGCACGGCCCATCCTGGACCAGCTGGAGCCACAGAGTGAGTAAGGGAAGGGAGGTAGGAACACTCCTGTGTGTGTGGCGGGGGAGGTGGGTCTGGGGACAGGCTCAACCTATAGTGGCTCTAGGCCCACTACTGAACTCTGCCTCCAACTGGCTGCAAACAGAATCCACAGACTCCCTTCTCCTGCTCCCCTCAACTCTGCTAGCTCCTAGACCTGATCTGGCCAAGGCATTGGCCTTGTGTGGAGCGGCTCTAACGGATACATCAGGTGTTGTTGGACTCTTGCTCAGGTACAAGTGCTGAGCTGGGCCAGCCTAGAGGCAGGCAGTGCCCAGCCACAATCCCTGGTGTGCATGGCTGGCCCAGTACCACACAGCCACATGCACTGTGTATGGCACCTAATGCCATGGAGCAATACCTGCTAGAGGGCACAGGAAGCAGCTCCAATGCTAAAAGGATCTGAGCCCATTGCAGGCACTGGAGACTCCATCCACCTGCAGCTTCTTCTAGAGGGTTTCAGAACAGATGACTGGCAGCCGGATCTCCTGAGTGCTAAACCTAGCTCTGAAACAGACTGGCTCCATAACCTTGGGCAACTTTGCCATCCCCTCTTCCTTGGCTTTCCCATCAGTAACCTGGGACACGTGCTTAGGAACACCAGTCCTCCAATGTACACAGATTAGCAGCCCCACGAGATCTGTCCACATGAAGGAATTAAGGGAACGAGTTCTGTGGTTGTGTTTCAGTTGCAGCAGCCAATGAATATGCCTGTCGGGGTCTGGACAGACTGGAGGAGCAGCTGCCCATCCTGCAGCAGCCGATTGAGAAGGTAACCACACGAGTGTCACGGCTGGTCCTGGAGCAGGATGAGGCTGTGGGCCCTTCACTTCCGCTAGGTGTTCAGTGACCTCTCTTCTGACCCCTTTTCCTCTAGGTGGCTTCGGATGCCCAAGACCTCATGCATGCCACAATGGTGGGTGTCAAGGATGCAGTCTGCAGCACGGTCACTGAGGCCAAGGATGCAGTGACCAGCACGGTGAGCGTGGCCCAAGGGGCTGTCCAGGAGAGCGTGGAGGTGACCAAATCCACTGTGACCAGCAGCATGAGCACAGTGATGGGCTCGAGCATGGGGCAGATGGCTGTGAGTGGCATAGACACAGCACTGGGGAAATCTGAGCAGCTGGTGGACTACTACCTCCCCATGACCGAGGAGGAGCTTGGTAAGGTGCCCTCTGCTGAATACAAACCAATGTGACCCTGGTGTATTGGGGTGCGGATTGGACTTGGTGTTCACAGCTGATCTGCCAAAAGAGCCACCTCCTTCAGGCTTCCTTACAACTTAGCTTGGCTATTAGCCCTCCCCTTGTTCCTTCATGCTGAGTCCTTTGCTAGCCCTGTCTGATGGCTCTGACGCTGCTCCCTTTGCAGCTACCTGCTGCCTTACTGGTCGGTGCTCCAGGGCATCCAAACATGCCCTGGGAAAGATTCCATCGGTCACAAGCTTTGGGAGGGCTGAACGCATCCCTGCCTTGTATCCTGGCCCTGCCAACTGGTGGTGCAAGTAGATTTTAATGCTTACCAGTACAGCGACTCATGGGAGGGACCCAAAAGGGCGGGGGGGGCACATGACTCCCCCCAAACGACCCCATCCTGCCTTGTGGGGGGGGCTCTACAGACCCACGTAGTTGCATCTCCTGTCTGGGAAGGGCTGGTGGAGGGCCAGCTGGGGGTGGTACAGCCACACCGGAGGAGGTGCCAGCGTTCTGCTCCTTTCGCTGCTGCGGTTCCTGAGAGCCCTGCAGTTTTCAGCGGCTACCAAACGTTATTCCAGTACGTCGTACCAGCAACGAATGTCTTAATGGCGCGGCGTACCTGACCTTACTGCCTTACTTGCACCACTGCTGCCAACTGACCCCTTCCCCCTTCCAGCTGAGCTTGCCACAACTCCCCTGGAGGGGCCTGGAGAGGCTCCCGCAGAGCAGCGGAGTTACTACGTGCGCCTGGGTTCCCTGTCGAGCACGCTGCGCCAGCGAGCCTACCAGCACGCCCTGGGCAAGATGAGACAAGCCAGGCAGCGCACCCTGGAGGCCCTCTCCCAGCTCCAGCAAATCATTGACCTGGTAGGAACACGACCCCTCTCCCCTGCCCTGTAGCTGCTGTGGGTCACAGTCTCTGCAGCCTCCCATGCTCAGTGCCATTGGCACTGTTTTGTTCCTGGGCCCAGCTGTGTCGCTGCAATAGTGCTGCCCGCCTGCTGCCCACACCTAGCTGTGGGAGAGCTTCCCTGGCCAGCCGCCTCCTGCTCTTCCCAGCTAACTGCCCTTTCCTCCTGCAGATCAGCCATGCCAAGCAGGCCGTAGATCAGAAGCTTCACAATGGCCAGGACCATCTGTACCAGATGTGGCTCCAGTGCTGCAGGGGGAAGTTGGAAGGGCTGGAGGAACCAGACTCCACAAAGGTATTCTCCTCCTTCTCACCCTGACAGCCTTGCTCCAGTGAACTCTCCCCATCTGTAGGGGAAACTTGCAGATACTCCAGTCTCTTTCTCCTTCCAGCAGGTTGAAGCTCAGGCTCTAGCCATGTCCCAGAGCCTCACCCAGCAACTGAAAACCACCTGCCTTACTCTCCTGGGCAGCATCCAGGGCCTTCCCAGCACTATCCAGGACAAGGCCCAGCAGGTCTCAAGCAGTATAGAAGAGCTCCAGGCCTCCTTCTCCAGTGCCGGCTGTTTCCAGGATCTGTCCAGCAGTGCCCTTGCCCGGAGTCGGGAGATGGTGAACAAGGCCCAGGTTTCCCTGGATGAGCTGCTGGAATATGTGATGCAGAACATTCCCCTGGACTGGATTGTGGGACCCTTCATTCCCACTGGAGACTCCCCACCATGTCCTGATGAGCTGGTGGAGGAAGGAAAGAAGGTGGAGGCCTGAAGGGTTCCCCCTTCTGCTGGAAGGAATCCAGCTGAATTTCCTGCATAGCTAGTGTGTGGTCTCCTTGCTGAGGCCACAGTTCTGCTTTGGCAGATGGACTGAGGTCAGCTCTTCCTTCTGCAGAATTACAGAACATAAATGTCATTTCCCAGGCACACTTCCGCAGAACCATGTATTACCCATTACAGGGTGGCATCACTAGTCATGCAGGACTGCATCCCTTGCAGGGCTAGTCTGCTTCTCTCAGGACATACATACAGCTGTCTTCCTGTGTACATATCAAGTGCTCTTCAGCTTGATATTTTTCCTAGCTTTTTAATGTGTAAAACTAGGGTTTAATGTCACAATAAACCTCAACAGCATTCAAATTGCTGTCTGCTTAATGTGATTCCCTCCCCGCCTTGTTCTCTGTACAAACATATATTGTGCACGTGACCCCATTCCCCTCTTCTTCTCACACCCTCTTTTTCTCTGGCAGGGCTCCAGAATGGCTGAGGGCATCTCTTCAGGTGCCTCCATTTGACACTCTCTTCCATTGAGACTTTTCTCATGTAGAAGGAGGCAGCAGCCCATTGAGAACACTTGTCTGGCTTCCAGGGGGTAGCAAGGCAACATTACAGACTCTGAGACAAACTAACGGAGGGAAAGACCCAGGTTGTTGAGATAGGGCACTATGGCCTTGAGAGGAAAGGGGGTGTGTGGAGAACTGAGAACCTACTACTGGTAATGAGCAAAGTTAAAAGGGTCACATACAGTGGTGGGAGACTGCTGGGCCTTGCCTCAAGCCCAGTGCAAGAAGCTCAACAGGTTGGAAGTGTCTAGGAAAAGAGATGGTGAATTGACAAGTCCAGGCAACTGGGATTGAACAAAACACACGCCCACACAGGGAGACTACCTGCAAGAGAGAGCAGCAGACAGTCTTGCTGAAGCATGGACATCAGCCAGCCTGCATCCTTCCTCCCTGCCATTAGCCAAGCACCTGCCTAACCTTTCCTACTGCCTAGTGTAAACCTAGCCAGGCCAATACTGCTACAGGCACATGGCTCAGGGTTGTGGGAGATCCATAATAGGACCAGTGCTGGGCTTGTAATGCTTTTTCCTGAGAGCTTGTGTCTGTGCTTGAAGTCACAAGTGGGTAGTGTCATCTAGGCAGCTCTATCACTGTTGCTTATCCTAACTCTGGCTTGAGCTATTAAAAAGCTTCAGGCCAGGAAATGTCTCTTGTTCAGTACTGCAGCAGCATCATGAGCAGGAATGGGTGTGTTTAGTAATCAAAGTGGTGATGTAAGCAGCTCCCAGGGCTGGTTACTCCTGATCTCATTGAACAGGGCCTGCCTTGTACTGCAATGGACTGGGGATACAAAGCTTTTCATAGACTCCTAGAATATGGGGGTTGGAAGGGACCTCAGGAGGTCATCTAGTCCAACCCCCTGCTCAAAGAAGGACCAATTCTCAACTAAATCATCCGAGCCAGGGCTTTGTCTAGCCTGTGCTTAAAAACTTCAAAGGAAGAAGATTCCACCACCTCCCTAGGTAATGCATTCCTGTGCTTCACCACCCTCCTAGTGAAAGATTTTCCTAATATCCAAACTAAACCTCCTCCACTGCAACTTGAGACCATTACTCCTTGTTCTGTCCTCTGCTACCACTGAGAACAGTCTAGATCTATCTTCTTTGGAACCCCCTTTCAGGTAGTTGAAAGCAGCTATCAAATGCCCCCTCGTTCTTCTCTTCCGCAGGCTAAACAATTCCAGTTCCTTCAGCCTCTCCTCATAAGTCATGTGTTACAGACGCTCTAATCATTTTTGTTGCCCTCTGGTGGACCCTTTCCAATTTTTTCACATCCTTTTAGTACTGTGCGGCCCAAAACTGGACATAGTACTCCAGATGAGGCCTCACCAATGTCAAATAGAAGGGAACAATCATGTCAGTCGATCCACTGGCAATGCCCCTATTTACACAGCCCAAAGTGCCATTGGCCATCTTGGGAACAAGGGCACACTGTTGACTCATACCAAAGTCAGAAACTCCCTAATTGACAGGCTAATTTGCCTGTGTAACTGGAGGTGTGTTACAAACCCTGCTGTGCTCTAGACTAACAGAAGCCCCTCCAACGCTAGCTAGGTGGAGCCCTGCTGGGGTGAGTAAAGGTCCTAGCCTGCTCGTTTTAGGGATATGGAAGAATAAAGGCAGACTTCAGGAGTGCTGGTCAGCTAATCTGTGTTCAAGCCCAATGAAGCTCTTTCCTCTTTAGTCCAAGTCTAATAAAATGTGTGAGGTCAATGAGTGGATTTCACATCAGCAAATATTCGCTTCAAACCTTGATAGAGGTAGGAGCTGGATTTTCTTTACACCGTGAAGAACATTGCAGCCTACGTTTCCCAAGCACAGCCCCTAACACTAATCTTTCCGTGGAGAAGGAGCTGTTCTAGCACATCCCCAAGCCAGGGTCAGACCTAAGAAACCCAACTGAAAATGTTGCTGGACCAGTTTGAAGCTATACAAAGAAAATGCAGTAACTGACTAACCCACCGGATGCAGTGTTTATGGCACAAGGAGCAGTGTGTTATTTCAGGAAACCCCAAACCAACGGGCTCGAGTGTTTAATCCAAAGGCCTGTTGGAGGATCCAAGGTGTGAGCATAGAGATCACACCAGCTACACCCCAATGGTCTGAATATTAGGAGGAGGAATGGGAAAAGGAAAGAGATGCTTCCTGCCCCCAGCTGGCTTTTTCTCCTGGGTGGCACCCTTTAGATAATTAGTGATTGTAGCTGTAGATCCCAGGTAGGAAGACATGGTTGGGCTTGCTTCTTCTGCTGGCTGCGTATGTGGGAGGGCTATGGATGGGAAGGTGGTTTCTAAGCCCTGAGCATGCAATGGTCTCTCTGTGCTGGTGATACTTGCACTTGTGCAGAGCTCCTTGGAGCTCTGCTCAGCTGCTCCAGGCATTTGCACTCCCTGATTTGATTTTACTCCCAATGTGAAGGGTGATGGGGAGGTTATGGGAAGAAGTTATACATGGTGTGATCTGCTGTCACTCGGGCTCAGAAGGGCCCTCGCACTAGAGTAACTAGGCCAGGAATGATAATGGGGAGGGAACAGAGTCGAGCATAGTGGCTATCACTAACCCCCCACCCAAACTTTTCCCTGAGCTTGTCTCCCCACTTAGTCCTTCCCTGTGGCTGTGTCATCCCCGTCATTTCCCAAATGCTCCCCTGATTCCCCCTGAGCCTGGGGGTTCCCTGTATTGAACTGACCCTTTTATTGGAACTGCTAACTGCACTCAGTCTTTAACCCCTTATTGGCCAGTGTGGGGCAGCCTAACTCTCTTTGAGATTCTGGGCCTAAGTCACTTAGGCCTTGCAATGCTGAGAGGAGCAATAGCTAAATACCTTTAAAAATCTGTGCCATGTTCTCTTCCCTGGACAAGTCAACCAACAGGAGGGCTATAAATGAACTGAGGAAATATGTTGTGCGAGCTGGGCCAGAATAACTTCCCCAGCCTCTTTTGGAGTGGGCAGGACAGGAAAATAATACAACAGCTATCAGCACTCTCCTCTCTTAGATGGTTTTACTGATAAAAAGCCTTCTACACTGAAAATGTTACCAGGGAAAAGGAGCGTAAAGGCGCTCTTCAGAGAGAACAACCGGAGCACTCTGAGAGTATGAAGCATTCTTATTATTTGTATGACCGTAGCATTTAGAAGCCAAAATCAGAACTTGAATCCCATCGTGCTAGGTACTGTCTTAACACAGACTAAAAGGCCTGCCCCAAACAGCTCACAATCTGAAACAAGGTTTCCAGCCCTCCAGGATTGTCCTGAAGTCTCCAGGAATTAAAGATTAAATCTTTAATTAAAGATTGTCATGTGATGAGACCTCCAGGAACACATCCAACCAAGATTGGCAACTCTGAAACCCTGTAACTTTTCAGAGGCTCACAGCCCTCACTGGGTAAAGTTGGGAATGCAGCTCTGTGATTGGTCTTTTGAGCTGTCTGTCAAGTGTGTCCAGCCCCATGATGACATCATCACAGGAATATAATGGCTGACACCTTGGGGAGGTCTGAGTATTGGTGAAGGTTTAGTAGTGTAGAAGATTGGTAAGATGTGTGGTTAAGCTAGGTCTTAGGATCTGGGGGTGTTTAGATGTGGGCTCTTTTCTTACACAGAGTGTGAGCTAATGTCTTGCTTGGTGGCTAGGATTGATTGATCAGAAGCTGTTAGCTAGTTTCAGTGCTTGGTAGCTGTACTTGTGTAAAGCATTTTGAGTTGAGTCTTCTGAGCAAAAAGTCCAGGGAAGGAAACTATCTGCCTTCCAGACTGGGAGGCCTGGATTAATGGTATGTTCTAGGAGATGGAGGCTTCCCTAGAGGAGAATAGACTATTCAACAAGGAGAAGTAAATTACAGCCTGGATTATGAAAAACTCTCTCCTCATCTCTCTACCTGATCTAAGCTATGCTGTTCCCCCTCAGAAATGGGGATTGGGACTTAGGGCTGTGGCCTGAGTTCTGGCTTGTCCTAATGATCTGCAGGGGGAAACACTTGACTGAGGTGGCTGATTCAGCTGAGACTGGAGTGCTGGGTAACCAATATGTATCTGAAACAGATAATGCAGGAAACATTAAAGGAAAACAGGCCTGGTGCCTTCCCATAAGGGAAATGCTTCTTGGCTGTAGCTTTCTAGTTAGTGGTCTCAATCTCGCCTCTAGGGGTGATGGTGTCAATTTACCTGAACTGGAATCTGTTTCTTTACCAGACCATCTTTAACTGACAATAGAAAATATTTGTATTTTTACCAGCTAAATTGGCTTTAAAATAACCAGCCTGCCATAGTGGGCATCTCTGATGTAGACACATAGATATTAAGGTCAGAAGGGACCATTATGATCATCTCCTATGTAACTCAGAATCCGAGGAGACTTAAACAGTGCTCACTCTAGAGGTCCCTGAAGGCTCGCCAATGGTACCTCCTCAATTCAGTGTTCTGTGTGTGTAGTCAATGGCTATTACCTTCAGCAGGATAACTTCTGTCAGTGATTGTACTGGGGCTAATTCCATTTGTCCCAGAGTACAATCTGGGAAAAGACTAAACTAGGAGGGTGCCTCTGATGAGCTGTGAAGGTGTCCTGGTGCTCCCCTTGGGAGGTATTGTTGGGTCTTGAAGTCTGAGTAAAAGCTTTGGGAGTGTGTAAATGGGCTGTTAGATTGGGTGGGATCTGAGTTGCTTCAGAGAATTCTTTCCTGGGTATCTGGCTGGTGAATCTTGCCCATATGCTCAGGGTTTAGCTGATTGCCATATTTGGGGTCAGGAAGGAATTTTCCTCTAGGGCAGATTGGAAGAGGCCCTGGAGGCTTTTTGCCTTTCTCTGTAGCATGGGGCACGGGTCACTTGCTGGATGATTCTCTGCTCCTTGAAGTCTTTAAACCACTATTTGAGGACTTCAATAGGTCAGACATAAATGAGAGGGTTTTTGCAGGAGTCTGTGGATGAGATTCTGTGGCCTGCATTGTGCAGAAGGTCAGATTAGATGACCATAATGGTCTCTTCTGACTTTAATATCTGTCCATCGATCTATGTGTAACACCAACAGACCCTGGTCATAGGCAGGATCAAACCTGGACCCTTTAGAGGCTCATGCATTTAGCTCCACTGCATGAGCTAAAAGCCATATGGTTCTTAGCTAAGACTGTAGAGCGGATGCATTAATCTCTCTAACTGGTCCTGGTGCCAGTAGAGGGGACAGAAGACCACACCCAGATGAACTGGCTGTTTGTTTCTGGGCCTGCCTTAGATGAAAGGTTTATGGCCCTGGCCTGTTCTCTCTGTAGAGAGACTTCCTACAGGGGGACAACCTGGTCTGGCTCTTAGAGAAAATGGACTGGGAGCAGCTTTCCTGATGTTCCCACACGATATTGATTTTATTTCCTGCTGTAGCCGCTCAATATTCCTTTTCGGATCTTGCAGGGACATCTCACTCCACTATGTCTGCTAAGGAACACGAACCACAGGCGGAGATCCAGGCAGAGGAGCAACAGGTGGGTCCCTCCTGGGGAGGCAGGTGTGCTTGGCAGCTGGAAGGGCTGTTCTAGCTTGAATGTCTCCACTGCTGGAGAGAGGAACTTGTAACCACAACACTAGCCAATGATTTTAGCTCTGAGTGCTGTAGTCACTGCCCACAAGTGCCTCCTGAAGCCAGGAGGAGCACTGGCGCCCCTTTGAGGGCTGTCAGCACTGTAACACTGGCAAATCCTGTTGACTAATGCCCAAGGGCCCCCAAAAAAGAGGGGGGCATTGTACTGTGTCCTGGACCAAGACATGGTTCCTGATCGGGAGAGACTGCACTTGGAAAGACAAAAGGTCTCTCCATTACTGCTCTCACTGAAGGAACGAGACCGTGACATAGTTCTGTTTTGTTGGTGGGTGTGCCAGGACGGAAATGGCGTTCCTGAGACCTTGCTGAATATAGGCAGCTGTTCCAATGGGACCAGACTTCTGGGTGTGTAACTAATGTCACAGGCAGGCCACTGAATCCCTGCTGACAGGGACAGGAGACTGCCTAGCTCAGAAGACAGTCTCCTACAGAATCGGTATCTGCAGAAGGAAAGAGACAGGAGGGGACAAGCCAGGAGCTCTTCCTCAGCTGACTCCTCTTTCTCTCCCTCAGACTGCAGGGGAGAGGGTGGCTGGCCTGCCCTTGATCAGCTCTACCTGTGAGATGGCCTCTGCCAGCTACGCTGCCACCAAAGAGACCCACCCAGCCATCAAAGGGGTCTGTGAGGTGGTAGAGATTGGGGTGAGGGGCATCACCTCTGCTGCCATCACTGGGGCACGGCCCATCCTGGCCCAGCTGGAGCCACAGCGTGAGTAAGGGAAGGGAGGCTGGAACACTCCTGTGTGTGTGGCGGGGGAGGTGGGTCTGGGGGCAGGCTCAGCCTACAGTGGCTCTAGGCCCACTACTGAACTCTGCCTCCAACTGGCAGGAAACAGAATCCACAGACTCCCTTCTCCTGCTCCCCTGAACTCGGCGAGCTCCTAGACCTGATCTGGCCAAGGCATTGGTGGGGATTCCTGCTCAGGTACCAGCGGTGAGCTGGACCAGCCTAGAGGCAGGCAGTGCCCAGCCACAATCCCTGGTGTGCATGGCTGGCCCAGTACCACACAGCCACATGCACTGTGTATGGCACCTAATGCCATGGAGCAATACCTGCTAGAGGGTACAGGAAGCAGCTCCAATGCTAAAAGGATCAGAGCCCATGGCAGGCACTGGAGACTCCTGAAACCCTCTAGGAGAAGCTGGGGGTGGATGAACAGATGACTGGCAGCAGGATCACCTGAGTGCTAAACCTGGCTCCATAGCCTTGGGCAACTTGCCCAACCCCTCTTCCTTGGCTTTCCCATCAGTAACCTGGGACACTTGCTTAGGAACACGAGTCCTCCAATGTACACAGATCAGCAGCCCCACGAGATCTGTGCACATGAAGGAATCAAGAGAACTAGTTCTGTGGTTGTTACAGTTGCAGCAGCCAATGAATATGCCTGTTGGGGTCTGGACAGACTGGAGGAGCAGCTGCCCATCCTGCAGCAGCCGATGGAGAAGGTAACCACATGAGTGTCACGGCTGGAGCAGGGTGAGGCTGTGGGCCCTTCACTTCCGCTAGGTGTTCAGTGACTTCTCTTCTGACCCCCTTTCCTCTAGGTGGCTTTGGATGCCCAAGACCTCGTGCGTGCCACAATGCTGGGTGCCAAGGATGCAGTCTGCAGCACAGTCACTGAGGCCAAGGATGCAGTGACCAGCATGGTGAGCGTGGCCCAAGGGGCTGTCCAGGAGAGCATGGAGATGACCAAATCCGCCGTGACCAGCAGCATGAGCACAGTGATGGGCTCCAGCATGGGGCAGATGGCTGCGAGTGTCATAGACACAGCATTGGGGAAATCTGAGCAGCTGGTGGACTACTACCTCCCCATGACAGAGGAGGAGCTCGGTAAGATCCCCTCTGCTGAATACAAACCAATGTGACCCTGGTGTCTTGGGGCGTGGCTTGGACTCACACCTGTTCAGTGCTCACAGCTGAGATTCCAAAAGAGCCACCTCTCCTTCAGGTTAGCTTGCAACCTAGCTTGGCTACTAGCCCTCCCTTAGTTCCTTCATGCTGGGCCCTCTGCTTCCCCTGTCTGATGGCTCTGATGCTGCTCCCTGTGCAGCTCCCCACTGCCTTAGTGGTCGGTGCTTCAGGCATCCAAAGGTGCCCTGGGAAAGATTGCATCGGTTACAAGCTTTGGGAGGGCTGAATGCATCCCTGCCTTGTATCCTGGCCCTGGCAGCCAGTGGTGCAAGTAGATTTTAACTCTTACCAGTACGGTGACTCATGGGAGGGATCCAAAAGGGCGGGGGGGGGCACGTGACTCCCCCTAAACAACCGCACCCTGCCTTGTGCAGGGGGCTCTACAGACTCCAGACAGGATACGCAACTACGTGGAAGGGCTGGTGGGGGGCCAGCTGGGGGTGGTACAGCCACACCGGAGGAGGTGCCAGCGTTCTGCTCCTTTCGCTGCTGCGGTTCCTGAGAGCCCTGCAGTTTTCAGCGGCTACCAAACGTTATTCCAGTACGTCGTACCAGCAACGAATGTCTTAATGGCGCGGTGTACCTGACCTTACTGCCTTACTTGCACCACTGCTGCCAACTGACCCCTTCCCCCTTCCAGCTGAGCTTGCCTCAACTCCCCTGGAGGGGCCTGGAGAGGCTCCCGCAGAGCAGCGGAGTTACTACGTGCGTCTGGGTTCCCTGTCGAGCACGCTGCGCCAGCGAGCCTACCAGCACGCCCTGGGCAAGATGAGACAACCCAGGCAGCGCACCCTGGAGGCCCTCTCCCAGCTCCAGCAAATCATTGACCTGGTAGGAACACGACCCCTCTCCCCTGCCCTGTAGCTGCTGTGGGTCACGGTCTCTGCAGCCTCCCATGCTCAGTGCCATTGGCACTGTTTGTTCCTGGGCCCAGCTGTGTCGCTGCAGTAGTGCTGCCCGCCTGCTGCCCACACCTAGCTGTGGGAGAGCTTCCCTGGCCAGCCGCCTCCTGCTCTTCCCAGCTAACTGCCCTCCCCTCCTGCAGATCAGCCATGCCAAGCAGGCCGTAGATCAGAAGCTTCACAATGGCCAGGACCGTCTCTATCAGATGTGGCTCCAGTGCTGCAGGGGGAAGTTGGAAGGGCAGGAGGATCCTGACTCCACAAAGGTATTCTCCTCCTTCTCGCCCTCACAGCCTTGCTCCAGCAAACTCCCCCCTATCTGCAGGGGAGACGTGCAGATACTCCAGTCTCTTTCTCCTTCCAGCAGGTTGAAGCTCAGGCTCTAGCCATGTCCCAGAGCCTCACCCAGCAACTGAAAACTACCTGCCTTACTCTCCTGGGCAGCATCCGGGGCCTTCCCAGCACTATCCAGGACAAGGCCCAGCAGGTCTCGAGCAGTACAGAAGAGCTCCAGGCCTCCTTCTCCAGTTCCGGCTGTTTCCAGGATCTGTCCAGCAGTGCCCTTGCCCGGAGTCGGGAGATGGTGACCAAAGCCCAGAAGTCCTTGGATGAGCTCCTGGAATACGTGATGCAGAACATTCCCCTGGACTGGATCGTGGGACCCTTCACTCCCGCGGGAGACTCCCCACAGTGTCCTGATGAGCTGGTGGAGGAAGGAAAGAAGGTGGAGGCCTGAAGGGTTCCCCCTGCTGCTGGAAGGAATCCAGCTGAATTGCCTGCATAGCTAGTGTGGGGTCTCCTCGCTGAGGCCGTAGTCCTGCTTTGGCAGATGGTGGACTGAGGTCAACTCTTCCTTCTGCAGAAGGAACAGAACATGAATGTCCTTTCCCACGCACACTTCCCCAGAACTATGTAGTACTGGTTACAGGGTGGCATGACTAGTCATGCAGGACTGCATCCCTTGCAGGGCTAGTCTGCTTCTCTCAGGACATACCTACAGCTTTATTCCTCTCTACACAGGAAGTGCTCCTGAGCTTGATCTTTTTCCTAGCTGTGTAATGTGTAAAACTAGGGTTTAATGTCCCAATAAACTGCAACTGCATTCAAATTCCTGTCTGCTTAATGTGATTCCCTCCCCGACTTGTGCTCTCTACAAACATTTACTGTACAGATGACCCCATCCCCCCTTCTACACACACACACACACCCCTTGCACCCACTTTTTCTCTGGCAGGGCTCCAGAATGGCTGAGCTTGTGTCCTGGGTGAAGGCATCTCTTCAGGTGCCTCCATTTGACTCTCTTCCATTGAGACTTTTCTCATGTAGAAGGAGGGAACAGCCCATTGAGAACACTCATCTGGCTTCCAGTGTGTAGGAAAGCAACATTACAGACTGAGACCAAGTAACACAGGGAAGAACCCAGTGTGTTAGAGCACTGTGGCCTTGAGAGGAAATGGGGTGTGTGGAGAGCTGAGAACCTACTATTAGTAATGAGCGAAGTTAAAAGGGTCACATACAGTGGTGGGAGACTGCCAGGCTTTGCCTCTAATCCAGTGTAAGAAGCTCAACAGGTTGGAAGTGTCCAGGAAAAGGGATGGTGAATTGTGAAATCCCAGTTGCCTGGAGTTGTCAAAACGCACCCCTGCGCACACACACAGGGAGACTAGCTGCAAGAGAGAGCAGCAGACAGTCTTGCTGAAGCATGGACATCAGCCAGCCTGCGTCCTTCCTCCCTGCTGTTAGCCAAGCACCTGCCTAACCTTTCCTACTTCCTAGTGTAAAGCTAGCCAGGTCAATAACACGACAGGCACATGGCTCAGGGTTGTGGGAGATCCATAATCAGACCAGTGCTGGGCTTGTAATGCATTTTTCGGAGAGCTTGTCTCTGTGCTTGAAGTCACAAGTGGGTAGTGTCATCTAGGCAGCTCCATCACTGTTCCTTAGTAGCTCAAGCCTGAGTTAGGATAGAAAGGTCTCTCGGGTTCAGCACTGCAACAGCACCATGAGCAGGAATGGCTGTGTTGCTCCCAAAGATGGAGACTAGTAACAAAGTGGTCATCTCATTGGAAAGGGCCTGCCTTGTTCTCCAATTGACTGAGGATACCAAGCTCTTCATAGAATATCAGGGTTGGAAGGGACCTCAGAAGGTCATCTAGTCCAACCCCCTGCTCAAAGCAGGACCAATCCCCAACTAAATCATCCCAGCCAGGGCTTTGTCAAGCCTGACCTTAAAAACTTCAAAGGAAGGAGATTCCACCACCTCCCGAGGTAACCCATTCCAGTGCTTCACCACCCTCGTAGTGGAAAAAGTTTTTTCTAATATCCAACCTAAACCTTGCCCACTGCAGCTTGAGACTATTGATCCTTGTTTTGTCATCTGCTACCACTGAGAACAGTCTAGATCCATCCGTTTTGGAACCCCCTTTCAGGTAGTTGAAAGCTCCTCATAAGTCGTGGTACAGTCCCCCTAATCATTATCGTTGCCCTCTGCTGGACACTTTCCAATTTTTTCACATCCTTTTTGTAGTGTGGGGCCCAAAACTGGACATAGTAATCCAGATGAGGCATCACCAATGTCGAATAGAGGGGAACAATCATGTCTGTCGATCTGCTGGCAATGTCCCTATTTACACAGCCCAAAATGCCATTGGCCATCTTGGAAACAAGGGTACACTGTTGTCTCATATCAAAGTCAGAAACTCCGTAACTGGAGGTGTGTTACAAACCCTGCTGTGCTCTGGCTGAACAGAAGCCCCTCCAACGCTAGCTAGGTGGAGCCCTGCTGGCGTGAGTAAAGGTCCTAGCCTCCTCGTTTTAGGGACGTGGAAGAGTAAATGCAGATTTCAGGAGTGCTGGTCAGCTAATCTGTCTTCTGTGTTCAAGCCCAATGAAGCTCTTTCCTCTTTAGTCCAAGTTTAATAAAATGCATGAGGTCAATGAGTGGATTTCACATTAGCAAATATTCGCTTCAAACCTGGGTAGAGGTAGGAGCTGGATTTTCTTTACACTGTTGTCAAGGTTCCTCCCCGACTCTGAACTCTAGGGTACAGATGTGGGGACCTGCGTGAAAACATCCTAAGCTTACTTTTACCAGCTGAGGTTAAAACTTCCCCAAGGTACAAATTAATTTTATCCTTTGTCCTTGGAATATCCACTGCCACCAACAAACTCTAACTGGGTTTACTGGGAAATGTAGTTTGGACACGTCTTTCCCCCAAAAATCCTCCCAACCCTTGCACCCCACTTCCTGGGAAAGGTTTGGTAAAAATCCTCACCAATTTGCATAGGTGACCACAGACCCAAACCCTTGGATCTGAGAACAAGGAAAAAGCATTCAGTTTTCTTACAAGAAAACTTTTAATAGAAATAGGAGTAAAGGAATCACCCCTGTAAAATCAGGATGATAGATACCTTACAGGGTAATTAGATTCAAAACATAGAGAATCCCTCTAGGCAAAACCTTAAGTTACAAAAAAGACACACAGACAGAAATAGTCATTCAATTCAGCACAATTCTTTTCTCAGCCATTTAAAGAAATCATAATCTAACACATATCTAGCTAGATTACTTACTAAAAGTTCTAAGACTCCATTCCTGGTCTATCCCCGGCAAAAGCAGCATATAGACAGACCCAGACCCTTTGTTTCTCTCCCTCCTCCCAGCTTTTGAAAGTATCTTGTCTCCTCATTGGTCATTTTGGTCAGGTGCCAGCGAGGTTACCTTTAGCTTCTTAACCCTTTATTAGGTGAGAGGATTTTTCCTCTGGCTAGAAGGGGATTTTAAAGGGGTTTACCCTTCCCTTTATATTAAGACAACTGTGAAGAACATTGCAGCCTACATTTCCCAAGCACAGCCGCTACCGCTAATCTTTCCGTAGAGAAGGAGCGGTTCTAGCACATCCCCAAGCCAGGGTCAGACCTAAGAAACACAACTGAAAATGTTGCTGGACCAGTTTGAAGCTATACAAAGAAATTGCAGTAACTGACTAACCCACCGCATGCAGTGTTTATGGCACAAGGAGCAGTGTGTTATTTCAGCAAACCCCAAACCAACGGGCTCGAGTGTATAATCCGAAGGCCTGTTGGAGGATTCAAGGTGTGAGCATAGAGATCACACCAGCTACACCCCAATGGTCTGAATATTAGAAGGAGGAATGGGAAAAGGAAAGAGATGCTTCCTGCCCCCGGCTGGCTTTTTCTCCTGGGTTGCACCCTCTGGATAATTAGTGATTGTAGCTGTAGATCCCAGGTAGGAAGACTTGTAGTGTGCTCTGAACGTGGTTGGGCTTGCTTCTTCTTCTCGCTGCCTGTGTGCGAGGGCTATGGATGGGAAGGTGGTTTCTAAGCCCTGAGCATGCAATGGTCTCTCTGTGCTGGTGTTACTTGCACCTGTGCAGAGCTCTCTGGAACTCAGCTACTCTTCTCAACTGCCTGTTGAAGTTACTGGGGGTCTGAGTAAATACAGGGGCTGGTTTGTGCAGGGCTCATTGTAGAATCAGGGCCTAACACTGCCCCACTCTGGCCCTTGCAGCCACTGAAGCTGAAGGTCGTGTGTCTGGACGGAGGCCCACTCACATCCCCCTGTGGGACAGACACATGAGTGTGAACATCTAGGCTTGCTTTAAAAGAGGGAGGTGAGCACCTGCCTCAGTCCCAGGCCACTGTCACTCCCTGCTTTGATTTTACTCCCTGTGTGAAGGGCAATGGGGAGGTTATGGGAAGAAGTTATACATGCTGTGATCTGCTGTCACTCCAGCTGGGAAGGGCCCTGGCACTGGAGTAACTAGGCCAGGAATGACAATGGGGAGAGGGTAGAGCCGAGCATAGTGGCTATGACTGACTCCCCCGCCCAAACTTTTCCCTGAGCTTGTCTCCCCACTTTGTCCTTCCCTGTGGCTGTGTCATCCCCATCATTTCCCAAATGCTCCCCTGATTCCCCCTGAGCCTGGGGGTTCCACGTATTGAACTGACCCTTATATTGGAACTGCTAACTGCACTCAGTCTTTAACCCCTTATTGCCCAGTGTGGGGCAACCTAACTCTTTGAGCAATCAGCACTCTCCTCTCTTAGATTGTTTTAGTGAGAAAAAACCTTCCACACTGAAAATGTTACCAGAGAAATGGAGCATAAAGGCGCTCTTCAGAGAGACCAACTGGAGCCAAAATTGGCAACTCCAAAACCCTGTAACATTTCAGAGGCTCACAGCCCTCACTGGGTAAAGTTGGGAATGCAGCTGTGTGATTGGTCTCCTGAGCTGTCTGTCAAGTGTGTCCAGCCCCATGATGACATCACCACAGGAATATAATGGCTGAGGGGCCAGGTCCTAGTACTGGCAAAGGATTAGTAGTGTGGAAGTTTGGTAAGATGTGTGGTTAAACTCTGCTATGTTTCTGGTTCTTTGGGTGTTTAGATGGGGGCTCTTTTTTACACAGAATGTAACCCAGTGTCTTGCCTGATGGCCAGTAGTAGCTAGGATTGAATGATCAGAAGCTCTTAACTACTTTCAGTACTTTGTAGCTGTACTTGCGTAAAGCATTTTGAGTTTAGTCTTCTGAGCAAACAGTCCAGGGAAGGAAACTATCTGCCTTCCTGACTGGGAGGCCTGGATTAATGGTATGCTCAAGGAGAGGGAGGCTTCCCTAGAGGAGAATAGAATATTTAAGAAGGAGAACTAAATTAGAGCTTGGACTAGGGGAAAATCTCCTACTTACCTCTCTATCTGAGCAAAGCTATGCTGTTCTCACTCAGGAATGGGGATTGGGACTGCTGACTGTGGTCTGAGTTCTGGCTTGTCCTAATGATCTGCAGGTGGAAACACTTGACTGAGGTGACTGATTCAGCTGAGACTGGAGTGCTGGGTAACCAATATGTATCTGAAACAGATAATGCAGGAAACACTAAAGGAAAACAGGCCTGGTGCCTTCCCATAAGGGAAATGCTTCCTAGCCCTAGCTTTCTAGTTAGTGGTCTCACTCTCGCCTCTAGGGGTGATGGTGTCAATTTACCTGAACTGGAATCTGTTTCTTTACCAGACCAGTCTTGAACTGACAATAGAATATTTGTATTTTTACCAGCTAAATTGGCTTTAAAATAACCAGCCTGCCATAGTGGACATCTCCTACGTGGACTCATAGATATTAAGGTCAGAAGGGACCATTATGATCATCTCCTATGTAATTCAGTATCCAGGGAGACTCCTACACTACTCACTCAAGAGGTCCCTGAAGGCTCCCCAGTGGTACCTTCTGAATTCAGTGTTCTGTGTGTGTAGTCAATGGCTACTACCTTCAGCAGGATAACTTCTGTCAGTGATTGTACTCTGGGAGAAATGGAATTAGTCCTGGTATTATCTGGGAAAAGACTAAATTAGGAGGGGTGCCTCTGATGAGCTGTGCAGGTGTCCTGGTGCTCCCCTTGGGAGGCATTGTTGGGTCTAAAAGTCTGAGGAGAAGCTTTGGGCGTGTGTAATGCCGAAAGACCCTGGTGATCGGCAGGATCAAACCTGGGACCTCTGGAGCTAAATGCATGAGCCAAAAGCTATAAGGTTGTTAGTGAAGACTGTAAAGCCGATGTGTTAATCTCTGCCTCTCTAACTGGTCCTGGTGCCACGAGATGGGACAGAAGAACACACCCACAAGGTGTGTGGATTACAAGTGCATCCCTGGGCTTGAGGAACTGGCTGTCTGAGCCTGCCTTAGGTCAAAGGTTTAAGGCCCTGGCCTGTTCTCTGTAGAGAGAGACTTACTGCAGGGGGACAACCTGGTCTGGCTCTTAGAGAAAACAGACCGGGGGCAGCTCTCCTGGTGTTCCTACACAATATTGATTTTATTTCCTGCTGTAGCCACTCAATATTCCTTTTTGGGTCTTGCAGGGACATCTCACTCCACCATGTCTGCTAAGGAAAATGAACCACAGGTGGAGATCCAGGCAGAGGAGCAACAGGTGGGTCCCTCCTGGGGAGGCAGGTGTGCTTGGCAGCTGGAAGGGCTGTTCTAGCTTGAATGTCTCCACTGCTGGAGACAGGGACTCGTAACCACAATACTAGCTAAGGCTCCAAGTTCTAGTTCTCGGAGTGCCGTAGTCACTGCCCACAAGTGCCCCCTGAAGTCAGGAGGAGCATCGGCACTGGTGACCCTCTGTATGCTGTCTCCACTCGAACACCGGCAAATCCTGCTGATTATAATGCCCAGTAGGTACCGGGTGCTAGAGCGAGACATGGTTCCTGATCAGGAGAGACTGCACTTGGAAAGACAAAAGGTCTCTCCATTCCTGCTCTCACTGATCTGTTTTGTTAGTGGGTGTGCCAGGACGAAAGCAGCCTTCTGAGACCTTGCTGAATATAGGCAGCTGTTCTAATGGGACCAGGCTTCTGGGTGTGTAACTAATGTCACAGGCAGGCCACTGAACCCCTCCTGACAGGGACCGGAGACTGCCTAGCTCTGAGGACAGTCTCCTACAGAATCAGAAGTTGTGAGGGAAAGAGACAGGAGGGGCACCTTGACAAGCCAGGAGCTCTTCCTCAGCTGACTCCTCTTTCCCTCCCTCAGACTGCAGGGCACAGGGTGGCTGGCCTGCCCTTGGTCAGCTCTGCCTGTGAGATGGCCTCTGCCAGCTACACTGCCACCAAAGAGACCCACCCAGCCATCAAAGCGATATGTGAGGTGGCAGAGACTGGGGTGAGGACCATCACCTCTGCTGCTATCACTGGGGCACGGCCCATCCTGGACCAGCTGGAGCCACAGCGTGAGTAAGGGAAAGGGAGACAGGAACGCTCTTGTGTGTGTTGGGGGGGAGGTGTTCCTCAGGTACTGGTGCTGAACTGGGCCAGCCTAGAGGCAGGCAGTGCCCAGGCACAATCCCTGGTGTGCATGGCTGGCCCAGTACCACACAGCCACATGCTCAATGGCATTAGGTGCCATACACAGTGCAATACCTGCTAGAGGGCACAGGAAGCAGCTCCAGTGCTGAAGGGATCTGAGCCCATTGCAGGCACTGGAGACTCCATCCACCCCCAGCTTCTCCAGAGGGTTTCAGAACAGATGACTGGCAGCCGGATCTCCTGAGTGCTAAACCTGGCTCTGAAACAGACTGGCTCCATAGCCTTGGGCAACTTGCCCAACCCCTCTTCCTTGGCTTTCCCATCAGTAACCTGGGGAGACTTGCTTAGGAACTCCAGTCCTCCAGTGTACACAGATTAGCAGCCCCACAAGATCTGTGCACATGAAGGAATTAAGGGAATTAGTTCTGTGGTTGTTACAGTTGCAGCAGCCAATGAATATGCCTGTCGGGGTCTGGACAGACTGGAGGAGCAGCTGCCCATCCTGCAGCAGCCGATTGAGAAGGTAACCACACGAGTGTCACGGCTGGAGCAGGGTGAGGCTGTGGGCCCTTCACTTCCGCTAGGTGTTCAGTGACCTCTCCTCTGACCCCTTTTCCTCTAGGTGGCTTCGGATGCCCAAGACCTCGTGCATGCCACAATGGTGGGTGCCAAGGATGCAGTCTGCAGCACGGTCACTGAGGCCAAGGATGCAGTGACCAGCATGGTAGGCGTGGCCCAAGGGGCTGTCCATGAGAGCATGGAGGTGACCAGATCTGCCGTGACCAGCAGCATGAGCACAGTGATGGGCTCCCACATGGGGCAGATGGCTGCGAGTGGCATAGACACAGCACTGGGGAAATCTGAGCAGCTGGTGGACTACTACCTCCCCATGACGGAGGAGGAGCTCGGTAAGATCCCCTCTGCTGAACACAAACCAATGTGACCCTGGTGTCTTCGGGCACGGCTTGGACTCACAGCTGTTCAGTGTTCACACCTGAGCTGCCAAAAGAGCCACCTCTCCTTCGGGGTAGCTTGCAACCTAGCTTGGCTCCTAGCCCTCCCTTAGTTGCTTCATGCTGGGCGCTCTGCTCACCCTGTCTGATTCCTCTGATGCTGCTCCCTGTGCAGCTACCTGCTGCCTTACTGGTCGGTGCTGCAGGGCACCCAAACGTGCCCTGGGAAAGATTGCATTGGTCACAAGCTTTGGGAGGGCTGAACGCATCCCTGCCTTGTATCCTGGCCCTACCAACTGGTGGTACACGTAGGTTTTAATTCTTACCAGTACAGCGACTCATGGGAGGGACCCAAGAGTGGGGGGGGAAGCACATGACTCCCCGCAAGTGACCCCACCCTGCCTTGTGCGGGGGGCTCTACAGACTCCAGACAGGAGATGCCACTACGTGGAAGGGCTGGTGGGGGGCCAGCTGGGGGCGGTACAGACACACCGGAGGAGGTGCCAGCGTTCTGCTCCTTTCGCTGCTGCGGTTCCTGAGAGCCCTGCCGTTTTCAGTGGATACCGAACGTCATTCCAGTACATCATACCAGCAACAAATGTCTTAATGGCGCGGCGTACCTGACCTTACTGCCTTACTTGCACCACTGCTGCCAACTGACCCCTTTCCCCTTCCAGCTGAGCTTGCCACAACTCCCCTGGAGGGGCCTGGAGAGGCTCCCGCAGAGCAGCGGAGTTACTACGTGCGTCTGGGTTCCCTGTCGAGCACGCTGCGCCAGCGAGCCTACCAGCACGCCCTGGGCAAGATGAGACAAGCCAGGCAGCGCACCCTGGAGGCCCTCTCCCAGCTCCAGCAAATCATTGACCTGGTAGGAACACGACCCCTCTCCCCTGCCCTGTAGCTGCTGTGGGTCACGGTCTGTCATAAATATAAAGGGAAGGGTAAACCCCTTTAAAATCCCTCCTGGCCAGAGGAAAAGTCCTCTCACCAGTAAAAGGTTAAGAAGCTAAAGGTAACCCTGCTGGCACCTGACCTAAATGACCAATGAGGAGACAAGATACTCTCAAAAGCTGGGAGGAGGGAGAGACAGAAAGGGTCTGTGTCTGTGTGTATGCTGCTTTTGCCAGGAACAGAACAGGAATGGAGTCTTAGAACGTTTAGTAAGTTATCTAGCAAGGTATGTGTTAGATTATGATTTCTTTAAATGGCTAAGAAAAGATTTGTGCTGACTAGAATGACTATCCCAGTCTGTGACTCTTTTGTAACTTAAGGTTTTGCCTAGAGGGATTCTCTATGTTTGGAATCTAATTACCCTGTAAGGTATCTACCATCCTGATTTTACAGAGGTGATTCCTTTACTTCTATTAAAAGTCGTCTTGTAAGAAAACTGAATGCTTTTTCATTGTTCTAACATCCAAGGGTTTGGGTCTGAGGTCACCTATGCAAATTGGTGAGGATTTTTACCAAACCTTCCCCAGGAAGTGGGGTGCAAGGGTTGGGAGGGTTTTTGGGAGGAAAGACGTGTCCAAACTACGTTTCCCAGTAAACCCAGTTAGAGTTTGGTGGTGGCAGTGGAAATTCCAAGGGCAAAGGGTAAAATTAATTTGTACCTTGGGGAAGTTTTAACCTCAGCTGGTGAAAGTAAGCTTAGGAGGTTTTTCATGCAGGTCCCCACATCTGTACCCTAGAGTTCAGAGTCGGGGAGGAACCTTGACACGGTCTCTGCAGCCTCCCATGCTCCGTGCCATTGGCACTGTTTGTTCCTGGGCCCAGCTGTGTCGCTGCAGTAGTGCTGCCTGCCTGCTGCCCACACCTAGCTGTGGGAGAGCTTCCCTGGCCAGCCGCCTCCTGCTCTTCCCAGCTAACTGCCCTCTCCTCCTGCAGATCAAACAGGCTGTAGATGAGAAGCTTCACAATGGCCAGGACCGTCTGTACCAGATGTGGCTCCAGTGCTGCAGGGGGAAGTTGGAAGGGCAGGAGGAACCAGACTCCGCAAAGGTATTCTCCTCCTTCTCGCCCTGACAGCCTTGCTCGAGTGAACTCCCCCCATCTGTAGGGAAAACTTGCAGATACTCCAGTCTCTTTCTCCTTCCAGCAGGTTGAAGCTCAGGCTCTAGCCACGTCCCAGAGCCTCACCCAGCAACTGAAAACCACCTGCCTTACTCTCCTGGGCAGCATCCAGGGCCTTCCCAGCACTATCCAGGACAAGGCCCAGCAGGTCTCAAGCAGTATACAAGAGCTCCAGGCCTCCTTCTCCAGTGCCGGCTGTTTCCAGGATCTATCCAGCAGTGCCCTTGCCCGGAGTCGGGAGATGGTGACCAAGGCCCAGGAGTCCCTGGATGAGCTGCTGGAATACGTGACGCAGAACATTCCCCTGGACTGGATCGTGGGACCCTTCATTCCTCCTGTAGACTCCCCACCATGTACTGATGAGCTGATGGAGGAAGGAAAGAAGGTGGAGGCCTGAAGTGTTCCCCCTGCTGTTGGAAGGAATCCAGCTGAATTTCCTGCATAGCTAGTGTGGGGTCTCCATGCTGAGGCCGCAGTTCTGCTTTGGCAGATGGTGGACTGAGGTCAGCTCTTCCTTCTGCAGAATTACAGAACGTGAATGTCATTTCCCAGGCACACTTCCCCAGAACCATGTATTACCAGTTACAGGGTGGCATCACTAGTCATGCAGGACTGCATCCCTTGCAGGGCTAGTCTGCTTCTCTCAGGACATAAATACAGCTGTCTTCTTCTGTACACAGGAAGTGCTCCTGAGCTTGATCTCTTCCCTAGCTTTGTAATGTGTAAAACTAGGGTTTAATGTTACAATAAACTGCAACTGCATTCAAATTTCTGTCTGCTTAATGTGATTCCCTCCCTGGCTCATGCTCTGTAGAAACATATACTGTACAGGTGACCCCATGCCCCTCTTCTTCACACACACAAACCCCCTCCACCCACTTTCTCTGGCAGGGCTCCATAATGGCTGAGCTCGTCTCCTGGGTGAAGGCATCTCTTCAGGTGCCTTCATTTGACACTCTTCCATTGAGACTTTTCTCATGGAGAAGGAGGCAACAGGGTTCTCCCCATTGAGAACACTCGTCTGGCTTCCCGTGGGTAGCAAGGCAACATTACAGACTCTGAGACCAACTAACAGAGGGAAAGACCCAGGTTGTTGACACTGAGAACCTATGACTGGTAATGAACAAAGTTAAAAGGGTCACATACAGTGGTGGGAGACTGCTGGGCCTTGCCTCTAGTTCAGTGCAAGAAGCTCAACAGGTTGGAAGTGTCTAGGAAAAGATGGTGAATTGACAACTCCAGGCAACTGGGATTTAACAAAACACACACAGGGAGACTAGCCGCAAGAGAGAGAGCAGCAGATAGTCTTGCTGAAGCATGGACATCAGCCAGCCTGCATCCTTCCTCCCTGCCATTAGCCAAGCATTTGCCTAATCTTTCCTACTGCCTAGTGTAAACATAGCCAGCCCAATAACTGTACAGGCACATGGCTCAGGGTTGTGGGAGATCCATAATAGGACCAGTGCTGGGCTTGTAATGCATTTTCCTGAGAGCTTGTGTCTATGCTTGAAGTCACAAGTGGGTAGTGGCAGCTAGGCAGCTCCATCACTGTTGCTTATCCTATCTCTGGCTTGAGCTATTAAAAAGCTTCAGGCAACGAAATGTCTCTCGGGTTCAGCACTGCAACAGCACCATGAGCAGGAATGGGTGTGTAGCTCTCAAAGATGGAGACTAGTAATCAAAGTGGTGATGGAAGCAGCTCCCAGGGCTAGTTACTTCTGATCTCATTGAGCAGGGCCTGTCTTGTACTTCAGTGGACTGGGGCTACAAAGGTTTCCATAGACTCCTAGAATATGGGGGTTGGAAGGGACCTTAGGAGGTCATCTAATCCAACCCCCTGCTCAAAGCAGGACCAATCCAGAGCTAAATCATCCCAGCCAGGGTTTTTTCAAACCGGACCTTCCACCACCTTCCTAGGTAACGCATTCCAGTGCTTCACCACCCTTCTAGTGAAAAAGTTTTTCCTAATATCCAACCTAAACCTCCCCCACTACAACTTGATACCATTGATCCTTGTTCTGTCATCTGTACCACTGAGAACAGTCTCGATCCATCCTCTTTAGAACTCCCTCTCAGGTAGCTGAAAGCAGCTATCAAATCCACCCCCTCCTCCCCCCGTTCTTCTCTTCTGCAGCCTAAACAATTCCAGTTCCCTCAGCCTCTCCTCATAAGTCATGTGTTCCAGTCCCCTAAACATTTTTGTTGCCCTCTTTTGGACACTTTCCAATTTTTTCACATCCTTTTTGTAGTGTAGGGCCCAAAACTGGACATAGTACTCCAGATCAGGCCTCACAAATGTTGAATAGAGGAGAACAATCATGTCTGTCGATTTGCTGGCAATGCCCCTATTTACACAGCCCAAAATGTCATTGGCCATCTTGGTAACAGGGGCACACTCATAGCCAGTTTCTTGTCCACTGTAACTTCGAGGTCCTTTTCTTCAGAAAAGTCAGAAACTCCCTAACTGACAGTGAGCGATCACTGAGGCTAATTTGCCTGTGTAACTGGAAGTGTGTTACATACCCTACTGTGTTCTGGATTAACAGAGGCCCCTCCAACACACTAGCTAGGTGGAGCCCTGCTGGGGTGAATAAAGGTCCTAGTCTGCTCCTTTTAGGAATATGGAAGAGTAAATGCAGACTTCAGGAGTGCTGGTCAGCTAACGTGACTTCTGTATCCAAGCCCAGTGAAGCTCTTTCCTCTTTAGTCCAAGTCTAATAAAATGTGTGATGTCAATGAGTAGATTTCACATCAACAGATATTAGCTTCAAACTTGGATAGAAGTGGGAGCTGGATTTTCTTTACGCCATGAAGAACATTGCAGCCTACGTTTCCCGAGCGCAGCCCCTGCAGCTAATCTTTCCGTAGACAAGGAGCGGTTCTAACACATCCCCAAGCCAGGGTCAGACCTAAGAAACCCGATGGAAAATTTTCCTGCACCACTCTCAAGTTATATAAAGCAAATGCAGTGACTGACTAACCCACCGGGTGCAGTATTTATGGCACAAAGAGCAGAGAGTTATTTCAGCAAACCCCAAACCAACGGGCTCGAGTGTTTAATCCAAAGGCCTGTTGGAGGATCCAAGGTGTGAGCATAGAGATCACACCAACTACACCCCAATGGTCTGAATATTAGAAGGAGGAATGGGAAAAGGAAAGAGATGCTTCCTGCCCCCAGCTGGCTTTCTCTCCTGGGTGGCACCCTCTGGATAATTAGTGATTGTAGCTGTAGATCCCAGGTAGGAAGCCTTGTAGTGTGCTCTCAACATGGTTGGGCTTGCTGCTTCTTCTGGCTGCCTGTGTGGGAGGGCTATGGATGGGAAGGTGGTTTCTAAGCCCTGAGCATGCAATGGTCTCTCTGTGCTAGGGATACTTGGACCTGTGCAGAGCCCTCTGGAACTCAGCTACTCTTCCCAAGTGCCTGTTGAAGTTACTGGGGTCTGAGTAAATGCAGGGGCTAGTTTGTGCAGGGCTCATTATAGAATCAGAGCCTAAAACGACCCCACTCTGGCCCTTGCAGCCACTGAAACTGAAGATCGTGTGTTTAGATGGAGGCCCTCTCACATCCCTCTGTGGGACAGACACATGGGTATGAACATCTAGGCCTGCTTTAAAGGAGTGAGGTGAGCACCTGCCTCAGCCCCAGGCCACTGTCACTCTGCTCAGCTGCTCCAGGCATTTGCACTCCCTGCTTTGATTTTACTCCCTGTGTGAAAGGTGTAGGGAGGTTATGGGACGAAGTTATGGCTGGTGTGATCTGCTGTCACTCTGGCTGGGAAGGACCCTGGCACTGAAGTAACTAGGCCAGGAATGATAATGGGGAGAGGGCAGAGCCGAGCATAGTGGCTATAACTGACACCCCCTCATAATTTTTTCCTGAGCTTGTCTCCCCACTTAGTGCTTCCCTTTGGCTGTGTCACCCCCAGCATCTGCCCAAATGCTCCCCTGATTCCCCCTGAGCCTGGGGGTTCCACGTATTGAACTGACACTTATATTGGAACTGCTAACTGCCCTCAGTCTTTAACCCCTTATTGCCCAGTGTGGGGCTACCTAACTCTCTTTGAGGTTCTGGGCCTAACTCACTTAGGCCTTGCAATGCTGAGAGGAGCAATAGCTAAATACCTTTAAAAACCTGTGCCATGTTCTCTTCCCTGGACAAGTCAACCAACAGGAAAGCTATAAATGAACTAAGGAGTATCTTGTGCCAGCTGGGCCAGAATAACTTCCCCAGCCTCTTTTGGAGTGGGCAGGACAGGAAAATAATACAACAGCTATCAGCACTCTCCTCTCTTAGACGGTTTTACTGTCAAAAATCTTCTACACTGAAAATGTTACCAGGGAAATGGAGCGTAAAGGCGCTCTTCAGAGAGAACAACCGGAGTACTCTGAGAATATGAACCATTATTATTATTTGTATGACCGTAGCATTTCAAAGCAAAAATCAGACCTGGAATCCCATCGTGCTAGGTACTGTCTTAACACAGAGTAAAAGGCCTGCCCCAAACAGCTCATAATCTGAAACTAGGTTTGCCAGCCCTCCAGGATTGTCCTGAACTCTCCAGGAATTAAAGATTAATCTTTAATTAAAGATTGTCATGTGATGACACCTCCAGGAACACATCCAACCAAGATTGGCAACTCTCACACCCTGTAACTTTTCATGGGCTCACAGCTCTCACTGGGCAAAGTAGAGAATGCAGCTGTGTGATTGGTCTCCTGAGCTGTCTGTCAAGTGTGTCCAGCCCCATGATGACATCATCACAGGAATATAATGGCTGAGGGGGTAGGTCCTAGTACTGGCAAAGGATTAGTAGTGTGGAAGTTTGGTAAGATGTGTGGTTAACCTCTGTGTTATGTCCCTGGTTCCTAGGTTCTGTATCTGTTTAGATGGGGGCTCTTTTTTTACACAGAGTGTGACCCAATGTCTTGCCTGATGGCCAGTAGTGGCTAGGATTGAATGGTCAGAAGCTCTTAGCTAGTTTCAGTGCTTAGTAGCTGTACTTGTGTAAAGCATTTTGAGTTCAGTGTTCTGAGCAAATGGTCCAGGGAAGGAAACTATTTGCCTTCCAGACTGGGAGGCATACAGTAATGGTATGTTCTAGGAGATGGAGGCTTCCCTAGAGGAGAATAGAATATTTAACAAGGAGAACTAAATTAGAGTTTGGACTAGGGGAAAAACTCCTACTCACCTCTCGACCTGAGCAAAGCTATGCTGTTCCCACGCAGGGATGGGGAATGGGACTTCTGGTTGTGGTCTGAGTTCTGGCTTGTCCTAAAGATCTGCAGGTGGAAACACTTGACTGAGGTGGCTGATTCAGCTGAGACTGGAGTGCTGGGTAACCAATATGGATCTGAAACAGATAATGCAGGAAACACTAAAGGAAAATAGGCCTGGTGTCTTCCCATAAGGGAAATGCTTCCTGGCCCTAGCTTTCTAGTTAGTGCTCTCACTCTTGCCTCTAGGAGTGATGGTGTCAACTTACCTGAACTGGAATCTGTTTCTTTACGAGACCATCTTTAACTGACAATAGAAACTATTTGTATTTTTACCAGCTAAATTGGCTTTAAAATAACCAGCGTGCCATAGTGGGCATCTCCTATGTAGTCTCATAGATATTAAGGTCAGAAGGCACCATTATGATCATCTCCTATGTAATTCAGTATCCAGGGAGACTCCTACACTACTCACTCAAGAGGTCCCTGAAGGCTCCCCAGTGGTACCTTCTCAATTCAGTGTTCTGTGTGCTACTACCTTCAGCAGGATAACTTCTGTCAGTGATGGTACTCTGGGACAAATGGAATTAGCCCCGGTACTATCTGGGAAAAGACTAAACTAGGAGGGTGCCTCTGATGAGCTGTGCAGGTGTCCTGGTGCTCCCCTTGGGAGGCATTGTTTGGTGTAGAAGTCTGAGGAGAAGCTTTGGGAGTGTGTAACACTGACAGACCCTGGTAATGGGCAGGATCAAACCTGGGACCTCTGGAGCTAAATGCATGAGCCTCTACTGCATGAGCTAAAAGCCATAAGACTCTTAGCTAAGACCGTAAAGCCGATAAATTAATCTCTTCCTCTCTAACTGCTCCTGGTGCCACGAGATGGGACAGAAGAACACACCCACAAGATGTGTGGATTACAAGTGCATGCCTGGGCTTGAAGAACTGGCTGTCTGAGCCTGCCTTAGGTCAAAGGTTTAAGGCCCTGGCCTGTTCTCTGTAGAGAGAGACTTACTGCAGGGGGACAACCTGGTCTGGCTCTTAGAGAAAACGGACCGGGAGCAGCTCTCCTGGTATTCCTACACAAGATTGATTTCCCTGTTTCCTGCTGTAGCCACTCAATATTCCTTTTCGGGTCTTGCAGGGAAATCTCACTCCACCATGTCTGCTAAGGAAAATGAACCACAGGTGGAGATCCAGGCAGAGGAGCAACAGGTGGGTCCCTCCTGGGGAGGCAGGTGTCCTTGGCGGCTGGAAAGGCTGTTCTAGCTTGAATGTCTCCACTGCTGGAGACAGGGACTCGTAACCACAACACTAGCCAATGATTCTAGCTCTGAGTGCTGTAGTCACTGCCCACAAGTGCCTCCTGAATCCGGGAGGAGCACAGGTGACCCTGTGAATGCTGTCTGCATTACAACACTGGCAAATCCCATTGATTGCAATGCCCAGTGGGGGCATTGTACTGGGTGCTGGACCAAGACATGGTTCCTGATCGAGAGAGACTGCACTTGGAAAGAGAAAAGGTCTCTCCATTCCTGCTCTCGCTGACGGAACGAGATCATGACAGAGTTCTCTTTTGTTGGTGGGTGTGCCAGGATGGAAACGGCATTCCTGAGACCTTGCTGAATATTGGCAGCTGTTCCAATGGAACCAGGCTTCTGGGTCTGTAACTAATGTCACAGGCAGGCCACTGAAACCCAGGTGAAATGGACAGGAGACTGTCCTCAGAGCTGGACAGTCTCCTACAGAATCAGTAGTTGCAGAGGAAAAGAGACAGGAGGGGCACCTTGAGAAGCCAGGAGCTCTTCCCCAGCTGACTCCTCTTTCCCTCCCCTAGACTGCAGGGGAGAGGGTGGCTGGCCTGCCCTTGGTCAGCTCTGCCTGTGAGATGGCCTCTGCCAGCTACGCTGCCAGCAAAGAGACCCACCCAGCCATCAAAGGGGTCTGTGAGGTAGTAGAGACTGGAGAGAGGGTCATCACCTCTGCTGCCATTACCGGGGCACAGCCCATCCTGGACCAGCTGGAGCCACAGCGTGAGTAAGGGAAGGGAGGCAGGAACACTCCTGTGTGTGTGGCGGGGGAGGTGGGTCTGGGGGCAGGCTCAGCCTACAGTGGCTCCAGGCCGACTACTGAACTCTGCCTCCAACTGGCAGGAAACAGAATCCAAAAACTCCCTTCTCCTGCTCCCCTGAACTCAGCGAGCTCCTAGTCTCGATCTGGCCAAGACATTGGCCTTGTGCGGAGGAGTTTTGACGGCTGCAGCAGCTGCTGGTGGGGATTCCTGCTCAGGTACCAGCGGTGAGCTGGACCAGCCTAGAGGCAGGCAGTGCCCAGGCACAATCCCTGGTGTGCATGGCTGGCCCCGTACCACACAGCCACATGCACTGTGTATGGCACCTAATGCCATGGAGCAATACCTGCTAGAGGGCACAGGAAGCAGCTCCAATGCTAAAAGGATCTGAGCCCATGGCAGGCACTGGAGACTCCTGAAACCCTCTAGGAGAAGCTGGGGGTGGATGAACAGATGACTGGCAGCCGGATCTCCTGACTCCTAAACCTGGCTCTGAAACAGACTGGCTCCATAGCCTTGGGCAACTTGCCCAACCCCTCTTCATTGGCTTTCCCATCAGTAACCTGGGGACACTTGCTAAGGAACACCAGTCCTCCAGTGTACACAGATTAGCAGGCCCATGAGATCTGTGGACGTGAAGGAATTAAGGGAACGAGTTCTGTGGTTATGTTTCAGTTGCAGCAGCCAATGAATATGCCTGTCGGGGTCTGGACAGACTGGAGGAGCAGCTGCCCATCCTGCAGCAGCCGATTGAGAAGGTAACCACACGACTGTCACGGCTGGTCCTGGAGCAGGATGAGGCTGTGGGCTCTTCACTTCTGCTAAGCGTTCAGTGACCTCTCTTCTGACCCCTTTTCCTCTAGGTGGCTTTGGATGCCCAAGAGCTTGTGCGTGCCACAATGGTGGGTGCCAAGGATGCAGTCTGCAGCCTGGTCACTGAGGCCAAGGATGCAGTGACCAGCATGGTGGGCATGGCCCAAGGGGCTGTCCAGGAGAGCGTGGAGGTTACCAAATCTGCCGTGACCAGCAGCATGAGCACAGTGATGGGCTCCAGCATGGGGCAGATGGCTGCGAGTGGCATAGACACAGCACTGGGGAAATCTGAGCAGCTGGTGGACTACTACCTCCCCATGACCGAGGAGGAGCTCGGTAAGATCCCCTCTGCTGAATACAAACCAATGTGACCCTGGTGTCTTGGGGTGTGGTTTGGAATCACAGCTGTTCAGTGCTCACAGCTGAGCTGCCAAAAGAGCCACCTCTCCTTTGGGCTGCCTAGCAACCTTTCTTGGCTACTAGCCGTCCCCTTTGTTCCTTCGTGCTGGGCCGTCAGCTAGCCCTGTCTGATGGCTCTGACGCTGCTCCCTGTGCAGCCTCTGGCTGCCTTACTGCTCGGTGCTGCAGGGCATCCAAACGTGCCCTGGGAAAGACTACATCGGTTATAAGCTTTGGGAGGGCTGAACGCATCCCTGCCTTGTATCCTGGCCCTGCCAACTGGTGGTTCAAGTAGATTTTAATGCTTACCAGTGCGGCAACTCATGGGAGGGACCCAAAAGCGGGGGGGAGGCACGTGACCCCCCTTTCCCCCAAAACGACCCCACCCTGCCTTGTGCAGGGGGCTCTACAGACTCCAGACAGGAGATGCAACTACGTGGAAGGGCTGGTGGAGGGCCAGCTAGGGGTGGTACAGCAACACCAGAGGAGGTGCGAGCGTTCTGCTCCTTTCCCTGCTGCGGTTCCTGAGAGCCCTGCGGTTTTCAGCGGCTACCGAACGTCATTCCAGTACGTCATCCCAGCAACAAATGTCTTAATGGCGCGGCGTACCTGACCTTACTGCCTTACTTGCACCACTGCTGCCAACTGACCCCTTTCCCCTTCCAGCTGAGCTTGCCACAACTCCCCTGGAGGGGCCTGGAGAGGCTCCTGCAGAGCAGCGGAGTTACTACGTGCGTCTGGGTTCCCTGTCGAGCACGCTGCGCCAGCGAGCCTACCAGCACGCCCTGGGCAAGATGAGACAAGCCAGGCAGCGCACCCTGGAGGCCCTCTCCCAGCTCCAGCAAATCATTGACCTGGTAAGAACATGACCCCTCTCCCCTGCCCTGTAGCTGCTGTGGGTCACGGTCTCTGCAGCCTCCCATGCTCAGTGCCCATGCTCAGTGCCATTGGCACTGTTTGTTCCTGGGCCCAGCTGTGTCGCTGCAGTAGTGCTGCCCGCCTGCTGCCCACACCTAGCTGTGGGAGAGCTTCCCTGGCCAGCCGCCTCCTGCTCTTCCCAGCTAACTGCCCTTTCCTCCTGCAGATCAGCCATGCCAAGGAAGCCGTAGATCAGAAGCTTCACAATGGCCAGGACCGTCTGTACCAGATGTGGCTCCAGTGCTGCAGGGGGAAGTTGGAAGGGCAGGAGGATCCTGACTCCGCAAAGGTATTCTCCTCCTTCTCGCCCTGACAGCCCTGCTTCAGCGAACTCCCCCCATCTGCAGGGGAGACTTGTAGATACTCCAGTCTCTTTCTCCTTCCAGCAGGTTGAAGCTCAGGCTCTAGCCACGTCCCAGAGCCTCACCCAGCAACTGAAAACCACCTGCCTTACTCTCCTGGGCAGCATCGGGGGCCTTCCCAGCACTATCCAGGACAAGGCCCAGCAGGTCTCGAGCAGTATACAAGAGCTCCAGGCCTCCTTCTCCAGTGCCGGCTGTTTCCAGGATCTGTCCAGCAGTGCCCTTGCCCGGGGTCGGGAGATGGTGACCAAGGCCCAGAAGTCCTTGGATGAGCTCCTGGAATACGTGACGCAGAACATTCCCCTGGATTGGATCGTGGGACCCTTCACTCCCACTGGAGACTCCCCACAGTGTCCTGACGAGCTGGTGGAGGAAGGAAAGAAGGTGGAGGCCTGAAGGGTTCCCCCTGCTGCTGGAGGGAATGCAGCTGAATTTCCTGCATGGCTAGTGTGGGGTCTCCTCGCTGAGGCCGTAGTTCTGCTTTGGCAGATGGTGGACTGAGGTCAGGTCTTCCTTCTGCAGAATTCAAGAACCTGAATGTCCTTTCCCAGGCCCACTTCCCGAGAACCATTTGTTACAGGGTGGCATCACTAGTCATGCAGGACTGCATCCCTTGCAGGGCTGGTCTGCTTCTCTCAGGACATACTTACAGCTGTCTTCCTCTGTACATAAGAAGTGCTGCTGAGCTTGATTTTTTTTTCCTAGCTTTGTAATGTGTAAAACTAGGGTTTAATGTCACAATAAACTGCAACTGCATTCACATTCCTGTCTGCGTAATGTGATTCCCTCCCTGACTCGTGCTCTGTACAAATATACTGTACAGATGACCCCATCCCCCTCTATACACACTTTTTCTGGCAGGGCTCTAGAATGGCTGAGCTCCTTCTGGGTGAAGGCATCTCTTCAGGTACCTCTGTCATAAATATAAAGGGAAGGGTAAACCGCTTTGAAATCCCTCCTGGCCAGGGGAAAGCTCCTCTCACCTGTAAAGGGTTAAGAAGCTAAAGGTAACCTCGCTGGCACCTGACCAAAATGACCAATGAGGAGACAAGATACTTTCAAAAGCTGGGAGGAGGGAGAGAAACAAAGGGTCTGTGTCTGTCTGTATGCTGGTCTTCGCCAGGGATAGACCAGGAATGGAGTCTTAGAACTTTTAGTAAGTAATCTAGCTAGGTATGTGTTAGATTATGATTTCTTTAAATGGCTGAGAAAAGAATTGTGCTGAATAGAATAACTATTTCTGTCTGTGTATCTTTTTTGTAACTTAAGGTTTTGCCTAGAGGGGTTCTCTATGTTTTCTAATCTAATTACCCTGTAAGATATCTACCATCCTGATTTTACAGGGGGGATTTCTTCATTTCTATTTACTTCTATTTTCTATTAAAAGTCTTCTTGTAAAAAACTGAATGTTTTTTCATTGTTCTCAGATCCAAGGGTTTGGGTCTGTGGTCGCCTATGCAAATTGGTGAGGCTTTTTATCCAACATTTCCCAGGAAAGGGGGGGTGCAAGTGTTGGGAGGATTGTTCATTGTCTTAAGATCCAAGGGTCTGGGTCTGTAGTCACCTAGGCAAATTGGTGAGGCTTTTTACCAAACCTTGTCCAGGAAGTGGGGTGCAGCGTTTTGGGAAGTATTTTGGGGGGAAAGACGCGTCCAAACAGCTCTTCCCCAGTAACCAGTATTAGTTTGGTGGTGGTAGCGGCCAGTCCAAGGACGACGGGGGGGGAATATTTTGTACCTTGGGGAAGTTTTTGACCTAAGCTGGTAAAGATAAGCTTAGGAGGTTTTTTCATGCAGGTCCCCACATCTGTACCCTAGAGTTCAGAGTGGGGGAGGAACCTTGACATGGTGGCATAGCGGTGGGATTAACCTGAAATCATTTTGAGATCCAGTTGAGATTTTTTGAACTAGAAATACAGATTTTAAAAAGAAATTATTTTTTCCTTTGGAAAGGAAGTCCAGAATGTTTTTTCTCTGCTTTGTGGCCAAGCAGAGACAAAAGGGGATTATCTTGTGAATTGCAGGTTTTCTTTGCCTGGAGGCAGGGTACTTAACCCCTGCAGGGAAATCCAGTCTTCCAACCCAGAGGTTTTTTTTTCTTTTCTTCCTAAAAGTAAATAGGGGGTGTGTGTTCTACCCATTTGCTTTTTCTTTGGGCTGGGTAAGCAGGTTTCCAAGTAGTTGGAGGTTTTTTGCTTTAATTTGGGCCCAGAGCAGAGACAAGGGAATTGTCTTTTTCTGTAGGCTGACAATCACTATCAGAGAATAGGTATTCTATTCCAGCACAGCAAAATTTTACAGCCAAGTTTTGTTTGTTTATTTCTAAACTTCGGGTGTAAAGTTAGTTAAAAACAGAGAGGTTAGAATGACCAAATCCTCAGCTCGACTACAGCTGGAATTAGCCAAATTTCAGGCTGAGGAAAAACAAAGGGAACATGAAAGACAGATAGAACTCATGCGGCTGGAGAAGGAGGTACAGGAGGCTGCCCACAAGAGGGAAATGGAGGCAAGGAAGCATGTGGAGGAGGAGAAGAAAAAAAAGAGGAAGCATGTGGAGGAGGAGAAGGAAAAAGAGAGGAAGCATGTGGAGGAGGTGGAGAGGATAAAGGCCCAGCAGAATATACCAACAAACCCTAGCAATCCTCCTCCAGGTACCACTTCCCATCCCAGAAAGTTCCCCACCTACAAGGCAGGTGATGATACTGAGGCCTTCTTAGAAAACTTCGAAAGGGCCTGCCTTGGGTACAACATCTCTACTGACCAATACATGGTAGAGCTGAGGCCGCAGCTCAGTGGACCCTTAGCTGAGGTGGCAGCTGAAATGCCTAAAGAACACATGAACAAGTATGAACTGTTTAAATCCAAGGCGAGAGTCAGAATGGGGATAACACCCGAGCAGTCTCGTCAGAGGTTCAGAGCCCTAAGGTGGAAACCAGACATGTCATTTACCTGACATGCCTACCACATTGTGAAACATTGGGATGCCTGGATATCAGGAGCAAGTGTTGAATCTCCAGTAAATTTGCCCTTCCTAATACAAATGGAACAATTCTTAGAGGGTGTTCCTGAGGAAATAGAAAGATACATCCTAGATGGGAAACCCAAAACTGTAATCGAGGCAGGAGAGATTGGAGCCAGATGGGTGGAGGTGGCAGAGAAGAAGAAAACTGGTCGCAGTTGGAGCGGAGACCAGAAGGGACCACCCCAGACCACACCCTATTACCGGGGGCCGCCCAAGGCCCCACCTACCTCCCAAAGAACCCTCCAGACCCCTTATCATCCTGCCACCCCGTTCTCCAGCAACCCTCCTCGCCCCAGTGACCCGTCAGCTGGACGATGTTTTAAATGTAACGAGCTGGGGCATGTAAAGGCCAACTGCCCCAAGAACCCCAACAGATTACAGTTCATTGCACTGGAATCACACCAGAGGTCCACAGGCCCAGATACTTCCCAGATACCCTTGGAGCAGAGGGAAACTGAGTGTGGGCGGGAAGAAGGTCACCGCGTGGAGGGACACCGGAGCACAAGTGTCAGCTATCCATGCTTCCTTGGTGGACCCCAATTTAATCAACCCAGAGATCCAAGTGACGATTCAACCCTTCAAGTCCAACTCTTTCAGTTTGCCTACAGCCAAGTTGCCTGTCCAGTACAAGGGCTGGTCAGGAACATGGACTTTTGCAGTCCATGATGATTATCCCATCCCCATGCTGTTGGGGGAAGACTTGGCCAATCATGTGAAGCAGGCCAAGAGGGTGGGAACGGTCACCCGCAGCCAGGCTAAACAAGCCGTGAGGCCTAGCTCTGTTCCGGAAACTTCTATCAGGACCCGGTCAGAGGTGATGGACCCGGACCCCAGGCCAATGTCTGCAACAGCAGTAGTGGATCCAGTCCCAGAGACCCAGACGGAACCAGTCCCAGAACCGGAACCAGCCGAACAACCAACACCAGACCCAGTGTCAGCACTGAATCCAGTACTTGCAACCTCAACACCAGAGGGCCCCACCGAACCTGAACTGGCAGCAGCCGATAACCCTACACAAGAGGCTCAGCTGGAGCCTGAATCCCAACATAGTGCACCAGCGGAGAGCGGTTCACAGTCAACAGAAACAGCTCCATCCCCTATATCGCTTCCAGAAGGACCAAGCCTAGGTCCACAATCCAATGAGGAACTGATGTCCCCAGCATCAAGGGAACAGTTCCAGACCGAACAGGAAGCAGATGAAAGCCTCCAGAGAGCTTGGACGGCGGCACGGAGCAACCCACCGCCTCTCAGCTCTTCTAATCGATCCAGGTTTGTTGTAGAAAGAGGACTTTTATACAAGGAAACTCTTTCTGGTGGACACCAGGAAGACTGGCATCCTCAGAGACAGTTGGTAGTTCCAACTAAATACCGGGCCAAGCTCTTGAGCTTAGCCCATGATCACCCTAGTGGCCATGCTGGGGTGAACAGGACCAAAGACCGTTTGGGGGGGTCATTCCACTGGGAGGGAATGGGCAAGGATGTTTCTACCTATGTCCAGTCTTGTGAGGTGTGACAAAGAGTGGGAAAACCCCAAGACCAGGTCAAAGCCCCTCTACAACCACTCCCCATCATTGAAGTTCCATTTCAGCGAGTAGCTGTGGATATTCTGGGTCCTTTTCCGAAAAAGACACCCAGAGGAAAGCAGTACATGCTGACTTTCATGGATTTTGCCACCCGATGGCCGGAAGCAGTAGCTCTAAGCAACACCAGGGCTAAAAGTGTGTGCCAGGCACTAGCAGACATTTTTGCCAGGGTAGGTTGGCCCTCCGACATCCTCACCGATGCAGGGACTAATTTCCTGGCAGGAACTATGAAAAACCTTTGGGAAGCTCATGGGGTAAATCACTTGGTTGCCACTCCTTACCACCATCAAACAAATGGCATGGTGGAGAAGTTTAATGGAACTTTGGGGGCCATGATACGTAAATTCGTAAATGAGCACTCCAATGATTAGGACCTAGTGTTGCAGCAGTTGCTCTTTGCCTACAGAGCTGTACCACATCCCAGTTTAGGGTTTTCCCCATTTGAACTTGTATATGGCCGTGAGGTTAAGGGGCCATTGCAGTTGGTGAAGCAGCAATGGGAGGGATTTACACCTTCTCCAGGAACTAACATTCTGGACTTTGTAACCAACCTACAAAACACCCTCCGAACCTCTTTAGCCCTTGCTAGAGAAAACTTACAGGATGCTCAAAAAGAGCAAAAAGCCTGGTATGATAAACATGCCAGAGAGCGTTCCTTCAAAGTAGGAGACCAGGTCATGGTCTTAAGGGCGCTCCAGGCCCATAAAATGGAAGCATCGTGGGAAGGGCCATTCACGGTTCAGGAGCGCCTGGGAGCTGTTAATTATCTCATAGCATTCCCCACCTCCAACCGAAAGCCTAAGGTGTACCATATTAATTCTCTAAAGCCCTTTTATTCCAGAGAATTAAAGGTTTGTCAGTTTACAGCCCAGGGAGGAGACGACGCTGAGTGGCCCGAAGGTGTCTACTACGAAGGGAAATGTGGTGGTGGTGTGGAAAAGGTGAACCTCTCCATGACCCTTGGGCGTATGCAGCGACAGCAGATCCAGGAGCTGTGCACTAGCTACGCGCCAACGTTCTCAGCCACCCCAGGACTGACTGAACGGGCATACCACTCCATTGACACAGGTAATGCTCACCCAATTAGGGTCCACCCTTACCGGGTGTCTCCTCAAGCTAAAACTGCTATAGAACGGGAGATCCAGGATATGTTACAGATGGGTGTAATCCGCCCCTCTGAAAGTGCATGGGCATCTCCAGTGGTTCTAGTTCCCAAACCAGATGGGGAAATACGTTTTTGCGTGGACTACCGTAAGCTAAATGCTGTAACTCGCCCAGACAACTATCCAATGCCACGCACAGATGAGCTATTAGAGAAACTGGGACGGGCCCAGTTCATCTCTACCTTGGACTTAACCAAGGGGTACTGGCAGGTACCGCTAGATGAATCTGCCAAGGAAAGGTCAGCCTTCATCACACATCTCGGGCTGTATGAATTTAATGTACTCCCTTTCGGGCTGCGAAATGCACCCGCCACTTTCCAAAGACTTGTAGATGGTCTCCTAGCGGGATTAGGAGAATATGCAGTCGCCTACCTTGACGACGTGGCCATATTTTCGGATTCCTGGGCAGACCACCTGGAACATCTACACAAAGTCCTTGAGCGCATAAGGGAGGCAGGACTAACTGTTAAGGCTAAGAAGTGTCAAATAGGCCTAAACAGAGTGACTTACCTTGGACACCAGGTGGGTCAAGGGACTATCAGCCCCCTACAGGCCAAAGTGGATGCTATCCAAAAGTGGCCGGTCCCAAAGTCAAAGAAACAGGTTCAATCCTTCTTAGGCTTGGCCGGTTATTACAGACGATTTGTACCGCACTACAGCCAAATCGCTGCCCCACTGACAGACCTAACCAAAGAGAAACAGCCAAATGCTGTTCAGTGGACCGGAAAGTGTCAGAAGGCCTTTAACAAGCTTAAAGCGACACTCATGTCTGACCCTGTACTAAGGGCCCCAGACTTTGACAAACCGTTCCTAGTAACCACAGATGCATCCGAGCGTGGTGTGGGAGCAGTTTTAATGCAGAAAGGACCTGATCAAGAATTCCACCCTGTAGTGTTTCTCAGCAAAAAACTGTCTGAGAGGGAAAGCCACTGGTCAGTCACTGAAAAAGAATGTTATGCCATTGTCTACGCTCTGGAAAAGCTACGCCCATATGTTTGGGGACGGCGTTTCCACCTGCAAACCGACCATGCTGCACTAAAGTGGCTTCACACCGTCAAAGAAACTAACAAAAAACTTCTTCGGTGGAGTTTAGCTCTCCAAGAGTTTGATTTCGACATCCAACACAGCTCAGGAGCTTCTAACAATGATGCACTCTCCCGTGAAAGTTTCCCAGAATCAACTGGTTAAAATTGTCCTTGAGATGTGGAAAATATTGTTAGTCTTTATGTACTTGGTAGTATATTTAGAGATGCATGTGTCTTATTAACTCTGTTTTTCCTAGAGCTCCAGGAAGAAATCCCAGCCAGTGTTTCACCCTAGCTGAGATTTGGGGGGCGTGTCATAAATATAAAGGGAAGGGTAAACCCCTTTGAAATCTCTCCTGGCCAGGGGAAAGCTCCTCTCACCTGTAAAGGGTTAAGAAGCTAAAGGTAACCTCGCTGGCACCTGACCAAAATGACCAATGAGGAGACAAGATACTTTCAAAAGCTGGGAGGAGGGAGAGAAACAAAGGGTCTGTGTCTGTCAATATGCTGGTTTCTGCAGGGGATAGACCAGGAATGGAGTCTTAGAACTTTTAGTAAGTAATCTAGCTAGGTATGTGTTAGATTATGATTTCTTTAAATGGCTGAGAAAAGAATTGTGCTGAATAGAATAACTATTTCTGTCTGTGTATCTTTTTTGTAACTTAAGGTTTTGCCTAGAGGGGTTCTCTATGTTTTCTAATCTAATTACCCTGTAAGATATCTACCATCCTGATTTTACAGGGGGGATTTCTTCATTTCTATTTACTTCTATTTTCTATTAAAAGTCTTCTTGTAAAAAACTGAATGTTTTTTCATTGTTCTCAGATCCAAGGGTTTGGGTCTGTGGTCACCTATGCAAATTGGTGAGGCTTTTTATCCAACATTTCCCAGGAAAGGGGGGGTGCAAGTGTTGGGAGGATTGTTCATTGTCTTAAGATCCAAGGGTCTGGGTCTGTAGTCACCTAGGCAAATTGGTGAGGCTTTTTACCAAACCTTGTCCAGGAAGTGGGGTGCAGGGTTTTGGGAAGTATTTTGGGGGGAAAGACGCGTCCAAACAGCTCTTCCCCAGTAACCAGTATGAGTTTGGTGGTGGTAGCGGCCAGTCCAAGGACGACGGGGGGGAATATTTTGTACCTGGGGGAAGTTTTTGACCTAAGCTGG
Source organism: Eretmochelys imbricata (assembly GCF_965152235.1). Lineage (NCBI taxonomy): Eukaryota > Metazoa > Chordata > Testudines > Cheloniidae > Eretmochelys > Eretmochelys imbricata. The sequence continues at coordinate 123,862,997 of NC_135576.1, forward strand.
TAAAGATAAGCTTAGGAGGTTTTTTCATGCAGGTCCCCACATCTGTACCCTAGAGTTCAGAGTGGGGGAGGAACCTTGACAACCTCCATTTAACACTCTTCCATTGAGACTATTCTCAGGTAGAAGGAGACAACAGCCCATTGAGAACACACGTCTTGCTTCCAGTGTGTAGTAAGGCAGCAATACAGACTCTGAGATAAACTAACAGAGGGAATACCCAGTGTGTTAGGGCACTATGGCCTTGAGAGGAAATGGGGTGTGTGGAGAGCTGAGAACCTACTACTGGTAATGAGCAAAGTTAAAAGGGTCACATACAGTGGTGGGAGACTTCCAGGCTTTGCCTCTAATCCAGTGCAAGGTTGGAAGTGTCCAGGAAAAGGGATGGTGAATTGTTAAATCCCAGTTGCCTGGAGTTGACAAAATGCACCCCTGCGCGCACACACAGGGAGACTAGCTGCAAGAGAGAGAGCAGCAGACAGTCTTGCTGAAGCATGGACATCAGCCAGCCTGCGTCCTTCCTCCCTGCTGTTAGCCAAGCACCTGCCTAACCTTTCCACTGCCTAGTGTAAACCTAGCCAGCCCAATAACTGTACAGGCACATGGCTCAGGGTTGTGGGAGATCCATAATAGGACCAGTGCTGGGCTTGTAATGCATTTTCCTGAGAGCTTGTGTCTGTGCTTGAAGTCACAAGGGGGTAGTGGCATCTAGGCAGCTCCATCACTGTTGCTTATCCTAACTCGGGCTTGAGCTATTAAAAAGCTTTAGGCAAGACCATGTCTCCCGGGTTCAGCACTGCAACAGCACCATGAGCAGGAATGGGTGTGTTGCTCTCAAAGCTGGAGACTAGTAACCAAAGTGGTGATGTAACTAGCCCTGGGAGCTGCTTCCTCCTGATCTCATTGAACAGAGCCTGTACTCCAGTGGACTGGGGCTATAAAGGTTTTCATGTTCCCCTAGAATATGGGGGTTCGAAAGGACCTTAGGAGGTCATCTAATCCAACCCCCTGCTCAAAGCAGGACCAATCCCCAGCTAAATCATCCCAGCCAGGGTTTTGTCAAACCCGACCATAAACTTCTAAGGAAGGAGATTCCACCACCTTCCTAGGTAACGCATTCCAGTGCTTCACCACCCTTCTAGTGAAAAAGTTTTTCCTAATATCCAACCTAAACCTCACCCGCTACAACTTGATACCATTGATCCTCGTTCTGTCATCTGCACCACTGAGAACAGTCTAGATCCATCCTCTTTGGAACTCCCTCTCAGGTAGCTGAAAGCAGATATCAAATCCCTCCCCCCGTTCTTCTCTTCTGCAGACTAAACAATTCCAGTTCCCTCAGCCTCTCCTCATAAGTCATGTGTTCCAGTCCCCTAAACATTTTTGTTGCCCTCTGCTGGACACTTTCCAATTTTTTCACATCCTTTTTGTAGTGTAGGGCCCAAAACTGGACATAGTACTCCAGATCAGGCCTCACAAATGTTGAATAGAGGAGAACAATCATGTCTGTCGATTTGCTGGCAATGCCCCTGTTTACACAGCCCAAAATGTCATTGGCCATCTTGGCAACAAGGGCACACTGTTGACTCATAGCCAGTTTCTTGTCCACTGTAACTTTGAGGTTCTTTTCTGCAGAAAAGTCAGAAACTCCCTAACTGACAGTGAGCGATCACTGAGGCTAATTTGCCTGTGTAACTGGAATTGTGTTAAATACCCTACTGTGTTCTGGATTAACAGAGGCCCCTCCAACACACTAGCTAGGTGGAGCCCTGCTGGGGTGAGTAAAGGTCCTAGTCTGCTCCTTTTAGGAATATGGAAGAGTAAGTGCAGACTTCAGGAGTGCTGGTCAGCTAACATGACTTCTGTATCCAAGTCCAGTGAAGCTCTTTCCTCTTTAGTCCAAGTCTAATAAAATGTGTGATGTCAATGAGTGGATTTCACATCAACAGATATTAGCTTCAAACTTGGATAGAAGTGGGAGCTGGATTTTCTTTACGCCATGAAGAACATTGCAGCCTACGTTTCCCGAGCGCAGCCCCTGCAGCTAATCTTTCCGTAGAGAAGGAGCGGTTCTAACACATCCCCAAGCCAGGGTCAGACCTAAGAAACCCGATCGAGAATGTTGCTGCACCACTCTCAAGTTATATAAAGCAAATGCAGTGACTGACTAACCCACCAGGTGCAGTATTTATGGCACAAAGAGCAGAGAGTTATTTCAGCAAACCCCAAACCAACGGGCTCGAGTGTTTAATCCAAAGGCCTGTTGGAGGATCCAAGGTGTGAGCATAGAGATCACACCAACTACACCCCAATGGTCTGAATATTAGAAGGAGGAATGGGAAAAGGAAAGAGATGCTTCCTGCCCCCAGCTGGCTTTCTCTCCTGGGTGGCACCCTCTGGATAATTAGTGATTGTAGCTGTAGATCCCAGGTAGGAAGACTTGTAGTGTGCTCTCAACATGGTTGGGCTTGCTGCTTCTTCTGGCTGCCTGTGTGGGAGGGCTATGGATGGGAAGGTGGTTTCTAAGCCCTGACCATGCAATGGTCTCTCTGTGCTGGTGTTACTTGCACCTGTGCAGAGCCCTCTGGAACTCAGCTACTCTTCCCAACTGCCTGTTGAAGTTACTGGGGTCTGAGTAAATGCAGGGGCTAGTTTGTGCAGGGCACATTGTAGAATCAGAGCCTAAAACGGCCCCACTCTCGCCCTTGCAGCCACTGAAGCTGAAGATCGTGTGTTTAGATGGAGGCCCTCTCACATCCCTCTGTTGGACAGACACATGGGTATGAACATCTAGGCTTGCTTTAAAGGAGGGAGGTGAGCACCTGCCTCAGCCCCAGGCCACTGTCACTCTGCTCAGCTGCTCCAGGCATTTGCACTCCCTGCTTTGATTTTACTCCCTGTGTGAAAGGTGTAGGGAGGTTATGGGACGAAGTTATGCCTGGTGTGATCTGCTGTCACTCTGGCTGGGAAGGACCCTGGCACTGAAGTAACTAGGCCAGGAATGATAATGGGGAGAGGGCAGAGCCGAGCATAGTGGCTATAACTGACACCCCCTCATAATTTTTTCCTGAGCTTGTCTCCCCACTTAGTGCTTCCCTTTGGCTGTGTCACCCCCAGCATCTGCCCAAATGCTCCCCTGATTCCCCCTGAGCCTGGGGGTTCCACGTATTGAACTGACACTTATATTGGAACTGCTAACTGCCCTCAGTCTTTAACCCCTTATTGCCCAGTGTGGGGCTACCTAACTCTCTTTGAGGTTCTGGGCCTAACTCACTTAGGCCTTGCAATGCTGAGAGGAGCAATAGCTAAATACCTTTAAAAACCTGTGCCATGTTCTCTTCCCTGGACAAGTCAACCAACAGGAAAGCTATAAATGAACTGAGGAGTATCTTGTGCCAGCTGGGCAGAATAACTTCCCCAGCCTCTTTTGGAGTGGGCAGGACAGGAAAATAATACAACAGCTATCAGCACTCTCCTCTCTTAGATGGTTTTACTGTCAAAAATCTTCTACACTGAAAATGTTACCAGGGAAATGGAGCGTAAAGGCGCTCTTCAGAGAGAACAACCGGAGTACTCTGAGAATATGAACCATTATTATTATTTGTATGACCGTAGCATTTCAAAGCAAAAATCAGACCTGGAATCCCATCATGCTAGGTACTGTCTTAACACAGAGTAAAAGGCCTGCCCCAAACAGCTCATAATCTGAAACTAGGTTTGCCAGCCCTCCAGGATTGTCCTGAACTCTCCAGGAATTAAAGATTAATCTTTAATTAAAGATTGTCATGTGATGACACCTCCAGGAACACATCCAACCAAGATTGGCAACTCTCACACCCTGTAACTTTTCATGGGCTCACAGCTCTCACTGGGCAAAGTAGAGAATGCAGCTGTGTGATTGGTCTCCTGAGCTGTCTGTCAAGTGTGTCCAGCCCCATGATGACATCATCACAGGACTATAATGGCTGACGGGGGAAGGTCCTAGTACTGGCAAAGGATTAGTAGTGTGGAAGTTTGGTAAGATGTGTGGTTAACCTCTGTGTTATGTCTCTGGTTCCTAGGTTCTGTATCTGTTTAGATGGGGGCTCTTTTCTTACACAGAGTGTGACCCAATGTCTTGCCTGATGGCCAGTAGTGGCTAGGATTGAATGGTCAGAAGCTCTTAGCTAGTTTCAGTGCTTAGTAGCTGTACTTGTGTAAAGCATTTTGAGTTCAGTGTTCTGAGCAAACGGTCCAGGGAAGGAAACTATTTGCCTTCCAGACTGGGAGGCATACAGTAATGGTATGTTCTAGGAGATGGAGGCTTCCCTAGAGGAGAATAGAATATTTAACAAGGAGAACTAAATTAGAGTTTGGACTAGGGGAAAAACTCCTACTCACCTCTCGACCTGAGCAAAGCTATGCTGTTCCCATGCAGGGATGGGGAATGGGACTTCTGGTTGTGGTCTGAGTTATGGCTTGTCTTAAAGATCTGCAGGTGGAAACACTTGACTGAGGTGGCTGATTCAGCTGAGACTGGAGTGCTGAGTAACCAATATGGATCTGAAACAGATAATGCAGGAAACACTAAAGGAAAATAGGCCTGGTGTCTTCCCATAAGGGAAATGCTTTCTAGTTAGTGCTCTCACTCTTGCCTCTAGGAGTGATGGTGTCAACTTAACTGAACTGGAATCTGTTTCTTTACGAGACCATCTTTAACTGACAATAGAAAATATTTGTATTTTTACCAGCTAAATTGGTTTTAAAATAACCAGCCTGCCATAGTGGGCATCTCCTATGTAGACTCATAGATATTAAGGTCAGAAGGCACCATTATGATCATCTCCTATGTAATTCAGTATCCGGGGAGACTCCTACACTACTCACTCAAGAGGTCCCTGAAGGCTCCCCAGTGGTACCTTCTCAATTCAGTGTTCTGTGCGTGTAGTCAATGGCTACTACCTTCAGCAGGATAACTTCTGTCAGTGATTGTACTCTGGGACAAATGGAATTAGCCCCGGTACTATCTGGGAAAAGACGAAACTAGGAGGGTGCCTCTGATGAGCTGTGCAGGTGTCCTGGTGCTCCCCTTGGGAGGCATTGTTTGGTGTAGAAGTCTGAGGAGAAGCTTTGGGAGTGTGTAACGCCAAAAGACCCTGGTAATGGGCAGGATCAAACCTGGGACCTCTGGACCTAAATGCATGAGCCTCTACTGCATGAGCTAAAAGCCATAAGACTCTTAGCTAAGACAGTAAAGCCAATAAATTAATCTCTGCCTCTCTAACTGCTCCTGGTGCCACGAGATGGGACAGAACAACACACTCACAAGATGTGTGGATTACAATTGCATCCCTGGGCTTGAAGAACTGGCTGTCTCTGAGCCTGCCTTAGATCAAAGGTTTAAGGCCCTGGCCTGTTCTCTGTAGAGAGAGACTTACTGCAGGGGGACAACCTGGTCTGGCTCTTAGAGAAAACGGACCGGGAGCAGCTCTCCTGGTATTCCTACACAAGATTGATTTCACTGTTTCCTGCTGTAGCCACTCAATATTCCTTTTTGGGTCTTGCAGGGAAATCTCACTCCACCATGTCTGCTAAGGAAAATGAACCACAGGTGGAGATCCAGGCAGAGGAGCAACAGGTGGGTCCCTGCTGGGGAGGCAGGTGTGCTTGGCGGCTGGAAAGGCTGTTCTAGCTTGAATGTCTCCACTGCTGGAGACAGGGACTCGTAACCACAACACTAGCCAATGATTCTAGCTCTCAGAGTGCTGTAGTCACTGCCCACAAGTGCCTCCTGAATCCGGGAGGAGCACAGGTGACCCTGTGAATGCTGTCTGCATTACAACACTGGCAAATCCCATTGATTGCAATGCCCAGTGGGGGCATTGTACTGGGTGCTGGACCAAGACATGGTTCCTGATCGAGAGAGACTGCACTTGGAAAGAGAAAAGGTCTCTCCATTCCTGCTCTCGCTGACGGAACGAGAACATGACACAATTCTGTTTTGTTGGTGGGTGTGCCAGGATGGAAATGGCATTCCTGACACCTTGCTGAATATTGGCAGCTGTTCCAATGGAACCAGGCTTCTGGGTCTGTAACTAATGTCACAGGCAGGCCACTGAAACCCAGGTGAAATGGACAGGAGACTGTCCTCAGAGCTGGGCAGTCTCCTACAGAATCAGTAGTTGCAGAAGGAAAGACAGGAGGGGCACCTTGAGAAGCCAGGAGCTCTTCCTCAACTCACTCCTCTTTCCCTCCCCTAGACTGCAGGGGAGAGGGTGGCTGGCCTGCCCTTGGTCAGCTCTGCCTGTGAGATGGCCTCTGCCAGCTACGCTGCCACCAAAGAGACCCACCCAGCCATCAAAGGGGTCTGTGAGGTGGTAGAGACTGGGGAAAGGGCCATCACCTCTGCTGCTATCAACGGGGCACAGCCCATCCTGGACCAGCTGGAGCCACAGCGTGAGTAAGGGAAGGGAGACAGGAACACTCCTGTGTGTGTGGCGGGGGAGGTGGGTCTGGGGGCCGGCTCAGCCTACAGTGGCTCTAGGCCCACTACTGAACTCTGCCTCCAACTGGCAGGAAACAGAATCCACAGACTCCCTTCTCCTGCTCCCCTGAACTCAGCGAGCTCCTAGACGTGATCTGGCCAAGGCATTCGCCTTGTGCGGAGCAGCTTTGACGGCTGCAGCAGCTGCTGTTAAGGATTCTTTCTCAGGTACCAGCGGTGAGCGGGGCCAGCCTAGAGGCAGGCAGTGCCCAGGCACAATCCCTGGTGTGCATGGCTGGCCCAGTACCACACAGCCACATGCACTGTGTATGGCACCTAATGCCATGGAGCAATACCTGCTAGAGGGTACAGGAAGCAGCTCCAATGCTAAAAGGATCTGAGCCCATGGCAGGCACTGGAGACTCCTGAAACCCTCTAGGAGAAGCTGGGGGTGGATGAACAGATGACTGGCAGCCGGATCTCCTGACTCCTAAACCTGGCTCTGAAACAGACTGGCTCCATAGCCTTGGGCAACTTGCCCAACCCCTCTTCCTTGGCTTCCCCATCGTAACCTGGGGAGACTTGCTTAGGAACACCAGTCCTCCAGTGTACACAGATGAGCAGCCCCACGAGATCTGTGGACGTGAAGGAATTAAGGGAACGAGTTCAGTGGTTGTTTCGGTTGCAGCAGCCAATGAATATGCCTGTTGGGGTCTGGACTGGAGGAGCAGCTGCCCATCCTGCAGCAGCCGATTGAGAAGGTAACCACACGAGTGTCACGGCTGGTCCTGGAGCAGGATGAGGCTGTGGGCCCTTCACTTCCACTAGGTGTTCAGTGACCTCTCTTCTGACCCCTTTTCCTCTAGGTGGCTTTGGATGCCCAAGACCTCGTGCGTGCCACAATGGTGGGTGCCAAGGATGCAGTCTGCAGCACAGTCACTGAGGCCAAGGATGCAGTGACCAGCATGGTGAGCGTGGCCCAAGGGGCTGTCCAGGAGAGCATGGAGGTGACCAAATCTGCCGTGACCAGCAGCATGAGCACAGTGATGGGCTCCAGCATGGGGCAGATGGCTGCGAGTGGCATAGACACAGCACTGGGGAAATCTGAGCAGCTGGTGGACTACTACCTCCCCATGACCGAGGAGGAGCTCGGTAAAAACCCCTCTGCTGAATACAAACCAATGTGACGCTGGTGTCTTGGGGTGTGGTTTGGAATCACAGCTGTTCAGTGCTCACAGCTGAGCTGCCAAAAGAGCCACCTCTCCCTTTGGGCTGCCTTGCAACCTTGCTTGGCTACTAGCCCTCCCCTTTCTTCTTTCATGCTGGGCCCTCAGCTAGCCCTGTCTGATGGCTCTGATGCTGCTCCCTGTGCAGCTACCGGCTGCCTTACTGCTCGGTGCTGCAGGGCATCCAAACGTGCCCTGGGAAAGATTACATCGGTCACCAGCTTTGGGAGGGCTGAACGCATCCCTGCCTTGTATCCTGGCCCTGCCAACCAGTGGTGCAAGTAGATTTTAACTCTTACCAGTACGGCGACTCATGGGAGGGACCCAGAAGGGAGGTCGGGGGGCATGTGACTTCCCCCCCCTTCCCCAAACAACCCCACCCTGCCTTGTGGGGGGGGCTCTACAGACCCACGTAGTTGCATCTCCTCTCTGGGAAGGGCTGGTGGGGGGCCAGCTGGGGGCGGTACAGCCACACCGGAGGAGGTGCCAGCGTTCTGCTCCTTTCGCTGCTGCGGTTCCTGAGAGCCCTGCCGTTTTCAGCGGCTACCGAACGTCATTACAGTACATCATACCAGCAACAAATGTCTTAAGGCACGGCGTACCTGACCTTACTGCCTTACTTGCACCACTGCTGCCAACTGACCCCTTCCCCCTTCCAGCTGAGCTTGCCACAACTCCCCTGGAGGGGCCTGGAGAGGCTCCCGCAGAGCAGCGGAGTTACTACGTGCGTCTGGGTTCCCTGTCGAGCACGCTGCGCCAGCGAGCCTACCAGCACGCCCTGGGCAAGATGAGACAACCCAGGCAGCGCACCCTGGAGGCCCTCTCCCAGCTCCAGCAAATCATTGACCTGGTAGGAACACGACCCCTCTCCCCTGCCCTGTAGCTGCTGTGGGTCACGGTCTCTGCAGCCTCCCATGCTCAGTGCCATTGGCACTGTTTGTTCCTGGGCCCAGCTGTGTCACTGCAGTAGTGCTGCCCGCCTGCTGCCCACACCTAGCTGTGGGAGAGCTTCCCTGGCCAGCCGCCTCCTGCTCTTCCCAGCTAACTGCCCTCTCCTCCTGCAGATCAGCCATGCCAAGCAGGCCGTAGATCAGAAGCTTCACAATGGCCAGGACCATCTATACCAGATGTGGCTCCAGTGCTGCAGGGGGATGTTGGAAGGGCAGGAGGAACCAGACTCCACAAAGGTATTCTCCTCCTTCTCGCCCTGACAGCCTTGCTCCAGCAAACTCCCCCCATCTGCAGGGGAGACTTGCAGATACTCTAGTCTCTTTCTCCTTCCAGCAGGTTGAAGCTCACGCTCTAGCCATGTCCCAGAGCCTCACCCAGCAATTGAAAACCACCTGCCTTACTCTCCTGGGCAGCATCGGGGGCCTTCCCAGCACTATCCAGGACAAGGCCCAGCAGGTCTCGAGCAGTATACAAGAGCTCCAGGCCTCCTTCTCCAGTGCCGGCTGTTTCCAAGATCTGTCCAGCAGTGCCCTTGCCCGGAGTCAGGAGATGGTGACCAAGGCCCAGGAGTCCCTGGATGAGCTCCTGGAATACGTGATGCAGAACATTCCCCTGGACTAGATCGTGGGACCGTTCACTCCCACGGGAGACTCCCCACAGTGTCCTGATGAGCTGGTGGAGGAAGGAAAGAAGGTGGAGGCCTGAAGGGTTCCCCCTGCTGCTGGAAGGAATCCAGCTGAATTGCCTGCATAGCTAGTGTGGGGTCTCCTCGCTGAGGCTGTAGTCCTGCTTTGGCAGATGGTGGACTGAGGTCAACTCTTCCTTCTGCAGAAGCAACAGAACATGAATGTCCTTTCCCACGCACACTTCCCCTTAACCATGTATTACCAGTTACAGGGTGGCATGACTAGTCATGCAGGACTGCATCCCTTGCAGGGCTAGTCTGCTTCTCTCAGGACATACCTACAGCTTTATTCCTCTGTACACAGGAAGTGCTCCTGAGCTTGATCTTTTTCCTAGCTGTGTAATGTGTAAAACTAGGGTTTAATGTCCCAATAAACTGCAACTGCATTCAAATTCCTGTCTGCTTAATGTGATTCCCTCCCCGACTTGTGCTCTCTACAAACATTTACTGTACAGATGACCCCATCCCCCTCTTCCACACACACACACACACACACACACACACACACACACCCCTTGCACCTACTTTTTCTCTGGCAGGGCTCCAGAATGGCTGAGCTTGTCTCTTCAGGTGCCTCCATTTGGCTCTCTTCCATTGAGACTTTTCTCATGTAGAAGGAGGCAACAGCCCATTGGGAACACTCATCTGGCTTCCAGTGTGTAGTAAGGCAACAATACAGACTGTGAGACCAAGTAACAGAGGGAAGAGCCCAGTGTGTTAGGGCACTATGGCCTTGAGAGGAAATGTAGGTTCTCAGCTCTCCACACACCCCTATTGGTAATGAGTGAAGTTAAAAGGGTCACATACAGTGGTGGGAGACTGCCAGGCTTTGCCTCTAATCCAGTGTAAGAAGCTCAACAGGTTGGAAGTGTCCAGGAAAAGGGATGGTGAATTGTTAAATCCCAGTTGCCTGGAGTTGTCAAAACGCACCCTTGCGTGCACACACAGGGAGACTAGCTGCAAGAGAGAGCAGCAGACAGTCTTGCTGAAGCATGGACATCAGCCAGCCTGCGTCCTTCCTCCCTGCTGTTAGCCAAGCACCTGCCTAACCTTTCCTACTTCCTAGTGTAAAGCTAGCCAGGCCAATAACACTACAGGCACATGGCTCAGGGTTGTGGGAGATCCATAATCAGACCAGTGCTGGGCTTGTAATGCGTTTTCCTGAGAGCTTGTGTCTATGCTTGAAGTCACAAGTAGGTAGTGTCATCTAGGCAGCTCCATCACTGTTCCTTAGTAGCTCAAGCCTGAGTTAGGATAGAAAGGTCTCTCAGGTTCAGCACTGCAACAGCATCATGAGCAGGAATGGCTGTGTTGCTCCCAAAGATGGAGACTAGTAACAAAGTGGTCATCTCATTGGAAAGGGCCTGCCTTGTTCTCCAATCGACTGAGGATACCAAGCTATTCATAGAATATCAGGGTTGGAAGGGACCTCAGAAGGTCATCTAGTCCAACCCCCTGCTCAAAGCAGGACCAATCCCCAACTAAATCATCCCAGCCAGGGCTTTGTCAAGCCTGACCTTAAAAACTTCAAAGGAAGGAGATTCTACCACCTCCCAAGGTAACCCATTCCAGTGCTTCACCACCCTCCTAGTGGAAAAAGTTTTTTCTAATATCCAACCTAAACCTCGCCCACTGCAGCTTGAGACCATTGATCCTTGTTTTGTCATCTGCTACCACTGAGAACAGTCTAGATCCATCCTTTTTGGAACCCCCTTTCAGGTAGTTGAAAGCTCCTCATAAGTCGTGGTACAGTCCCTCTAATCATTATCGTTGCCCTCTGCTGGACACTTTCCAATTTTTTCACATCCTTTTTGTAGTGTGGGGCCCAAAACTGGACATAGTAGTCCAGATGAGGCATCACCAATGTCGAATAGAGGGGAACAATCATGTTTGTCAATCTGCTGGCAATGTCCCTATTTACACAGCCCAAAATGCCATTGGCCATCTTGGAAACAAGGGCACACTGTTGTCTCATATCAAAGTCAGAAACTCCGTAACTGGAGGTGTGTTACGAACCCTGCTGTGCTCTGGCTGAACAGAAGCCCCTCCAACGCTAGCTAGGTGGAGCCCTGCTGGTGTGAGTAAAGGTCCTAGCCTCCTCGTTTTAGGGACGTGGAAGAGTAAATGCAGATTTCAGGAGTGCTGGTCAGCTAATCTGTCTTCTGTGTTCAAGCCCAATGAAGCTCTTTCCTCTTTAGTCCAAGTTTAATAAAATGCATGAGGTCAATGAGTGGATTTCACATTAGCAAATATTCGCTTTAAACCTGGGTAGAGGTAGGAGCTGGATTTTCTTTACACTGTTGTCAAGGTTCTTCCCCGACTCTGAACTCTAGGGTACAGATGTGGGGACCTGCATGAAAACATCCTAAGCTTACTTTTACCAGCTGAGGTTAAAACTTCCCCAAGGTACAAATTAATTTTATCCTTTGTCCTTGGAATATCCACTGCCACCAACAAACTCTAACTGGGTTTACTGGGAAATGTAGTTTGGACACATCTTTCCCCCCAAAATCCTCCCAACCCTTGCAACCCACTTCCTGGGAAAGGTTTGGTAAAAATCCTCACCAATTTGCATAGGTGACCACAGACCCAAACCCTTGGATCTGAGAACAAGGAAAAAGCATTCAGTTTTCTTACAAGAAAACTTTTAATAGAAATAGGAGTAAAGGAATCACCCCTGTAAAATCAGGATGATAGATACCTTACAGGGTAATTAGATTCAAAACATAGAGAATCCCTCTAGGCAAAACCTTAAGTTACAAAAAAGACACACAGACAGAAATAGTCATTCAATTCAGCACAATTCTTTTCTCAGCCATTTAAAGAAATCATAATCTAACACATATCTAGCTAGATTACTTACTAAAAGTTCTAAGACTCCATTCCTGGTCTATCCCCGGCAAAAGCAGCATATAGACAGACCCAGACCCTTTGTTTCTCTCCCTCCTCCCAGCTTTTGAAAGTATCTTGTCTCCTCATTGGTCATTTTGGTCAGGTGCCAGCGAGGTTACCTTTAGCTTCTTAACCCTTTATTAGGTGAGAGGATTTTTCCTCTGGCCAGAAGGGGATTTTAAAGGGGTTTACCCTTCCCTTTATATTAAGACAGCTGTGAAGAACATTGCAGCCTACATTTCCCAAGCACAGCCGCTACCGCTAATCTTTCCGTAGAGAAGGAGCGGTTCTAGCACATCCCCAAGCCAGGGTCAGACCTAAGAAACCCAACTGAAAATGTTGCTGGACCAGTTTGAAGCTATACAAAGAAATTGCAGCAACTGACTAACCCACCGCATGCAGTGTTTATGGCACAAGGAGCAGTGTGTTATTTCAGCAAACCCCAAACCAACGGGCTCGAGTGTTTAATTCGAAGGCCTGTTGGAGGATTCAAGGTGTGAGCATAGAGATCACACCAGCTACACCCCAATGGTCTGAATATTAGAAGGAGGAATGGGAAAAGGAAAGAGATGCTTCCTGCCCCCGGCTGGCTTTTTCTCCTGGGTTGCACCCTCTGGATAATTAGTGATTGTAGCTGTAGATCCCAGGTAGGAAGACTTGTACTGTGCTCTGAACGTGGTTGGGCTTGCTTCTTCTTCTGGCTGCCTGTGTGCGAGGGCTATGGATGGGAAGGTGGTTTCTAAGCCCTGAGCATGCAATGGTCTCTCTGTGCTGGTGTTACTTGCACCTGTGCAGAGCTCTCTGGAACTCAGCTACTCTTCTCAACTGCCTGTTGAAGTTACTGGGGGTCTGAGTAAAGGCAGGGGCTGGTTTGTGCAGGGCTCATTGTAGAATCAGGGCCTAACACTGCCCCACTCTGGCCCTTGCAGCCACTGAAGATGAAGGTCGTGTGTCTGGATGGAGGCCCACTCACATCCCCCTGTGGGACAGACACATGAGTGTGAACATCTAGGCTTGTTTTAAAAGAGGGAGGTGAGCACCTGCCTCAGTCCCAGGCCACTGTCACTCCCTGCTTTGATTTTACTCCCTGTGTGAAGGGCAATGGGGAGGTTATGGGAAGAAGTTATACATGCTGTGATCTGCTGTCACTCCAGCTGGGAAGGGCCCTGGCACTGGAGTAACTAGGCCAGGAATGACAATGGGGAGAGGGTAGAGCCGAGCATAGTGGCTATGACTGACTCCCCCCCCCCCGCCCAAACTTTTCCCTGAGCTTGTCTCCCCACTTTGTCCTTCCCTGCGGCTGTGTCATCCCCATCATTTCCCAAATGCTCCCCTGATTCCCCCTGAGCCTGAGGTTCCACGTATTGAACTGACCCTTATATTGGAACTGCTAACTGCACTCAGTCTTTAACCCCTTATTGCCCAGTGTGGGGCAACCCAACTCTCTTTGAGCAATCAGCACTCTCCTCTCTTAGATTGTTTTAGTGAGAAAAAACCTTCCACACTGAAAATGTTACCAGAGAAATGGAGCATAAAGGCACTCTTCAGAGAGACCAACTGGAGCCAAAATTGGCAACTCCAAAACCCTGTAACATTTCAGAGGCTCACAGCCCTCACTGGGTAAAGTAGGGAATGCAGCTGTGTGATTGGTCTCCTGAGCTGTCTGTCAAGTGTGTCCAGCCCCATGATGACATCACCACAGGAATATAATGGCTGAGGGGGGTAGGTCCTAGTACTGGCAAAGGATTAGTAGTGTGGAAGTTTGGTAAGATGTGTGGTTAAACTCTGCTATGTTTCTGGTTCTTTGGGTGTTTAGATGGGGGCTCTTTCTTACACAGAGTGTAACCCAGTGTCTTCCCTGATGGCCAGTAGTAGCTAGGATTGAATGATCAGAAGCTCTTAACTACTTTCAGTACTTTGTAGCTGTACTTGTGTAAAGCATTTTGAGTTTAGTCTTCTGAGCAAACAGTCCAGGGAAGGAAACTATCTGCCTTCCTGACTGGGAGGCCTGGATTAATGGTATGTTCGAGGAGAGGGAGGCTTCCCTAGAGGAGAATAGAATATTTAAGAAGGAGAACTAAATTAGAGCTTGGACTAGGGGAAAATCTCCTACTTACCTCTCTATCTGAGCAAAGCTATGCTGTTCTCACTCAGGAATGGGGATTGGGACTGCTGACTGTGGTCTGAGTTCTGGCTTGTCCTAATGATCTGCAGGTGGAAACACTTGACTGAGGTGGCTGATTCAGCTGAGATTGGAGTGCTGGGTAACCAATATGTATCTGAAACAGATAATGCAGGAAACACTAAAGGAAAACAGGCCTGGTGCCTTCCCATAAGGGAAATGCTTCCTAGCCCTAGCTTTCTAGTTAGTGGTCTCACTCTCGCCTCCAGGGGTGATGGTGTCAATTTACCTGAACTGGAATCTGTTTCTTTACCAGACCAGTCTTGAACTGACAATAGAATATTTGTATTTTTACCAGCTAAATTGGCTTTAAAATAACCAGCCTGCCATAGTGGACATCTTCTACGTGGACTCATAGATATTAAGGTCAGAAGGGACCATTATGATCATCTCCTATGTAATTCAGTATCCAGGGAGACTCCTACACTACTCACTCAAGAGGTCCCTGAAGGCTCCCCAGTGGTACCTTCTCAATTCAGTGTTCTGTGTGTGTAGTCAATGGCTACTACCTTCAGCAGGATAACTTCTGTCAGTGATTGTACTCTGGGACAAATGGAATTAGCCCCGGTACTATCTGGGAAAAGACGAAACTAGGAGGGTGCCTCTGATGAGCTGTGCAGGTGTCCTGGTGCTCCCCTTGGGAGGCATTGTTTGGTGTAGAAGTCTGAGGAGAAGCTTTGGGAGTGTGTAACGCCAAAAGACCCTGGTAATGGGCAGGATCAAACCTGGGACCTCTGGACCTAAATGCATGAGCCTCTACTGCATGAGCTAAAAGCCATAAGACTCTTAGCTAAGACCGTAAAGCCAATAAATTAATCTCTGCCTCTCTAACTGGTCCTGGTGCCACGAGATGGGACAGAAGAACACACCCACAAGGTGTGTGGATTACAAGTGCATCCCTGGGCTTGAGGAACTGGCTGTCTCTGAGCCTGCCTTAGGTCAAAGGTTTAAGGCCCTGGCCTGTTCTCTGTAGAGAGAGACTTACTGCAGGGGGACAACCTGGTCTGGCTCTTAGAGAAAACAGACCGGGGGCAGCTCTCCTGGTGTTCCTACACAATATTGATTTTATTTCCTGCTGTAGCCACTGAATATTCCTTTTTGGGTCTTGCAGGGACATCTCACTCCACCATGTCTGCTAAGGAAAATGAACCACAGGTGGAGATCCAGGCAGAGGAGCAACAGGTGGGTCCCTCCTGGGGAGGCAGGTGTGCTTGGCAGCTGGAAGGGCTGTTCTAGCTTGAATGTCTCCACTGCTGGAGACAGGGACTCGTAACCACAATACTAGCTAAGGCTCCAAGTTCTAGTTCTCAGAGTGCCGTAGTCACTGCCCACAAGTGCCCCCTGAAGCCAGGAGGAGCATCGGCACTGGTGACCCTCTGTATGCTGTCTCCACTCGAACACCGTCAAATCCCGCTGATTATAATGCCCAGTAGGTACCGGGTGCTAGAGCGAGACATGGTTCCTGATCAGGAGAGACTGCACTTGGAAAGACAAAAGGTCTCTCCATTCCTGCTCTCACTGATCTGTTTTGTTGGTGGGTGTGCCAGGACGAAAGCAGCGTTCTGAGACCTTGCTGAATATAGGCAGCTGTTCTAATGGGACCAGGCTTCTGGGTGTGTAACTAATGTCACAGGCAGGCCACTGAACCCCTCCTGACAGGGACCGGAGACTGCCTAGCTCTGAGGACAGTCTCCTACAGAATCAGTAGTTGTGAGGGAAAGAGACAGGAGGGGCACCTTGACAAGCCAGGAGCTCTTCCTCATCTGGCTCCTCTTTCCCTCCCTCAGACTGCAGGGCACAGGGTGGCTGGCCTGCCCTTGGTCAGCTCTGCCTGTGAGATGGCCTCTGCCAGCTACGCTGCCACCAAAGAGACCCACCCAGCCATCAAAGCGATATGTGAGGTGGCAGAGACTGGGGTGAGGACCATCACCTCTGCTGCTATCACCGGGGCACGGCCCATCCTGGACCAGCTGGAGCCACAGCGTGAGTAAGGGAAAGGGAGACAGGAACGCTCTTGTGTGTGTTGCGGGGGAGGTGTTGCTCAGGTACTGGTGCTGAACTGGGCCAGCCTAGAGGCAGGCAGTGCCCAGGCACAATCCCTGGTGTGCATGGCTGGCCCAGTACCACACAGCCACATGCACTGTGTATGGCACCTAATGCCATGGAGCAATACCTGCTAGAGGGCACAGGAAGCAGCTCCAGTGCTGAAGGGATCTGAGCCCATTGCAGGCACTGGAGACTCCATCCACCCCCAGCTTCTCCAGAGGGTTTCAGAACAGATGACTGGCAGCCGGATCTCCTGAGTGCTAAACCTGGCTCTGAAACAGACTGCCTCCATAGCCTTGGGCAACTTGCCCAACCCCTCTTCCTTGGCTTTCCCATCAGTAACCTGGGGAGACTTGCTTAGGAACTCCAGTCCTCCAGTGTACACAGATTAGCAGCCCCACAAGATCTGTGCACATGAAGGAATTAAGGGAATTAGTTCTGTGGTTGTGTTTCAGTTGCAGCAGCCAATGAATATGCCTGTTGGGGTCTGGACAGACTGGAGGAGCAGCTGCCCATCCTGCAGCAGCCGATTGAGAAGGTAACCACACGAGTGTCACGACTGGAGCAGGGTGAGGCTGTGGGCCCTTCACTTCCGCTAGGTGTTCAGTGACCTCTCCTCTGACCCCTTTTCCTCTAGGTGGCTTTGGATGCCCAAGACCTTGTGCATGCCACAATGGTGGGTGCCAAGGATGCAGCCTGCAGCACGGTCACTGAGGCCAAGGATGCAGTGACCAGCATGGTAGGCGTGGCCCAAGGGGCTGTCCATGAGAGCATGGAGGTTACCAAATCTGCCGTGACCAGCAGCATGAGCACAGTGATGGGCTCCCGCATGGGGCAGATGGCTGCGAGTGGCATAGACACAGCACTGGGGAAATCTGAGCAGCTGGTGGACTACTACCTCCCCATGACGGAGGAGGAGCTCGGTAAGATCCCCTCTGCTGAATACAAACCAATGTGACCCTGGTGTCTTCGGGCATGGCTTGGATTCACAGCTGTTCAGTGTTCACACCTGAGCTGCCAAAAGAGCCACCTCTCCTTCGGGCTAGCTTGCAACCTAGCTTGGCTCCTAGCCCTCCCTTAGTTGCTTCATGCTGGGCCCTCCGCTCACCCTGTCTGATTCCTCTGATGCTGCTCCCTGTGCAGCTACCCGCTGCCTTACTGGTCGGTGCTGCAGGGCACCCAAACGTGCCCTGGGAAAGATTGCATCGGTCACAAGCTTTGGGAGGGCTGAACGCATCCCTGCCTTGTATCCTGGCCCTACCAACTGGTGGTACACGTAGGTTTTAATTCTTACCAGTACAGCGACTCATGGGAGGGACCCAAGAGTGGGTGGGGGGAAGCACATGACTCCCCCCAAGTGACCCCACCCTGCCTTGTGCGGGGGGCTCTACAGACTCCAGACAGGAGATGCAACTACGTGGAAGGGCTGGTGGGGGGCCAGCTGGGGGCGGTACAGACACACCGGAGGAGGTGCCAGCGTTCTGCTCCTTTCGCTGCTGCGGTTCCTGAGAGCCCTGCCGTTTTCAGCGGCTACCGAACGTCATTCCAGTACGTCATCCCAGCAACAAATGTCTTAATGGCGCGGCGTACCTGACCTTACTGCCTTACTTGCACCACTGCTGCCAACTGACCCCTTCCCCCTTCCAGCTGAGCTTGCCACAACTCCCCTGGAGGGGCCTGGAGAGGCTCCCGCAGAGCAGCGGAGTTACTACGTGCGTCTGGGTTCCCTGTCGAGCACGCTGCGCCAGCGAGCCTACCAGCACGCCCTGGGCAAGATGAGACAAGCCAGGCAGCGCACCCTGGAGGCCCTCTCCCAGCTCCAGCAAATCATTGACCTGGTAGGAACACGACCCCTCTCCCCTGCCCTGTAGCTGCTGTGAGTCACGGTCTGTCATAAATATAAAGGGAAGGGTAAACCCCTTTAAAATCCCTCCTGGCCAGAGGAAAAGTCCTCTCACCAGTAAAAGGTTAAGAAGCTAAAGGTAACCTTGCTGGCACCTGACCTAAATGACCAATGACGAGACAAGATACTCTCAAAAGCTGGGAGGAGGGAGAGACAGAAAGGGTCTGTGTCTGTCTGTATGCTGCTTTTGCCAGGAACAGAACAGGAATGGAGTCTTAGAACGTTTAGTAAGTTATCTAGCTAGGTATGTGTTAGATTATGATTTCTTTAAATGGCTAAGAAAAGATTTGTGCTGACTAGAATGACTATCCCAGTCTGTGTCTTTTTTGTAATTTAAGGTTTTGCCTAGAGAGATTCTCTGTTTTGAATCTCATTACCCTGTAAGGTATCTACCATCCTGATTTTACAGAGGTGATTCCTTTACTTCTATTAAAAGTCGTCTTGTAAGAAAACTGAATGCTTTTTCATTGTTCTAACATCCAAGGGTTTGGGTCTGAGGTCACCTATGCAAATTGGTGAGGATTTTTACCAAACCTTCCCCAGGAAGTGGGGTGCAAGGGTTGGGAGGGTTTTTGGGAGGAAAGACGTGTCCAAACTACGTTTCCCAGTAAACCCAGTTAGAGTTTGGTGGTGGCAGTGGAAATTCCAAGGGCAAAGGGTAAAATTAATTTGTACCTTGGGGAAGTTTTAACCTCAGCTGGTGAAAGTAAGCTTAGGAGGTTTTTCATGCAGGTCCCCACATCTGTACCCTAGAGTTCAGAGTCGGGGAGGAACCTTGACACGGTCTCTGCAGCCTCCCATGCTCCGTGCCATTGGCACTGTTTGTTCCTGGGCCCAGCTGTGTCGCTGCAGTAGTGCTGCCTGCCTGCTGCCCACACCTAGCTGTGGGAGAGCTTCCCTGGCCAGCCGCCTCCTGCTCTTCCCAGCTAACTGCCCTCTCCTCCTGCAGATCAAACAGGCTGTAGATGAGAAGCTTCACAATGGCCAGGACCGTCTGTACCAGATGTGGCTCCAGTGCTGCAGGGGGAAGTTGGAAGGGCAGGAGGAACCAGACTCCGCGAAGGTATTCTCCTCCTTCTCGCCCTGACAGCCTTGCTCGAGTGAACTCCCCCCATCTGTAGGGAAAACTTGTAGATACTCCAGTCTCTTTCTCCTTCCAGCAGGTTGAAGCTCAGGCTCTAGCCACGTCCCAGAGCCTCACCCAGCAACTGAAAACCACCTGCCTTACTCTCCTGGGCAGCATCCAGGGCCTTCCCAGCACTATCCAGGACAAGGCCCAGCAGGTCTCGAGCAGTATACAAGAGCTCCAGGCCTCCTTCTCCAGTGCCGGCTGTTTCCAAGATCTGTCCAGCAGTGCCCTTGCCCGGAGTCAGGAGATGGTGACCAAGGCCCAGGAGTCCCTGGATGAGCTCCTGGAATACGTGACGCAGAACATTCCCCTGGACTGGATCGTGGGACCCTTCATTCCTCCTGTAGACTCCCCACCATGTACTGATGAGCTGATGGAGGAAGGAAAGAAGGTGGAGGCCTGAAGGGTTCCCCCTGCTGTTGGAAGGAATCCAGCTGAATTTCCTGCATAGCTAGTGTGGGGTCTCCATGCTGAGGCCGCAGTTCTGCTTTGGCAGATGGTGGACTGAGGTCAGCTCTTCCTTCTGCAGAATTACAGAAGGTGAATGTCATTTCCCAGGCACACTTCCCCAGAACCATGTATTACCAGTTACAGGGTGGCATCACTAGTCATGCAGGACTGCATCCCGTGCAGGGCTAGTCTGCTTCTCTCAGGACATACATACAGCTGTCTTCCTCTGTACACAGGAAGTGCTCCTGAGCTTGATCTTTTCCCTAGCTTTATAATGTGTAAAACTAGGGTTTAATGTTACAATAAACTGCAACTGCATTCAAATTTCTGTCTGCTTAATGTGATTCCCTCCCTGGCTCATGCTCTGTAGAAACATATACTGTACAGGTGACCCCATGCCCCTCTTCTTCACACACACAAACCCCCTCCACCCACTTTCTCTGGCAGGGCTCCATAATGGCTGAGCTCGTCTCCTGGGTGAAGGCATCTCTTCAGGTGCCTCCATTTGACACTCTTCCATTGAGACTTTTCTCATGTAGAAGGAGGCAACAGGGTTCTCCCCATTGAGAACACTCGTCTGGCTTCCCGTGGGTAGCAAGGCAACATTACAGACTCTGAGACCAACTAACAGAGGGAAAGACCCAGGTTGTTGAGATAGGGCACTATGGCCTTGAGAGGAAATGGGGTGTGTGGAGAACTGAACCTATGACTGGTAATGAACAAAGTTAAAAGGGTCACATACAGTGGTGGGAGACTGCTGGGCCTTGCCTCTAGTTCAGTGCAAGAAGCTCAACAGGTTGGAAGTGTCCAGGAAAAGATGGTGAATTGACAACTCCAGGCAACTGGGATTTAACAAAACACACACAGGGAGACTAGCCGCAAGAGAGAGAGCAGCAGATAGTCTTGCTGAAGCATGGACATCAGCCAGCCTGCATCCTTCCTCCCTGCCATTAGCCAAGCACTTGCCTAATCTTTCCTACTGCCTAGTGTAAACATAGCCAGCCCAATAACTGTACAGGCACATGGCTCAGGGTTGTGGGAGATCCATAATAGGACCAGTGCTGGGCTTGTAATGCATTTTCCTGAGAGCTTGTGTCTATGCTTGAAGTCACAAGTGGGTAGTGGCAGCTAGGCAGCTCCATCACTGTTGCTTATCCTATCTCTGGCTTCAGCTATTAAAAAGCTTCAGGCAAGGAAATGTCTCTTGGGTTCAGCACTGCAACAGCACCATGAGCAGGAATGGGTGTGTAGCTCTCAAAGATGGAGACTAGTAATCAAAGTGGTGATGGAAGCAGCTCCCAGGGCTAGTTACTCCTGATCTCATTGAACAGGGCCTGTCTTGTACTCCAGTGGACTGGGGCTACAAAGGTTTCCATAGACTCCTAGAATATGGGGGTTGGAAGAGACCTTAGTAGGTCATCTAATCCAACCCCCTGCTCAAAGCAGGACCAATCCCCAGCTAAATCATCCCAGCCAGGGTTTTGTCAAACCCGACCTTAAACTTCTAAGGAAGGAGATTCCACCACCTTCCTAGGTAACGCATTCCAGTGCTTCACCACCCTTCTAGTGAAAAAGTTTTTCCTAATATCCAACCTAAACCTCCCCCACTACAACTTGATACCATTGATCCTTGTTCTGTCATCTGTACCACTGAGAACAGTCTCGATCCATCCTCTTTAGAACTCCCTCTCAGGTAGCTGAAAGCAGCTATCAAATCCACCCCCTCCTCCCCCCGTTCTTCTCTTCTGCAGACTAAACAATTCCAGTTCCCTCAGCCTCTCCTCATAAGTCATGTGTTCCAGTCCCCTAAACATTTTTGTTGCCCTCTGCTGGACACTTTCCAATTTTTTCACATCCTTTTTGTAGTGTAGCGCCCAAAACTGGACATAGTACTCCAGATCAGGCCTCACAAATGTTGAATAGAGGAGAACAATCATGTCTGTCGATTCGCTGGCAATGCCCCTATTTACACAGCCCAAAATGTCATTGGCCATCTTGGCAACAGGGGCACACTGTTGACTCATAGCCAGTTTCTTGTCCACTGTAACTTCGAGGTCCTTTTCTGCAGAAAAGTCAGAAACTCCCTAACTGACAGTGAGCGATCACTGAGGCTAATTTGCCTGTGTAACTGGAAGTGTGTTACATACCCTGCTGTGTTCTGGATTAACAGAGGCCCCTCCAACACACTAGCTAGGTGCAGCCCTGCTGGGGGGAATAAAGGTCCTAGTCTGCTCCTTTTAGGAATATGGAAGAGTAAATGCAGACTTCAGGAGTGCTGGTCAGCTAACGTGACTTCTGTATCCAAGCCCAGTGAAGCTCTTTCCTCTTTAGTCCAAGTCTAATAAAATGTGTGATGTCAATGAGTAGATTTCACATCAACAGATATTAGCTTCAAACTTGGATAGAAGTGGGAGCTGGATTTTCTTTACGCCATGAAGAACATTGCAGACTACGTTTCCCGAGCGCAGCCCCTGCAGCTAATCTTTCCGTAGAGAAGGAGCGGTTCTAACACATCCCCAAGCCAGGGTCAGACCTAAGAAACCCGATCGAAAATTTTCCTGCACCACTCTCAAGTTATATAAAGCAAATGCAGTGACTGACTAACCCACTGGGTGCAGTATTTATGGCACAAAGAGCAGTGAGTTATTTCAGCAAACCCCAAACCAACGGGCTCGAGTGTTTAATCCAAAGGCCTGTTGGAGGATCCAAGGTGTGAGCATAGAGATCACACCAGCTACACCCCAATGGTCTGAATATTAGAAGGAGGAATGGGAAAAGGAAAGAGATGCTTCCTGCCCCCAGCTGGCTTTCTCTCCTGGGTGGCACCCTCTGCATAATTAGTGATTGTAGCTGTAGATCCCAGGTAGGAAGACTTGTAGTGTGCTCTCAACATGGTTGGGCTTGCTGCTTCTTCTGGCTGCCTGTGTGCAAGGGCTATGGATGGGAAGGTGGTTTCTAAGCCCTGAGCATGCAATGGTCTCTCTGTGCTAGGGATACTTGGACCTGTGCAGAGCCCTCTGGAACTCAGCTACTCTTCCCAACTGCCTGTTGAAGTTACTGGGGTCTGAGTAAATGCAGGGGCTAGTTTGTGCAGGGCTCATTGAAGAATCAGAGCCTAAAACGACCCCACTCTGGCCCTTGCCCACTGAAACTGAAAATCGTGTGTTTAGATGGAGGCCCTCTCACATCCCTCTGTGGGACAGACACATGGGTATGAACATCTAGGCCTGCTTTAAAGGAGTGAGGTGAGCACCTGCCTCAGCCCCAGGCCACTGTCACTCTGCTCAGCTGCTCCAGGCATTTGCACTCCCTGCTTTGATTTCACTCCCTGTGTGAAAGTTGTAGGGAGGTTATGGGACGAAGTTATGGCTGGTGTGATCTGCTGTCACTCTGGCTGGGAAGGACCCTGGCACTGAAGTAACTAGGCCAGGAATGATAATGGGGAGAGGGCAGAGCCGAGCATAGTGGCTATAACTGACACCCCCCCCCCAAAATTTTTCCCTGAGCTTGTCTCCCCACTTAGTGCTTCCCTTTGGCTGTGTCACCCCCAGCATCTGCCCAAATGGTCCCCTGATTCCCCCTGAGCCTGGGGGTTCCACGTATTGAACTGACACTTATATTGGAACTGCTAACTGCCCTCAGTCTTTAACCCCTTATTGCCCAGTGTGGGGCAACCCAACTCTCTTTGAGGTTCTGGGCCTAACTCACTTAGGCCTTGCAATGCTGAGAGGAGCAATAGCTAAATACCTTTAAAAACCTGTGCCATGTTCTCTTCCCTGGACAAGTCAACCAACAGGAAAGCTATAAATGAACTGAGGAGTATCTTGTGCCAGCTGGGCCAGAATAACTTCCCCAGCCTCTTTTGGAGTGGGCAGGACAGGAAAATAATACAACAGCTATCAGCACTCTCCTCTCTTAGATGGTTTTACTGTCAAAAATCTTCTACACTGAAAATGTTACCAGGGAAATGGAGCGTAAAGGCGCTCTTCAGAGAGAACAACCGGAGTACTCTGAGAATATGAACCATTATTATTATTTGTATGACCGTAGCATTTCAAAGCAAAAATCAGACCTGGAATCCCATTGTGATAGGTACTGTCTTAACACAGAGTAAAAGGCCTGCCCCAAACAGCTCATAATCTGAAACTAGGTTTGCCAGCCCTCCAGGATTGTCCTGAACTCTCCAGGAATTAAAGATTAATCTTTAATTAAAGATTGTCATGTGATGACACCGCCAGGAACACATCCAACCAAGATTGGCAACTCTCACACCCTGTAACTTTTCATGGGCTCACAGCTCTCACTGGGCAAAGTAGAGAATGCAGCTGTGTGATTGGTCTCCTGAGCTGTCTGTCAAGTGTGTCCAGCCCCATGATGACATCACCACAGGAATATAATGGCTGAGGGGGGAAGGTCCTAGTACTGGCAAAGGATTAGTAGTGTGGAAGTTTGGTAAGATGTGTGGTTAACCTCTGTGTTATGTCTCTGGTTCCTAGGTTCTGTATCTGTTTAGATGGGGGCTCTTTTCTTACACAGAGTGTGACCCAATGTCTTGCCTGATGGCCAGTAGTGGCTAGGATTGAATGGTCAGAAGCTCTTAGCTAGTTTCAGTGCTTAGTAGTTGTACTTGTGTAAAGCATTTTGAGTTCAGTCTTCTGAGCAAACGGTCCAGGGACGGAAACTATTTGCCTTCCAGACTGGGAGGCCTGGATTAATGGTATGTTCTTGGAGATGGAGGCTTCCCTAGAGGAGAATAGAATGTTTAACAAAGAGAACTAAATTAGAGTTTGGACTAGGGGAAAAACTCCTACTCACCTCTCGACCTGAGCAAAGCTATGCTGTTCCCACGCAGGGATGGGGAATGGGACTTCTGGTTGTGGTCTGAGTTCTGGCTTGTCCTAAAGATCTGCAGGTTGAAACACTTGACTGAGGTGGCTGATTCAGCTGAGACTGGAGTGCTGGGTAACCAGTATGTATCTGAAACAGATAATGCAGGAAACACTAAAGGAAAATAGGCCTGGTGTCTTCCCATAAGGGAAATGCTTCCTGGCCCTAGCTTTCTAGTTAGTGCTCTCACTCTTGCCTCTAGAAGTGATGGTGTAAACTTACCTGAACTGGAATCTGTTTCTTTACGAGACCATCTTTAACTGACAATAGAAAATATTTGTATTTTTACCAGCTAAATTGGCTTTAAAATAACCAGCGTGCCATAGTGGGCATCTCCTATGTAGACTCATAGATATTAAGGTCAGAAGGCACCATTATGATCATCTCTTATGTAATTCAGTATCCAGGGAGACTCCTACACTACTCACTCAAGAGGTCCCTGAAGGCTCCCTAGTGGTACCTTCTGAATTCAGTGTTCTGTGTGTGTAGTCAATGGCTACTACCTTCAGCAGGATAACTTCTGTCAGTGATTGTACTCTGGGACAAATGGAATTAGCCCCGGTACTATCTGGGAAAAGACTAAACTAGGAGGGTGCCTCTGATGAGCTGTACAGGTGTCCTGGTGCTCCCCTTGGGAGGCATTGTTGGGTCTAAAAGTCTGAGGAGAAGCTTTGGGAGTGTGTAACACCGACAGACCCTGGTAATGGGCAGGATCAAACCTGGGACCTCTGGACCTAAATGCATGAGCTTCTACTACATGAGCTAAAAGCCATTAGACTCTTAGCTAAGACCATAAAGCAGAAAAATTAATCTCTGCCTCTCTAACTGGTCCTGGTGCCACGAGATGGGACAGAAGAACACACCCACAAGATGTGTGGATTACGAGTACATCCCTGGGCTTGAAGAACTGGCTGTCTCTGAGCCTGCCTTAGATCAAAGGTTTAAGGCCCTGGCCTGCTCTCTGTAGAGAGAGACTTACTGCAGGGGGCAACCTGGTCTGGCTCTTAGAAAAAATGGACCGGGAGCAGCTCTCCTGGTATTCCTACACAAGATTGATTTCACTGTTTCCTGCTGTAGCCACTCAATATTCCTTTTTGGGTCTTGCAGGGACATCTCACTCAACCATGTCTGCCAAGGAAAATGAACCACAGGTGGAGATCCAGGCAGAGGAGCAACAGGTGGGTCCCTCCTGGAGAGGCAGGTGTGCTTGGCAGTTGGAAGGGCTGTTGGAGGTTCAGGGTCTCCACTGCAGGAGACAGGGACTCGTAACCACAACACTAGGCAATGATTCTAGCTCTCAGAGTGCCGTAGTCACTGCCCACAAGTGCCTCCTGAATCCGGGAGGAGCACAGGTGACCCTGTGAATGCTGTCTGCTTTAGAACACTGGCAAATCCCGTTGATTGCAATGCCCAGTGGGGGCATTGTACCGGGTGCTGGACCGAGACATGGTTCCTGATCGAGAGAGACTGCACTTGGAAAGACAAAAGGTCTCTCCATTCCTGCTCTCGCTGATGGAACGAGATCGTGACACAGTTCTGTTTTGTTGGTGGGTGTGCCAGGATGGAAACGGCATTCCTGAGACCTTGCTGAATATTGGCAGCTGTTCCAATGGAACCAGGCTTCTGGGTCTGTAACTAATTTCACAGGCAGGCCACTGAAACCCAGCTGAAATGGACAGGAGACGGTGCTCAGAGCTGGGCAGTCTCCTACAGAATCAGTAGTTGCAGAGGAAAAGACAGGAGGGGCACCTTGAGAAGCCAGGAGCTCTTCCCCAGCTGACGACTCTTTCCCTCCCCCAGACTGCAGTGGACAGGGTGGCTGGCCTGCCCTTGGTCAGCTCTGCCTGTGAGATGGCCTCTGCCAGCTACGCTGCCACCAAAGAGACCCACCCAGCCATCAAAGGGGTCTGTGAGGTAGTAGAGACTGGGGTGAGGGCCATCACCTCTACTGCCATTACCGGGGCACAGCCCATTCTGGACCAGCTGGAGCCACAGCGTGAGTAAGGGAAGGGAGGCAGGAACACTCCTGTGTGTGTGGCGGGGGAGGTGGGTCTGGGGGCAGGCTCAGCCTACAGTGGCTCTAGGCCCACTACTGAACTCTGCCTCCAACTGGCAGGAAACAGAATCCAGACTCCCTTCTCCTGCTCCCCTGAACTCAGCGAGCTCCTAGTCTTGATCTGGCCAAGGCATTGGCCTTGTGCGGAGGAGTTCTGATGGCTGCAGCAGCTGCTGGCGGGGATTCCTGCTCAGGTACTGGTGCTGAGCTGGACCAGCCTAGAGGCAGGCAGTGCCCAGGCACAATCCCTGGTGTGCATGGCTGGCCCAGTACCACACAGCCACATGCACTGTGTATGGCACCTAATGCCATGGAGCAATACCTGCTAGAGGGTACAGGAAGCAGCTCCAATGCTAAAAGGATCTGAGCCCATGGCAGGCACTGGAGACTCCTGAAACCCTCTAGGAGAGGCTGGGGGTGGATGAACAGATGACTGGCAGCCGGATCTCCTGACTCCTAAACCTGGCTCTGAAACAGACTGGCTCCATAGCCTTGGGCAACTTGCCCAACCCCTCTTCCTTGGCTTTCCCATCAGTAATCTGGGGAGATTTGCTTAGGAACACCAGTCCTCCAGTGTACACAGATTAGCAGCCCCACGAGATCTGTGCACGTGAAGGAATTAAGGGAACAAGTTCTGTGGTTATGTTTCAGTTGCAGCAGCCAATGAATATGCCTGTCGGGGTCTGGACAGACTGGAGGAGCAGCTGCCCATCCTGCAGCAGCCGATTGAGAAGGTAACCCCACGAGTGTCACGACCGGTCCTGGAGCAGGATGAGGCTGTGGGCCCTTCACTTCCACTAGGTGTTCAGTGACCTCTCCTCTGACCCCTTTCCTCTAGGTGGCTTTGGATGCCCAAGACCTCGTGCGTGCCACAATGGTGGGTGCCAAGGATGCAGTCTGCAGCCCGGTCACTGAGGCCAAGGATGCAGTGACCAGCATGGTGGGCATGGCCCAAGGGGCTGTCCAGGAGAGCGTGGAGGTTACCAAATCTGCCGTGACCAGCAGCATGAGCACAGTGATGGGCTCCCGTATGGGGCAGATGGCTGCGAGTGTCATAGACACAGCACTGGGGAAATCTGAGCAGCTGGTGGACTACTACCTCCCCATGACAGAGGAGGAGCTTGGTAAGATCCCCTCTGCTGAATACAAACCAATGTGACCCTGGTGTCTTCGGGCACGGCTTGGACTCACAGCTGTTCACAGTGCTCACAGCTGAGCTGCCAAAAGAGCCACCTCTCCTTAGGGCTAGCTTGCAACCTAGCTTGGCTACTAGCCTCCCTTAGTTCCTTCATGCTGGGCCCTCTGCTTGCCCTGTCTGATGGCTCTGACACTGCTCCCTGTGCAGCTACCCGCTGCCTTAGTGGTCGGTGCTTCAGGCATCCAAACATGCCCTGGGAAAGATTGCATCGGTCACAAGCTTTGGGAGGGCTGAACGCATCCCTGCCTTGTATCCTGGCCCGGACAACCGGTGGTGCAAGTAGATTTTAATTCTTACCAGTATGGTGACTCATGGGAGGGACCCAAAAGCAGGGGGGAGGCATGTGACAACCCCCCCCCCCCAAATGACCCCACCCTGCCTTGTGCAGGGGGCTCTACAGACTCCAGACAGGAGATGCAACTATGTGGAAGGGCTGGTGGGGGGCCAGCTGGGGGTGGTACAGCGAAACCAGAGGAGGTGCCAGCATTCTGCTCCTTTCGCTGCTGCGGTTCCTGAGAGCCCTGCAGTTTTCAGCGGCTACCGAACGTCATTCCAGTACGTCATCCCAGCAACAAATGTCTTAATGGCACGGCGTACCTGACCTTACTGCCTTACTTGCACCACTGCTGCCAACTGACCCCTTCCCCCTTCCAGCTGAGCTTGCCACAACTCCCCTGGAGGGGCCTGGAGAGGCTCCCGCAGAGCAGCGGAGTTACTACGTGCGTCTGGGTTCCCTGTCGAGCACGCTGCGCCAGCGAGCCTACCAGGACGCCCTGGGCAAGATGAGACAAGCCAGGCAGCGCACCCTGGAGGCCCTCTCCCAGCTCCAGCAAATCATTGACCTGGTAGGAACACGACCCCTCTCCCCTGCCCTGTAGCTGCTGTGGGTCACGGTCTCTGCAGCCTCCCATGCTCAGTGCCATTGGCACTGTTTGTTCCTGGGCCCAGCTGTGTCGCTGCAGTAGTGCTGCCCGCCTGCTGCCCACACCTAGCTGTGGGAGAGCTTCCCTGGCCAGCCGCCTCCTGCTCTTCCCAGCTAACTGCCCTTTCCCCCTGCAGATCAGCCATGCTAAGCAGGCCGTAGATCAGAAGCTTCACAATGGCCAGGACCGTCTGTACCAGATGTGGCTCCAGTGCTGCAGGGGGAAGTTGGAAGGGCAGGAGGATCCTGACTCCGCAAAGGTATTCTCCTCCTTCTCGCCCTCACAGCCTTGCTTCAGCGAACTCCCCCCATCTGCAGGGGAGACTTGCAGATACTCCAGTCTCTTTCTCCTTCCAGCAGGTTGAAGCTCAGGCTCTAGCCATGTCCCAGAGCCTCACCCAGCAACTGAAAACCACCTGCCTTACTCTCCTGGGCAGCATCCAGGGCCTTCCCAGCACTATCCAGGACAAGGCCCAGCAGGTCTCGAGCAGTATACAAGAGCTCCAGGCCTCCTTCTCCAGTGCCGGCTGTTTCCAGGATCTTTCCAGAAGTGCCCTTGCCCGGGGTCGGGAGATGGTGACCAAGGCCCAGAAGTCCTTGGATGAGCTCCTGGAATACGTGATGCAGAACATTCCCGTGGATTGGATCGTGGGACCCTTCACTCCCGTGGGAGACTCCCCACAGTGTCCTGATGAGCTGGTGGAGGAAGGAAAGAAGGTGGAGGCCTGAAGGGTTCCCCCTGCTGCTGGAAGGAATCCAGCTGAATTGCCTGCATAGCTAGTGTGGGGTCTCCTCGCTGAGGCCGTAGTCCTGCTTTGGCAGATGGTGGACTGCAGAAGGAAGAGCTGACCTCAGAATTACAGAACCTGAATGTCATTTCCCAGGCACACTTCCCCAGAACTATGTAGTACCGGTTACAGGGTGGCATGACTAGTCATGCAGGACTGCATCCCTTGCAGGGCTAGTCTGCTTCTCTCAGGACATACCTACAGCTTTATTCCTCTGTACACAGGAAGTGCTCCTGAGCTTGATCTTTTTCCTAGCTGTATAATGTGTAAAACTAGGGTTTAATGTCCCAATAAACTGCAACTGCATTCAAATTCCTGTCTGCTTAATGTGATTCCCTCCCTGACTCATGCTCTGTACAAACATTTACTGTACAGATGACCCCATCCCCCCTTCTCCACACACACACACACACACACACACACACACACACCTTGCACCTACTTTTTCTCTGGCAGGGCTCCAGAATGGCTGAGCTTGTCTCCTGGCTGAAGGCATTTCTTCAGGTGCCTCCATTTGGCTCTCTTCCATTGAGACTATTCTCATGTAGAAGGAGGCAACAGCCCATTGGAACACTCATCTGGCTTCCAGTGTGTAGTAAGGCAACAATACAGACTGTGAGACCAAGTAACAGAGGGAAGAGCCCAGTGTGTTAGGGCACTGGCCTTGAGAGGAAATGTAGGTTCTCAGCTCTCCACACACCCCTATTGGTAATGAGCGAAGTTAAAAGGGTCACATACAGTGGTGGGAGACTGCCAGGCTTTGCCTCTAATCCAGTGTAAGAAGCTCAACAGGTTGGAAGTGTCCAGGAAAAGGGATGGTGAATTGTGAAATCCCAGTTGCCTGGAGTTGTCAAAACGCACCCCTGCGCACACACACAGGGAGACTAGCTGCAAGAGAGAGCAGCAGACAGTCTTGCTGAAGCATGGACATCAGCCAGCCTGTGTCCTTCCTCCCTGCTGTTAGCCAAGCACCTGCCTAACCTTTCCTACTTCCTAGTGTAAACCTAGCCAGGTCAATAACACGACAGGCACATGGCTCAGGGTTGTGGGAGATCCATAATCAGACCAGTGCTGGGCTTGTAATGCGTTTTCCTGAGAGCTTGTGTCTATGCTTGAAGTCACAAGTAGGTAGTGTCATCTAGGCAGCTCCATCACTGTTCCTTAGTAGCTCAAGCCTGAGTTAGGATAGAAAGGTCTCCCGGGTTCAGCACTGCAACAGCACCATGAGCAGGAATGGCTGTGTTGCTCTCAAAGATGGAGACTAGTAACAAAGTGGTCATCTCATTAGAAAGGGCCTGCCTTGTTCTCCAATCGACTGAGGATACCAAGCTGTTCATAGAATATCAGGGTTGGAAGGGACCTCAGAAGGTCATCTAGTCCAACCCCCTGCTCAAAGCAGGACCAATCCCCAACTAAATCATCCCAGCCAGGGCTTTGTCAAGCCTGACCTTAAAAACTTCAAAGGAAGGAGATTCCACCACCTCCCGAGGTAACCCATTCCAGTGCTTCACCACCCTCCTAGTGGAAAAAGTTTTTTCTAATATCCAACCTAAACCTCGCCTACTGCAGCTTGAGACCATTGATCCTTGTTTTGTCATCTGCTACCACTGGGAACAGTCTAGATCCATCCTTTTTGGAACCCCCTTTCAGGTAGTTGAAAGCTGCTATCAAATCCCCCCTCATTCTTCTCTTCCGCAGACTGAACAATCCCAGTTCCCTCAGCCACTCCTCCATAAGTCATGTGTTCCTGTCCCCTAATCACTTTTGTTGCCCTGTGCTGGACGCTTTCCAATTTTTTCACCACCTCCTTGTAATGTGGGGCCCAAAACTGGACACACTACTCCAGCTGAGGCCTCAGCAATGTCAAATAGAGGGGGACGATCACATCCCTCGATCTGCTGGCAGTGCCCCTACTTATACAGCCCAAAATGCCATTGGGCTTCTTGGCAATAAAGGCACACTGTTGACTCCTATACAGCCTCTTGTCCACTGTAAGCCCTAGGTCCTTTTCTGCAGAAAAGTCAGAAACTCCCTAACTGACAGGGAGCAATTACTGAAGCTAGTCTGCCTGTGGTACTGGAGGTGTGTTTTAAACCCTGCTCTGTTATGGATTAAAAATGGCCCCTCCAGCAAACTCACGGGGAAGAGTGAGTAAAAGCAATAGCTAGGTGGAGCCCTGCTGGAGTGAGTAAAGGTCTTAGCCTCCTCCTTTTAGGGATATGGAAGAGGAAGTACAGACTGCAGGAGTACTGGTCAGCTAATCTGACTTCTGTGTTCAAGCCCAGTGAAGCTCTTTCCTCTTTAGTCCAAGTCTAATAAAATGTGTGAGGTCAATGAGTGGATTTCACATCAGCAGATATTTGCTTCAAACTTGGAAAGAAGCTGGATTTTCTTTACACCATGAAGACCATTGCAGCCTACATTTCCTCAGCACGGCCCCTACAGCTAATTTTTCCATAGGGAAGGGGTGGTTCTAACACATCCTCAAGCCAGGGTCAGACGTAAGATACCACATCAAAAAAAGTTGCTGGACCAATCTTAAGTTATACAAAGCAAATGCAGTAACTGACTAACCCACCAGATGCAGTATTTATGGCACAAGGAGCAGTGAGTTATTTCAGCAAACCCCAGCATGATTCACCCATGGGCTCAAGTGTTTAATCCAAAGGCCTGTTGGAGGATCCAAGGTGTGAGCATAGAGATCACACTCACTACACTCCAATGGTCTGAATATTAGAAGGAGAAATGGGAAAAGGAAAGAGGTGCTTCCTGCCCCCAGCTGGCTATCTTTCCAGGGCACTACTGCCTGCATAATTAGTGATTGTAGCCACCAGGTAGAAAGACTTGTAGTGTGTTCTGAACATGGTTGGGCTTCCTTTTTTTGCTGGTTGCATATGTGGGAGGGCTATGGATGGGAAGGTGGTTTCTAAGCCCTGAGCATGCAGTGGTCTCTCTGTACTGGTGTTACTTGCACCTGTGCAGAGCTCTCTGGAACTCAGCTACTCTTCCCAACTGCCTGTTGAAGTTACTGGGGGTCTGAGTAAATGCAGGGGCTGGTTTGTGCAGGGTTCATTGTAGAATCAGGGCCTAACACTGCCCCACTCTAGCCTTTGCAACCGCTGAAGGTCGTGTGTCTGGATGGAGGCCCACTCACATCCCCCTATGGGATAGACACATGGGTGTGAACATCTAGGCTTGCTTTAAAGGAGTGAGGTGAGCAGCTGCCTCAGCCCCAGGCCACTGTCACTCCCTGCTTTGATTTTACTCCCTGTGTGAAGGCCAATGGGGAGGTTATGGGAAGAAGTTATACATGCTGTGATCTGCTGTCACTCCAGCTGGGAAGGGCCCTGGCACTGGAGTAACTAGGCCAGGAATGACAATGGGGAGAGGGTAGAGCCGAGCATAGTGGCTATGACTGACTCCCCCCTGCCCAAAGTTTTCCCTGAGCTTGTCTCCCCACTTTGTCCTTCCCTATGGCTGTGTCATCCCCATCATTTCCCAAATGCTCCCCTGAGCCTGGGGTTCCACGTATTGAACTGACCCTTATATTGGAACTGCTAACTGCACTCAGTCTTTAACCCCTTATTGCCCAGTGTGGGGCAACCTAACTCTCTTTGAGCAATCAGCACTCTCCTCTCTTAGATTGTTTTAGTGAGAAAAAACCTTCTACGCTGAAAATGTTACCAGGGAAATGGAGCATAAAAGCACTCTTCAAAGAGACCAACTGGAGCCAAAACTGGCAACTCTGAAACCCTGTAACTTTTCAGAGGCTCACAGCCCTCACTGGGTAAAGTTGGGAATGCAGCTGTGTGATTGGTCTCCTGAGCTGTCTGTCAAGTGTGTCCAGCCCCATGATGACATCATCACAGGAATATAATGGCTGAGACCTGGGGAAAGTCTGAGTATTGGTGAAAGATTAGGAGTGTAGAAGTTTGGTAAGATGTGTGGTTAAGCTCTGTACTATGTCTCTGGTTCTTTGGGTGTTTAGATGGGGGCTCTTTCTTACACAGATTGTGACCCAATGTCTTTCCTGGTGGCCAATAATAGCTAGGATTGAATGATCAGAAGCTCTTAGCTACTTTCAGTACTTTCTAGCTGTACTTGTGTAAAGCATTTCTAGCTGAGTCTTCTGAGCAAACAGTCCAGGGAAGGTAACTGTCTGCCTTCCAGACTGGGAGGCCTGGATTAATGGTATGTTCTAAGAGATGGAGGCTTCCCTAGAGAAGAATAGACTATTGAACAAGGACAACTAAATTAGAGCTTGGACTATGGGAAAACTCTCCACTCACCTCTCTACCTGAGCTAAGCTATGCTGCCCCCATTCTGGGATGGGGATTGGGACTGCTGGCTGTGGTCTGAATTCTGGTTTGTCCTAATGATCTGCAGGTGGAAACACTTGACTGAGGTGGCTGATTCAGCTGAGACTGGAGTGCTGGGTAACCAATATGTATCTGAAACAGATAATGCAGGAAATACTAAAAGAAAACAGGCCTGGTGCCTTCCTGTAAGGGAAATGCTTCCTGGCCCTAGCTTTCTAGTTAGTGGTCTCACTCTTGCCTCTAGGGGTGATGGTGTCAATTTACCTGAACTGGAATCTGTTCCTTTACCAGACCAGTCTTTAACTGACAATAGAAAATATTTGTATTTTTACCAGCTAAATCGGCTTTAAAATAACCAGCCTGCCATAGTGAGCATCTCCTATGTAGACTCATAGATCATAAGGTCAGAAGGCACCATTATGATCATCTCCTACGTAACTCAGAATCCGGGGAGACTTAAACACTACTCACTCTGGAGGTCCCTGAATGCTCGCCAATGGTACCTTCTCAATTCAGTGTTCTGTGTGTGTAGTCAATGGCTATTACCTTCAGCAGGATAACTTCTGTCAGTGATTGTACTGGGGCTAATTCCATTTGTCCCAGAGTACAATCTGGGAAAAGACTAAACTAGGAGGGTGCCTCTGATGAGCTGTGCAGGTGTCCTGGTGCTCCCCTTGGGAGGTATTTTTGGGTCTTGAAGTCAGAGTAGAAGCTTTGGGAGTGTGTGAATAGGGTGTTACATCGGGTGGGATCTGAGTTGCTACAGAGAATTCTTTCCTGGTTATCTGGCTGGTGAATCTTGCCCATATGCTCAGGGTTTAGCTGATCGCCATATTTGGGGTCAGGAAGGAATTTTCCTCTTGGGGAGATTGGAAAATGTCCTGCAGGTTTTACCCCTCTCTCTATAGCATGGGGCACGGGTCACTTGCTGGAGCATTCTCTGCTCCTTGAAGTCTTTAAACCACGATTTGAGGACTTCAGTAGCTCAGACATAAGTGAGAGGGTTTTTGCAGAAGTGGGGTGAGATTCTGTGGCCTGCGTTGTGCAGGAGGTCAGATTAGATGACAATAATGGTCTCTTCTGACTATAATATCGATCTATCTGTGTGTAACACCAACAGACCCTGGTCATCAGCAGGATCAAACCCAGGCCCTTTAGAGGCTCATGCATTTAGCTCCACTGCATGAGCTAAAAGCCATATGGCTCTTAGCTAAGACTGTAGAGTGGATGCGTTAATCTCTCTCTCTAACTGGTCCTGGTGCCACTAGAGGGGATAGAAGACAACACCCAGACGAACTGGCTGTTTCTGTTTCTGGGCCTGCCTTACATGAAAGGTTTAAGGCCCTGGCCTGTTCTCTCAGTAGAGAGACTTCCTACAGGGGGACAACCTGGTCTGGCTCTTAAAGAAAACGGACCGGGAGCAGCTCTCCTGATGTTCCTACACAATATTGATTTTATTTCCTGCTGTAGCCACTCAATATTCCTTTTTGGGTCTTGCAGGGACATCTCACTCCACCATGTCTGCTAAGGAAAATGAACCACAGGTGGAGATCCAGGCAGAGGAGCAACAGGTGGGTCCCTCCTGGGGAGGCAGGTGTGCTTGGCGGCTGGAAGGGCTGTTCTAGCTTGAATGTCTCCACTGCTGGAGACAGGGACTCATAACCACAACACTAGCCAATGATTCTAGCTCTCAGAGTGCCGTAGTCACTGCCCACAAGTGCCTCCTGAAGCCAGGAGGAGCACTGGGGATCCTTTGACTGCTGTCTGCACTGTAACACTGGCAAATCCCATTGACTAATGCCCAAGGGCCCTCAAAAAAGAGTGGGGCATTGTACCATGTCCTGGACTGAGACATGGTTTCTGATCGGGAGAGACTGCACTCGGAAAGACAAAAGGTCTCTCCATTCCTGCTTTCGCTGACAGAACGAGACTGTGACACAGTTCTGTTTTGTTGGTGGGAGTGCCAAGGTGCAAATGGCATTCCTGAGATTGCTGAATATTGGCAGCTGTTCCAATGGGACCAGGCTTCTGGGTGTGTAACTAATGTCACAGGCAGGCCACTGAACCCCTGCTGACAGGGACAGGAGACTGCCTGGCTCTGATGACAGTCTCCTTCAGAATCGGCAGTTGCAAAGGGAAAGAGACAGGAGGGGCATCTTGAGAAGCCAGGAGCTCTTCCTCAGCTGACTGCTCTTTCCCTCCCCCAGACTGCAGGGGACGGGGTGGCTGGCCTGCCCTTCGTCAACTCTGCCTGTGAGATGGCCACTGCCAGCTACGCTGCCACCAAAGGGACCCACCCAGGCATCAAAGGGGTCTGTGAGGTGGTAGAGACTGGGGTGAGGGCCATCACCTCTGCTGCCATTACCGGGGCACAGCCCATCCTGGACCAGCTGGAGCCACAGCGTGAGTAAGGGAAGGGAGACAGGAACACTCCTGTGTGTGTGGCGGGGGAGGTGGGTCTGGGGGCAGGCTCAGCCTACAGTGGCTCTAGGCCCACTACTGAACTCGGCTTCCAACTGGCCGCAAACAGAATCCACAGACTCCCTTCTCCTGCTCCCCTGAACTCAGCTAGCTCCTAGACGTGATCTGGCCAAGGCATTGGCCTCGTGCGGAGCAGCTCTGACGGCTGCAGCAGCTGCTGTGAAGGATTCTTGCTCAGGTACCAGCGGTGAGCTGGGCCAGCCTAGAGGCAGGCAGTGCCCAGGCACAATCCCTGGTGTGCATGGCTGGCCCAGTACCACACAGCCACATGCACTGTGTATGGCACCTAATGCCATGGAGCAATACCTGCTAGAGGGCACAGGAAACAGCTCCAATGCTAAAAGGATCTGAGCCCATGGCAGGCACTGGAGACTCCTGAAACTCTCTAGGAGAAGCTGGGGGTGGATGAACAGATGACTGGCAGCCAGATCTCCTGACTCCTAAACCTGGCTCTGAAACAGACTGGCTCCATAGCCTTGGGCAACTTGCCCAACCCCTCTTCCTTGGCTTTCCCATCAGTAACCTGGGGAGATTTGCTTAGGAACACCAGTCCTCCAGTGTACACAGATTAGCAGCCCCACGAGATCTGTGCACGTGAAGGAATTAAGGGAACGAGTTCTGTGGTTATGTTTCAGTTGCAGCAGCCAATGAATATGCCTGTCGGGGTCTGGACAGACTGGAGGAGCAGCTGCCCATCCTGCAGCAGCCGATTGAGAAGGTAACCCCACGAGTGTCACGACCGGTCCTGGAGCAGGATGAGGCTGTGGGCCCTTCACTTCCGCTAGGTGTTCAGTGACTTCTCCTCTGACCCCTTTCCTCTAGGTGGCTTTGGATGCCCAAGACCTCGTGTGTGCCACAATGGTGGGTGCCAAGGATGCAGTCTGCAGCCCAGTCACTGAGGCCAAGGATGCAGTGACCAGCATGGTGAGCGTGGCCCAAGGGGCTGTCCAGGAGAGCGTGGAGGTGACCAAATCTGCTGTGACCAGCAGCATGAGGACAGTGATGGGCTCCAGCATGGGGCAGATGGCTGCGAGTGGCATAGACACAGCACTGGGGAAATCTGAGCAGCTGGTGGACCACTACCTCCCCATGACCGAGGAGGAGCTCGGTAAGAACCCTTCTGCTGAATACAAACCAATGTGACCCTGGTGTCTTGGGGTGTGGTTTGGAATCACAGCTGTTCAGTGTTCACAGCTGAGCTGCCAAAAGAGCCACCTCTCCTTAGGGCTGCCTTGCAACCTTGCTTGGCTACTAGCCGTCCCCTTTGTTCCTTCATGCTGGGCCCTCAGCTAGCCCTGTCTGATGGCTCTGACGCTGCTCCCTGTGCAGCCTCTGGCTGCCTTACTGCTCGGTGCTGCAGGGCATCCAAACGTGCCCTGGGAAAGATTACAT
Source organism: Eretmochelys imbricata (assembly GCF_965152235.1). Lineage (NCBI taxonomy): Eukaryota > Metazoa > Chordata > Testudines > Cheloniidae > Eretmochelys > Eretmochelys imbricata. The sequence continues at coordinate 123,900,964 of NC_135576.1, forward strand.
CGGTCACCAGCTTTGGGAGTGCTGAACGCATCCCTGCCTTGTATCCTGGCCCTGCCAACCAGTGATGCAAGTAGATTTTAACTCTTACCAGTACGGCGACTCATGGGAGGGACCCAGAAGGGAGGTCGGGGGGCATTTAATTTCCACCCCCCAAACAACCCCACCCTGCCTCGTGCTGGGGGCTCTACAGACTCCAGACAGGAGATGCAACTACGTGGAAGGGCTGGTGGGGGGCCAGCTGGGGGCGGTACAGACACACCGGCGGAGGTGCGAGCGTTCTGCTCCTTTCGCTGCTGCGGTTCCTGAGAGCCCTGCCATTTTCAGTGGATACCGAACGTTATTCCAGTACGTTGTACCAGCAACAAATGTCTTAATGGCGCGGTGTACCTTACCTTACTGCCTTACTTGCACCACTGCTGCCAACTGACCCCTTCCCCCTTCCAGCTGAGCTTGCCACAACTCCCCTGGAGGGGCCTGGAGAGGCTCCCGCAGAGCAGCGGAGTTACTACGTGCGTCTGGGTTCCCTGTCGAGCACGCTGCGCCAGCGAGCCTACCAGCACGCCCTGGGCAAGATGAGACAAGCCAGGCAGCGCACCCTGGAGGCCCTCTCCCAGCTCCAGCAAATCATTGACCTGGTAGGAACATGACCCCTCTCCCCTGCCCTGTAGCTGCTGTGGGTCACGGTCTCTGCAGCCTCCCATGCTCAGTGCCATTGGCACTGTTTGTTCCTGGGCCCAGCTGTGTCGCTGCAGTAGTGCTGCCCGCCTGCTGCCCACACCTAGCTGTGGGAGAGCTTCCCTGGCCAGCCGCCTCCTGCTCTTCCCAGCTAACTGCCCTCTCCTCCTGCAGATCAGCCATGCCAAGGAAGCCGTAGATCAGAAGCTTCACAATGGCCAGGACCGTCTCTATCAGATGTGGCTCCAGTGCTGCAGGGGGAAGTTGGAAGGGCAGGAGGATCCAGACTCCGCAAAGGTATTCTCCTCCTTCTCGCCCTCACAGCCTTGCTTCAGCAAACTCCCCCCATCTGCAGGGGAGACTTGTAGATACTCCAGTCTCTTTCTCCTTCCAGCAGGTTGAAGCTCAGGCTCTAGCCATGTCCCAGAGCCTCACCCAGCAACTGAAAACCACCTGCCTTACTCTCCTGGGCAGCATCCAGGGCCTTCCCAGCACTATCCAGGACAAGGCCCAGCAGGTCTCAAGCAGTATAGAAGAGCTCCTGGCCTCCTTCTCCAGTGCCGGCTGTTTCCAGGATCTGTCCAGCACTGCCCTTGCCCGGAGTCGGGAGATGGTAACCAAGTCCCAGGAGTCCCTGGATGAGCTGCTGGAATACGTGACGCAGAATGTTCCCCTGGACTGGATTGTGGGACCCTTCACTCCTGCTGGAGACTCCCTACAGTGTCCTGATGAGCTGGTGGAGGAAGGAAAGAAGGTGGAGGCCTGAAGGGTTCCCCCTGCTGCTGGAAGGAATCCAGCTGAATTTCCTGCATAGCTAGTGTGGGGTCTCCTCGCTGAGGCCATAGTTCTACTTTGGCAGATGGTGGACTGAGGTCAACTCTTCCTTCTGCAGAATTAAAGAACCTGAATGTCCTTTCCCAGGCCCACTTCCCAAGAACCGTGTATTACCGGTTACAGGGTGGCATCACTAGTCATGCAGGACTGCATCCCTTGCAGGGCTAGTCTGCTTCTCTCAGGACATGGATTGTAACTGACACACAGCTGTTTTCATCTGTACATAAGAAGTGCTGCTGAGCTTGATTTTTCCTAGCTTTGTAATGTGTAAAACTAGGGTTTAAGGTCACAATAAACCTCAACTGCATTCAAATTGCTGTCTGCTTAATGTGATTCCCTCCCTGGCTCATGGTCTGTACGAACATACTGTACAGGTGACCCCATGCCCCTCTTCTTCACACACCCCCACACCCCATTTTTCCTCTGGCAGGGCTCCATAATGGCTGAGCTCGTCTCCTGGGTGAAGGCATCTCTTCAGGTGCCTCCATTTGACACTCTTCCATTGAGACTTTTCTCAAGTAGAAGGAGGCAACAGCCCATTAAGAACCCACTGGAAGCCAGACGAGTGTAGCAAGGTAGCATTACAGACTCTGAGACCAAGTAACAGAGGGAAAGACCCAGGTTGATAGGGTACTATGGCCTTGAGAGGAAAGGGGGTGTGTGGAGAACTGAGAACCTACTACTGGTAATGAGCAAAGTTAAAAGGGCCACATACAGTGGTGGGACAGTGCCAGACCTTGCCTCAAGCCCAGTGCAATAAGCTCAACAGGTTGGAAGTGTCTAGGAAAAGAGATGGTGAATTGACAACTCAAGGCAACTGGAATTTATCAAAACACACACAGGGAGACTAGTGGCAAGAAACAGAGCAGCAGATAGTCATGCTGAAGCATGGACATCAGCCAGCCTGCGTCCTTCCTCCCTGCCATTAGCCAAGCACCTGCCTAACTTTTCCCACTGCTTAGTATTGGCCTGGCTAGGTTTACAACACTACAGGCACGTGGCTCAGGGTTGTGGGAGATCCATAATCAGACCAGTGCTGGGCTTGTAATGCGTTTTCCTGAGAGCTTTGTGTCTATGCTTGAAGTCACAAGTGGGTAGTGTCATCTAGGCAGCTCCATCACTGTTGCTTATCCTAACTCTGGCTTCAGCTATTAAAAAGCTTCAGGCCAGGAAATATCTCCCGGGTTCAGCACTGCAACAGCACCGTGACCAGGAGTGGGTGTGTAGCTCTCAAAGATGGAGACTAGTAATCAAAGTGGTGATGGGAGCAGCTCCCAGGGCTGGTTACTCCTGATCTCATTGGAAAGGGCCAGGCTTGTACTCCAATTGACTGGGGATACCAAGCTCTTCATAGAATATCAGGGTTGGAAGGGACCTTAGGAGGTCATCTAGTCCAACCCCCTCCTCAAAGCAGGACCAATCCCCAACTAAATCATCCCAGCCAGGGCTTTGTCAAGCCTAACCTTAAGAACTTGTAAGGAAGGAGGTTCCACCACCTCCTTAGGTAACCCATTCCAGTGCTTCACCACTCTCCTAGTAAAAAGTTTTTCCTAATATCCAACCTAAACCTCGCTCACTGCAGCTTGAGACCACTGATCCTTGTTCTGTCATCTGCTACCACTGAGAACAGTCTAGATCCATCCTCTTTGGAACCCCCTTTCAGGTAGTTGAAAGCTGCTATCAAATCCCCCCTCATTCTTCTCTTCTGCAGTCTAAATAATTCCAGTTCCCTCAGCCTCTCCTCATAATTCATGTGTTCCAGTCCCCTAATCACTTCTGTTGCCCTCTGCTGGATGCTTTCCAATTTTTTCTCCTCCTTGTAATGTGGGGCCCAAAACTGGACACACTACTCCAGATGAGGTCTCACCAATGTCAAATAGAGGGGAACAATCACGTCCCTCAATCTGCTGGCAATGCCCCTACTTATACAGCCCAAAATGCCATTGGCCTTCTTGGCAACAAGGGCACACTGCTGACTCCTAGGTCCTAGCTTCTTGTCCACTGTAACCCCTAGGTCCTTTTCTGCAGGAAAATCAGAAACTTGCTAACTGACAGGAAGCAATTACTGAAGCTAATCTGCCTGTGGAACTGGTGGTGTGTTCATAAACCCTGCTGTGTTATGGATTAAAAATGGCTCCTCCAGCAAACTCATGGGGAAGAGTGAGTAAAAGCACTAGCGAGGTGGAGCCTTGCTGGAGTGAGTAAAGGTCTTAGTCTTCTCCTTTTAGGGATATGGAAGAGTAAGTGCAGACTTCAGGAGTACTGGTCAGCTAATCTGACTTCTGTGTTCAAGCCCCGTGAAGCTCTTTGCTATTTAGTCCATGTCTAATAAAATGTGTGAAGTCAATGAGTGGATTTCACATCAGCAGATATTTGCTTCAAACGTGGAAAGAAGCTGGATTTTATTTACACCATGAAGAGCATTGCAGCTTACATTTCCCCAGCACGGCCCCTACAGCTAATCTTTCCATATGGAAGGAGTGGTTCTAACACATCCTCAAGCCAGGGTCAGACGTAAGATACCCCATCGAAAATGTTGCTGGACTAGTCTTAAGTTATACAAAGCAAATGCAGTAACTGACTAACCCACCAGATGCAGTATTTATGGCACAAGGAGCAGTGAGTTATTTCAGCAAACCCCAGCATGATTCACCCATGGGCTCAAGTGTTTAATCCAAAGGCCTGTTGGAGGATCCAAGGTGTGAGCATAGAGATCACACCAGTTACACCCCAGTGGTCTGAATATTAGAAGGAAGAATGGGAAAAGGAAAGAGATGCTTCCTGCCCCCAGCTGGCTTTCCCTCCTGGGTGGCACCCTCTGGATAATGAGTGATTGTAGCTGTAGATCCCAGGTAGGAAGACTTGTAGTGTGCTCTGAATGTGGTTGGGCTTGTTGCTTCTGCTGGCTGCGTATGTGGCAGGGCTATGGATGGGAAGGTGGTTGCTAAGCCCTGAGCATGCAATGGTCTCTCTGTGCTAGGGATACTTGCACCTGTGCAGAGCTCTCTGGAACCCAGCTACTCTTCCCCACTGCCTGCTGAAGTTACGGGGGGTCTGAGTAAATGCAGGGGCTGGTTTGTGCAGGGCTCATTGTAGAATCAGGGTCTAACACTGCCCACTCTGACCTTTGCAGCCACTGAAGCTGAAGGTCGTGTGTCTGGATGGAGGCCCACTCACATCCCTCTGTGGGACAGACACATGGGTATGAATATCTAGGCTTGCTTTAAAGGAGTGAGGTGAGCACCTGCCTCAGCCCCAGGCCTCCGTCTCTCTCCTCAGCTGCTCCAGGCATTTGCACTCCCTGCTTTGATTTTACTCCCAGTGTGAAGGGCGATGGGGAGGTTATGGGAAGAAGTTATGTCTGGTGTGATCTGCTGTCACTCCGGCTGGGAAGGGCCTTGGCACTGGAGTAACTAGGCCAGGAATGATAATGGGAAGAGGGCAGAGCCGAGCATAGTGGCTATGACTGACCCCCCCAAACTTTTCCCTGAGCTTGTCTCCCCACTTTGTCCTTCCCTATGGCTGTGTCATCCCCATCATTTCCCAAATACTCCCCTGATACCCCCTGAGCCTGGGGGTTCCCTGTATTGAACTGACACTTATGTTAGACTGATGTGACTCATGGTGACTTGGCTTCTAAGACTGTTGATGGGTCCTACTGAGCTGGCTCTCGCTTCCTGGAAGCCCAACTTCCAGGCTGGAGAAGGGTGGGTCAGAGATGGGACCCCCACTACCTTGGGAATCCTGAGGTGTTGAGCACATGCTGGTTACAGGGGGCTGACTCCAGTCCACCTAGAGGTTCTAAGGTATCATTTGTCCAGTGTGAGGGCTTCACCTGGCCTTCCTTCAAACAGCATTCAACCAATACTGCTAGTTCAGTTATCGGTGTTCCTCCCACCTCTCTCATTCCTGTGCTGGGTTTCTCTAAGGTAACTGTAACTGAGCCTTGTTAATGGAAGTGCATATGGGCTGGTAGATATAAAAGGTCTCTGCTGGTGACTAAGCACTTCTGTATGTTAATACAGCTAGCCTCTTCCACAATAAACACAAACCGCTTTCAGAGAAGTCTCTTCCTTGTGTTCATCTGCAGATCTCTTCCTGTCTTGCTATCCCACCTTGAATATACCCTCTGACTGAGCCACGTCCTGGAGACCAGCTCTCCCTGACTAGGGCAGCCTGACTTTGGTTCCTTTGCTTACTTGCTGTCCTGGGCTGAACAGGCTCGGAGTGCTAACAATGTCAGGAAATGCCATCTCCCATGGATGCTGTTCTGCCCCTCCACCCACTGAAGACAATGCAGGGTGGGGAGTATTGCTCAGTCCCTGGCCATGGGAATGATGCTCTGCCCTGGACCACTCAGATTTCTGGGGCTTGCCATTCTGCCTTCTCTTCCCCATTTCTTAGCCTGACCAATTACATGTTGCCTTCCCTGAGTCCTGCCCCTCGACCTCTCTCATTGGCTTTATGGCCTGACAAAGGAGATGCTTAAAGCCTTCATCAGAGAAGCTAATCTGGCACTGATAAGTGTTTCTAGTCAGGTGGGACTGGGGAACTTGATCTCATGCAGGATGATGCTAAAGAATCCTCACTGCTACAAGTACTGGTGTAAAATGTTCCCCTGAAAGGTGACCGTAGTCTCACCCTCAACAGTCACCACCTGCCCAGGAACCAGACCAGCTTGCAGACAGTGCTCAGATAACTAGGTCCTTCCTTTGATTTCTACTGCACTCAACATCCCTGCTTGGATTTCAAAGAAAGCAGAACTTGGCCCAGTATATTAACACAGCTAGAAAAGACACTTGAGAAATGACCCAAAGGAATTTGAGGGAACTCCTCTTCCCTTCTCTCGGAGTTGTCACTCTGACCAAAGTTACTTACAGAATTTCCCTAGCTCAAGTATTAGGTGTCTTTGCTGTGGGTGATCAAAGGGGGTTCCACTTGCAGCTTTCCTTTTTCAGATTACAAGAATGCTATTTCAGAGTAACAGCCATGTTAGTCTGTATTCGCTGTAGCTCACGAAAGCTTATGCTCAAATAAATTGGTTAGTCTCTAAGGTGCCACAAGTCCTCCTTTTCTTTTTAAGAATGCTATTAAGACTCTAGTTTTGTTTTAGAAGTTCCTGGGCTTCAAAGAAACCAAATCAGTCAGGCCTCAGTTAGTATAAACCACTTGTGAATATATGCTATGGCCTCCTTTAGCTCAAGATGTAGAAGCTTATACTTAAGCATCCCTGGTTCAAGTGCTAGAGTTTCACTGAATGTCAGTTCTGACTGAAAAATACAATTAACCCCAGATGTGTGGCTTGCAAAATCCTCTGCAATGAACTAGTGAAACACTTATGTAAAGTTTTGTGAAAATGTCTCCCCTGTTCCATACCACTCACCTGTGAGTATGAGAGACGAGAAAATACACCACATGCACAAGAAAATGAGACCTTTATGTGCTATGCCAATGTTTCTCCTCAGGAAGTCTGCACAGGTGCTTCCTGGTCCACGTCACACCAGGCTCGTGTAACTCTCAGTTTTCACCAAAGGGAAAATTGTCACAGCAGCTGCAGTACCAAAATGTAGCCAAGCTGCCAAGGAGTACCAGAGACCTGTGGAACACATTTAAAAGTATTCCTAGACAAGCTGGGGCTAGTGAAAATACAGGCTAAAATTATAAATGGAATCCACAAGGATAGCCAGAAATTAACTAAGGAGACAGCTTGGCTGGTCCTGGACCAAAGAAAACACCCTGGCCTTTCCCAAAATAGACAGTGAAGCAAACAACCACAGAAAATGCCCAATTGCACTGAACAACAGGGTCCACATCCTAGTGTGGAATGGGGCTACAGCCTCAAGCTAAGTGTATTCTGGGGCCTCCTATGGGAGCCTGGGAGACCTGAAATGAGCTGATCGCTTTGTCCAAGTGCCATCTTTTAGCTATGCTGCCATCTAGGAGCAGAATCCTGCTGTGCTGAAGTGGTCAGCTCTTCTGGGCAGGAATCATGAGCCCTAAGCATTCCCTGAGAGACATTGTCTCACTCAGTGGTTGTACTTCTCAGCCAATCACACTGATAAAACATCGAAAATTATGGCTCTTACTATTCCCCTGATAGCCCTGCTGCCTGCACTCCAGAGAAATCTCTGATTTATTTTAATATCCCTGTTAAAATGAACTAGCTGATGGCATATGATTAAAAACTGGCTAACTGATAGGTCTCAAAATGTAATTGTAAACAGGGAATCACCATGGAGTTGATGTATTTCTAGTGGGGTCCCAGGGGGATCAGTTCTTGGCCCTATATTATTTTAACATTTTTATCAATGACGTGGAAGAAAAAAAATAAAATCACTGATAAAATTTGCACATGACAAAAAAATTGGGGAAATGGTAAATAATAAAGAGGACAGGTTACTTGGTAAAAGCAAACAATCTGCATTTTAACATGGCTCAATGTATATGCCTAGGAAAAAAGAATGTAGGCCATGCTTACAGGATTGGGTTGGGGGCAGAATCTATCCTGGGAAGCAGTGATCTGAAAAATATTTGTGGGATAATCAACCGAACATGAGCTCCCAGTGTGATGTTGTGGCAAAAAGTGTTAATGTGATCCTGGGATGCATAAACAGGGGAATCTCAAGTAGGAGGAGAGAGGTTATGTTATCTCTATTTGGCACTGATGTGACTGCTGCTGAAATGCTGTGTCCAGTTTTGGTGTCCGCAATTCAAGAAGGATGTTGACAAATTGAGGAGGGTTCTGAGAAGAGCCAGAGAATGATTAGAAAACCTGCCTTATAGTGATAAACTCAAAGAGGTCAATTTATTTATCCTAACAAAGAGAAGGCCAAGGGATGACTTGATCACAGTTTGGAAGTACCTACATAGGGAACAAATATTTGAGAATAAGCTCTCCAATCTAGCAGTCAAAGGTGTAACACCATCCAATGGTTGGAAGTTGAAGCTAGACAAACTCAGATTGGAAACAAGGCATACATTTTTACAAGTGACAGTAATTAAGCATTGAAACAATTAACCAAAGGGTCATGGTGGATTCTCCATCACTGACCATTTTTAAATCAAGGCTGGATGTTTTTCTAAAAGCTCTGCTCTAGGAATTATTGGGGGTGGGGGCAGATCTCTGACCTGTGCTATACAGGAGGTCAGAGTAGATGATCACAATGGCCCCTTTTGCCTTGGAACCCATGAATCTATAATGTCAGGGCTCCATTAATACCTGTTGTTTTGTTAAGATGGCTGAAGGGGAAAAGGTGTTTCCTACAAAGCTACTCATTGGTCAGGGTGGAGAGCTCTGATTTCTTTCTGGTGCTGTCTGTCTAGGCCTGCCCTCCGATGACATCAGCACTGGTATATAAAGCCTGAGCAGCATTTGTATACTGTACCAGTGCAGGATCTGAGAACTGACTGGAGAACCTTGCTGAGGTAGGCTGTGGTTTTTATTGACATAACTATGCCTGCCTGTTGGAGAGATGGGTTGTTTGGCCTTTTCTGAAGTGTTTGGTGGGGTTTCTTTTTGTTTGTTTTTTCAGCTGTGAAATGTGTGGTTTTAATTTAACCTATTTCAGTGTGTGGCATCTGCATTACTAAGAAACAAACTTCAGACCTTTCAGTACTGGCCTAGAAGGAAGATGCTTAGAGATGAAAGCTCTTGAGTTTGTCTTGTGATTTGTGAAACTCTGGATTAGTGAAGAGGAAAGAAGAGGGAGTTATGAGACTTTCTTGCCAATCCTGAGTGTCAGGCTAGTCCCAGTGCTGCCCAGTCACCCTTGCTGGGTGAAACCCAAGAGTGTTTGGGGGGTGGGGATGAGTGGGTGGATTTTTTTGTTTTTGTTGTGTTTTAAAAGTTTATGGCTTTGTTATGAGGTCTTGACTAATCAGCTGTAGATAGGAATTACCTGCCTTGGGAAGCTGAATCAATTAACCAGGTTTAATCAATGAGCTTAGTAAGGCAGGGCTAATGAGAAACAGGTGGAATATGATCATAGAAAAGACAAATCTGCTTTAGCTGAAATTTTGATGGGGCTTTAAATCTCTACATCAAGTGGTCTGACTCTCTAACACCTGGTCAACAACTCTGGTGCCTCTAGGGAGGGGAGCTCTCTCACTGTGAGAATGGGAATCCTTAACCACTTAGAAATGGTCCCATGATGATGGTCACAGGGTTGCCATCTGTCTGCAGGGGGATGTTTACCTTCCATTAGGCTTGTTTTCAAGCTTAGTAGCTGGTATTTCATGTACTTGAGGAAACTCTTCCCTTCAAGCTTCTCCTCCAACTCTAAACCTGTCTTTCTCTGAACCCCACATGAGGGGAAATGCTATAAACAAGGCAAACTGCTTGTGGTCCCCATTTTGACTATTTCTGTGTGCAGTGTAAGAATGAAATCCTAACCCTTGCTCTCCTAGCTGCTTGATGCTCGGATGGTGAGCTTGGTTGGCTGTATTCTCTCATTTCGATCTCTTTAATGATGCTGGACAAAGCAGTTATCAGCACCTGCTGAGGGAGCTGTGGGCTTCTTGCTGGTGGTCATGTGTTGCAGGAACACTCACTAGCGGTTGCTGGATTGTAAAGCAACTGTTGTCACTATAACCTACACAGCCTTCCCAAACCTGCCTGTGCCACTCCCTCTGGGTTTGGCCACCCCTCTATGGCAAGCAAGTGGCATGACTGAGCTGCTGCATTGGTTGGCTCTAGTCTCTTGGAGTAAACTAGAGTGGCTGAAAAGGTAACGGGTAAGATGACTCTGCCCTCAATAGAACTGCCTTGGGCACTTGAGGAATGATAAAATACACTGTCTGCATTTAAGCTGTTAGTCTGGGCACTGCTTGCCTCTTGTTGGTAGGCTAACCTCTGTGGTGGTCTCTTCCCCAGCAGCATTTGGCTTCACCATGTCTTCTAACGAGAATGACGTTCAGGATGCTCCCTCAAAGAGAGGGGAGCAGGAGCAACAGGTGAGTGTATGTACTGGAAATCTGGCAGGTGAGAGCCTGGTTCTAGCTGCTCAGGCTTCTAGCCAGTCATCATCCTATAGTGACTGCTGCAGTGGCTCTAGCCCCAGGCATATGGTGGTGGCGAACCAGCCTATTCCTAGACCTAGGTAGCAGAACAAGAAGCATCATCAGCCCTCCTGAGGAGTCCAGGTTCCAACTTGGCTGGTAAATCTAGATAGCTACTGTGACCTACAGTAGTAGCTAACCATCACTCTGTCTGTGATGAGAATACGGTGCTGCTCCTCAGCATGACTGGTGAGTGTGGTGGCCCTGAGGCCTGCCCCATCCTAGGAAGTCACTACACCATTAAAGGGCTCTCCAAGAAGTGGCTGACAGACTTAATGCTCTGGTGTTACTGTGTCTGGCCTCCTTTGCCCAGGAGGCTGCAGACCTTCAAATCTGAAGGGGGTGATGGAGAGTAAAGGTAGCTGGCCTACCCATAGTCCTTCATACTAACTAGCAAGCAATAGTGGTCATGACTCTCCTTTTTTTCTCCTGTTAGAACTTGGTGAGCAGAGTGGCCAGTCTGCCCTTGGTCAGTGCTGCTTGTGACATGGTCTCTACCACTTACACTTCCATCAAAGAGACCCATCCTGTCATCAGATCCCTCTGTGATGTGGCAGAGACTGGAGTGAGGACCATCACATCTGCCACAGTCAGTGGGACCCAGCCCATCCTGGACCAGCAAGAGCCTCAGGGTGAGTGAAGGAGGGGGGATGATCCCATATGCAGGGGGATGGGGAGTGAATTGCCAAGTGAGTCCCAAGACAGAAATGTCCTCCCCGAGTGAGAAATGGAGCCTTCCTCTCCTGTGTAGGTGCATGACACTCCTTCATCCTGGGAGAAGGGCTCCCTGCTTCACCCAGTATCCCCACGGACTACATCATGGGTGCTGCAGAATGCCCATCAACATAGCACATGAGTACCAAACACCACTCTGAACCATGGTCCGCATTATTCAGTTACATGGGGTCCACCATTTTATACGCCAAATACAAAGAACTGTGAATGAAGCTTCCTAATTGCTGGGGGTAGCACAGTTCGACACCACCAGGCCAAAGCAGTTACATGTCTTGGGCTTGACATGTCTCCATGATTTAATCTGCTTCATACACAGCCTTGTAATACTGCTATTGACTGCTGCATCTGGGCTGTGCCCGAATGAGGAGTGGAGCTGTCTCCTATACCCCTTATGCTCAGCATGTCCACACGGAGACGTAACTCCGTTCCTGTTACTGGCTTCAGTTGAAATCCAGGCTCAAGCCCTGAAGAGCTCCAACACAAACATGCCATGTAGCCTTCCCACTCAGTGCTGGTCACAATGTACAAGAAACAAATGACAGGTCTGCATCTCCCTTAATTAATGGTGCAGAAACAACTCCACCAGGCCCCATAGATGCCAGGGGTGCTACCGCATCCCCCTGGCTTGAAGTGGTTTCTATCATATGCAGGGTTTACAGTTTTGGTTCAATGGCTCTCAGCACCACCACTATACACATTGGTTCCAGCTCCCCTGCTAGACCCTCTGGTACCAGCCACCAGAGACGTGTCAAGCAGTGCTTAGCTGGAGCCTCCTACACAACTCCCTATGCCTGCTGCTGTTAGCCGACCCCATTCTCACAATCCCAACTTGGTCTCCAGGTAGTGTACTGGATGCCTTCTGTTTTATTCCACCCCAGCCTGCTGGTGAGCAACACAGTTTCCTGTGGGGTAAGGCTGAGCATTGCCAGCCAAAAAGACCTTCTCCAACAATCCACCCCTGGCCAGCAGCGTAACTCCACTGGGGCGCAAACAGCGCCATGTGCTGGAGCAATGCTGGCATGGCAGCCAGAACAGAGGTGCTGGAATGAACTGTCTGGAGGAGAGGTTCCTTTTCACAAAGTGTCCTTCTCCCACCTGAGGGCCTCTCCCAGCAGAAGTAAACCACTCCTTCACATGGGCAGCGTGGTCTAGTGATTTTGTTCACAAATAGGAACAAGAACCACTTCCTGAGGTCTAGTCTGACTCCAACACAAACTTACTCCAGCCTCTGACTAGTTCACCTCTCTACCCTCTCAAAGAGGGAAAAGGAGGTGACCTCACATGTATAGAGGGTGCAAGGAACTTGGGGAACCCCCCTGAACATGCATGGCCTATTGAAATGGAAAGGCTTTTGGTATCTAATCCTAGAACTGTTAGTATCAGCCAGTGACTACGCCTGCGAGAGCCTGGACAAACTGGAGGAGAAGCTGCCCGTCCTCCAACAGCCAGATGACCAGGTAACTCTAGCCTTTGTTTCAGGGCTCCCTGTGGAGGGGAAGGGCTGCAGTGGTTTGAGACCTGGTACTGCCCTAGCTGAGGAAGGCTCTGACCGAGCACAGCTGCTAGATTGCAGAAGCAAAGTGTTCCCAGGGAGGGGAGAGGGGCGGTCCATGCAATCTCCACTAGGAGCATTGCATCAGCCAACAGAAGGCTCTGTCAGGCAGAGGGAGAAGTGGAGTTTCAGGTGAGTCAGTGCTTGAGTTGTGGGGGGGATTTCACTGCCCCAATTTGGTGCCCAAGTGTAAGTGTCTCTTGCTCTTTTGAGTGGACATAAACTGACCTTTCCTCTGCCTGCAGGTGGCCTCTGATGCCAAAGAGCTAGTATCATCCACACAGACAGATGCCAAGGATGCAGTCTGCAGCACGGTCACTGAGGCAAAGGATGCAGTGACCAGCATGGTGGGCATGGCCAAAGGGGCTGTCCAGGAGAGCATGGAGGTGACCAAACCAGCAGTGACCGGCAGCATGAGCACAGTGATGGGCTCCAGCATGGGGCAGATAATCATGAGTGGTGTTGACTTGGTACTTGAAACATCTGAGTCGTTGGTGGATCACTACCTCCCGATGACGGATGAGGAACTTGGTTAGAATGCTCCTACACTCCTTCATAAACCTAAAGAAACGTGATCCCTGTCTCTGATACCCCTACACAGGTTTTTGGTATGGCCCTAGGGGTAACTTGGATGACAAGAAGCTTCGTCTCCCCATACCACAGATCAATGGTGGTGCCCAGGTGTAACTTGCTCATACTGTACCCATTGCTGGTATACAGGAGTTCAGTGCATCATAACTTGCACTTGTCACATGGGGTTACTTTTACTGATGTGGCTTTGTAATACTAATGTAAGCATGGCTCTCTCTCTCTGTTTAAAAAGTAAGGCTGGAGGTGCATCATATGCTCAAAACCCAAGTGGTGGCTTTCAGATTCTGCCTAGGGCCAGCCTTGAGTGAGCACCTCCTCCTGCACAAACTAGCTTTAATCTTGCTGTAGGTGGTTCACTCAAGCCAGGGAGCAGAGTAGTCAACTGCGGCCCCCATTCTGGAGTCTTAAGTGTCCCTGCGGGTATCCCAGATCCGCTCATGTGGTGCTTGTGAGATCTCCTGCTCAATGGCACTGTAGCGAGTGGGGTGGGCAAGACTTGTGCTCATGGTAGGCTGTTGCTGAAATTATGCACAGTAGCATTTTGTAGCTTGGTGAGGCTTGTCTCTTGCACATATAGACAGTACAGCTGCTCTGTTGAGAGGCAATGCCGGCCAGGTCACTGTCCAGTTGAGATGCTGGATAGGAGACTGGAGTAGCAAGTGCTATGCAAGAGCTCAGTGTAAACTGGAATTGGGAACACTTCTACAGTTGGAGTCGGTCCACAGTCTAGAAGTTCGAGTTACCGTCAGTTAACTTGCCCTATGGCAGATGTTTGAACTCTGATAAAGTTTGAAGGCAGAGGTAATATTGTGCTGGCTCCCTTTCTCCAGCTCTCGGCTCTAGTACAGCCCAAACTAAAATAATACAAGAGTGGCTTGCTGGCACACGGTCTGAAAGCATCCTGTGCCTGTCAGCTCCCTGCTGACTAGATCCTGGTTCTCCTGTTCCTTTCCAGCTAAACTCGCAGTATCCCTGGAGGGGCCTGGAGAGGCTCCCGCAGAGCAGCGGAGTTACTACGTGCGTCTGGGTTCCCTGTCGAGCACGCTGCGCCAGCGAGCCTACCAGCACGCCCTGGGCAAGATGAGACAAGCCAGGCAGCGCACCCTGGAGGCCCTCTCCCAGCTCCAGCAAATCATTGACCTGGTAGGAACACTAAACCCCTCCCTCCCAGGTCTGCTTTGGGTAAACCCTCTGTCTTGATAGCTACATAACTTGCTGTGTGTCTGAGAAGGCTTTTCCTTCACCCTCTCCCTTGGTTCTTGTCATGCAGACAGAAAGCAGAAGTCTGAAGTGCAGGCAATGCAATGTTAATTGGGATTAGTTCCAAGCAAGCGTATTTATAGCTCTACACGCTGGCAGTGTCTGTTCCCCAGTGTCCTGTTCCCAGCTTTGATGCTGCAGAGCCTCTTTTGTCCCATCGCCTCCTTCTTAGCAGGCCCAAATAGACCTGTAGTGGACACCCCTAGTCGCACCTCTTGCACATTATGGTCATGCTCCGTTTTGGAGTCATAAGTCTGGAGTCTTTGTCCCACTTCTTTTGTATCCCAAGGGTAAGGAGTGAGGTTGTGCTCTAGCCAAGGCCAGGCTTTTCTTTGGCTTTTAGGGTTTTTTATATGTCTCCCTCCACCCACTTGCCCCTTCTAACTGGTTGCTTGACCATGGCTTAAAGGAGCTAGGCAGTCTCAGTGTGTGTGCTCATATTCCACTCCCACTATACCCTGTAACGCTTTAACTGTTCTTTCTTGTTCCCATTATACTAACAAACCCATCTGGCCAGGCAAAAGCAATGCAGTGTCTCTGTTCTTTATTCACACACTCTTATAGAATACAAGAGTATCAAACTCAAACCCAAAATTCTATCCCAGGCTAACAAACTGGCCTATAGACTACAGCGTCTGCCTGGCCTGACCAGCCCCACTGTAGTGGTAGATGGTGAATTGTGTCCTGTGCACAAGCAGTTCCCCCGCCACTATTAGCTATGTAAGTGTGTGACTTGTTGCTGTGGAATCCTATGTTCCCTCTCCTAGATGGAACAGGCCCTGGGTCAGAAGGCTCATGATGGGCAGGAGAAACTGCAGCAGATATGGCTGGAGTGTCACAAGGGCCAGCCAGGAGGCAGTGAGGACAATGGCTCACCGCAGCCAGAGGTATCCTTCCTCTCTTGCATTGTTGCACTGCACCTTGTGTCTACAGCATGTCATGACAGGAGTGAGCTTCACATGCACATAGTCACTCTCCCTTCCATCTCTCTCTACAGGAGATGGTGTCCCAGGCTCTAGCCACTTCCCATAACCTCATCCTGCAGGTGTGGACCACCTGCCATAGGCTCCTGCCCAACATCCAGGGTCTCCCTGCCACTCTGCAGGAGAAGGTCCAGCAAGCCTACCGGAACATGGGAGAGCTCCAGACTTCCTTCTCCAATGTCCAATCCTTCCAGGCATTGTCTGAGGGTATCCTGACCCAGACCCGGGAGAAGTTGACCGAAGCCCAGGAGTCCCTGGATGAGCTGCTGGAATATGTGGTGCAGAACACTCCCCTCACATGGATTGTGGGACCCTTTGTCCCTGCTGGAGACTCTACTGAGAAGGCAGAGGAACCAGCAGAGGCTGAGAAGGCAGAGGTGCTGGTGGAGGCCTGAAGTAGTGGCTGTATGGTGATCTAATGCAATACATCTCACTACTGCTCAAATGGAGCTTAATGTTCACAGCTAGAATCGCCAAGCCATAGTTGGCTTTGGGATAGGAGTCTGTCCGTTACTTTGCACATAATGACTCTGCAGTGTGCAGACAGCCGGACATACAATGTATATAAGGCTGTCTATCTTGTATTCAAGTCCCTACTTGCTAGAATACCTCTGATGCTCTTCCTGGTGAGGCTTGAGTGGGAATACCACTCTTTGATGCAGGCCCTAAGATTTATGGCCTCAATGTCTCCCCCAAGGGAATGGGGAGCAGACCTCCAATCCCTTTATTTCAGAGACTCCTGTCTCTGATCTTTGGTAGGGCTTCCTCTGGCCTGTCTGTTAAGGGTATAAAAAGTGAGGATGGGACCTGGTCTGCTTTCTGGTCTTCCTGCCCCTGCTGTGCAGACATCGGACCAGATATTGCAGAACCTCACACTTTTGGGTTTTTTTGGTTTTTTTTTGGAAAAACTCTCTTCCCTTTAGAGTACAACCTTAAGCATGGAAACGCAAGACAATGCATAGTAACTGTCTGTTCTGCAAGTACCATCTCCTGCTCCACTGCACATGGCCTTGTTGTGATGGTTGCTAGATTTTGTCCTCTTAATAGCCTTGCATTGTTGAGGTATAGAGGCTGGTCTCATGCTCCTCCCCTGACAAAATCCAGTGTCTGCCCCTAGAAAGACCCCCCCCCCCCCGCCCCTCCCTGTGGCTGACTTAAGCGTGGAACACAATGTAAAACTATTGGCTCTTCCACAATAAATACTCATCTGCATACAGATAAGGGTCCTTGACTCATGTTTGGTTATTAATGAAACTGAGTGAGTGGCAGGCATTTCTCCTGCCAGAGAAGTATTGACTGAAGCAGGAAGTGGAACTTCAGCTGTCAAGTTCTGTAGTAAGGGGGTTATGGCTTCTCCCCTACCCAGGTGCTCGGCAGGGCATGCCCCTGGCATACACAGAGCAGAGATGGAGGCAGAACCACCATGCTGTTTAAAACCTCTCTCCTCTCATCTGCTTGCAGACTTCATTTCTGCTGCAGCACTGGTGGGAGAATTCATTCTGTGATCTGGGGGAAGCAGGTGGGTGGCAAGAATCTCTTCCCTCCAAGTAGAGAAGGAAGGCTATTGTAACCATCTTTTCTCTCTCTCTTCCCCCCCCCCAACTTCCATGGCTTGTGCCCCCTAAAAAGGGGGGAGCTGACTCAGCCAGAGCATGCAAAGTCAAATATACCCTCATATGAATATTCAAACCTGCATCTGGCTGCTGCCTTGAGGCTCTTAGTAGGCGGTACTGGGCTAGAGGCTGAGTTGCAATGAGGCTTGCCTGTAAGTGGGATGTTACAGGAATTGTTCCCATGGGTCAGCTGAACTAAAACTCTGCACTGCAGACTCTCCTACCTTAGGTACAGTGGGATACACTTCCTACACAAGCTGATGGTGTCTCTTAGAGGCACAGCTCACCAGTGTGCTGGTGAGGGCCCCAGGAACCACAGAAGCTGGAGGGACATGTGGCAGGGAGAGTGGGTCTGCAGGGGCTAGATGCTAAGACATGGGGGCGGGGGGGGTTTGCTGGCTGTAGAGGCATCTTGCATATATTTAAGGCTTGATTGCAGGAGGTACTGTTAGTGCATCAGGCCCCGCTCAGACAAGCTGCCGCAGAATCCTGCCCCCTCTAAGTCTCTTCCCAACAAACGCTTGCTACAGCTTCTGGGGCCGTTCCCTGGTGAGAAGGGCCATGCAGAGGGCCATGGGGAAGGGGCCAGCCCTCCAGCTGCTTTCAGCCCAGTAAGACTTCTGGCACACCACCCTCTTCCTCTGATCCATCAGCTGTCAATCCTTCAGTGTGAAGTGCCCAGCTCCTGCCCTTCACTGGGTCTGGCTGAGCCCTTGTGCTGCCCGGAGATGGGCTATTTACCCATACCTTCGGGCCTCAGGCAAGCTTGCTGATCATTTTCCTACCCCTGCGGTTGGAGCTTGCCCCTGGGGCAGAGTCCAAGAGACAGAAGTCAGGGTCTAGGCTGCCAAGGCAATTCAAGTTTGCAGTGTGGCTGAGCGCTGTCTCTCTCTCCCAGGGGCGTAGAGAGACCAGGTGGGTGAGGTAACATCTCTTCTTGCACCAGCTGCCGTGGGGGGTGGAGAGAGCGAGCTTGCTGCTGCTCCAAAGCTTGTTTTCAGGTGTGGGAAAGACCTGGACAGTCACTGAGTGCCTTTCCCAGCCCTGGGGAGCAAGAAGGCCTGCCTCTAACTAACGGAAGTTGGGCCAATAGGCAATGTAAGGGAACTGTTGCCCCTTACTAACATTCAATGGGGGTGTTTTGGTTGCTAGTTCTCAGTACTAAAACGGGAAGGGTTGATAGTCCCCAGGTACAAGGTGGGGGAGGCCAATGCTCCAGGTCAGCCTGAATGGCAGGCTAATCAGGGAGTCAGCAGGCCAGGGAGGTTTTGTCCTCTGCGTGAGCTGGGTTTGCCTGGGTCAGACAGAGTGGGGCCGAGCTAAAGAGAAAGCAGGGGCCCAAGCTGAGCTGTGCCAGATCCAGAGAGAGCAGACCCTGGGCTGGGAACAGAGCTGCAGCCCCCAAGCCAGAGGCACAGCCCAGAGAGAGCAGACTTGCCCTGGGAGCAGAGCTGAAGCAGCCCAGGAAGCAGGTCAGTGCTGGGAGCAGAGTCACAGGAGTAGCCTGCAGAGCAGACCTGTCCTGGGAGCAGAGCTGCAGCAACCAGAGGCAGAGGGGCCAGAGAAGCAGCCCAGGGAGCTGGAGGCAGAGCAGCGGCAGCAGCTGTGCAGAGACCGAGTGGTGGAGCTGGATGCGGTGAGCAGCTGGGGAGAGCGAGGGGGACCCTGGGCAGCAACCCAGCACAGGGAGACGCCTCAGCCAAGGGGCTCTGCAGGCCAGGCTTGGATCATAACCCCAACAGGGCGGGGTTGACACTGGGAAGAAGGGTCCTACCACTTAGAGCCTGGGAGCGTGTGGCCACCACCAGAGCGAGTGTCCAACCCACAGCATCCCTGCAGCCCAGCCAGGGCCTGAGAAGGAGGCCTGGGACTCATAAGTAACAGACTGTGAACTGCCCGGACATTCCAGAGACGCTGTTTGTGATGTTCCCTGCTCCGAGTGGGGTGATGCGTTTCCTTTAACCTTTCCCATTTTTCCTTTTTTTTTTAAATTAATTGTTGATTAAACAACTTGCATTTGCTTTAAATTGTATGTAATGAGCAGTGAGTCCAGGAAGTGCCCAGTGCAGGGAGAGTACCCTGGAGCGGGGACACCCTAGCCCCTGTCCTAGGTGACCACAGCAGGGTTGGGGGTCGAGCCCCCCCAGGAATCCTGGGCCCAGCCTTGTTGGGGTTACGAGGACTCTGCCAGACAGGAGAGTGGAAGGGGAGTCCTCAAGGGCAGGGAGGCCACTGGGTAAAGGAAGTCGGAGCGGGGACTCAGATCCTTTCGCTAGCTCACTTCACAGGGGTAGTACAGAAGTCAGGAAAGTTCCCCACGATAGCAGGACTATTCCCCCTTACAGAAAGACTAAGTTACAGTATATGCCACGTAGGAGGTCTGTGTTAGGGGTTCAAATACACAGGTCCCTGTCCACACTAAGAGGTGACTGCAGGTTAGCAATGTTCCTTTCCCAAGGTAGCCCTGCCCCTTAAAAACAAATGGTGTGAGGCATCTTTGCCTTCAAACCACCTGTCTCCTCCCTGCTTACGGGTAGAGGGCAGCATCTGCACTGGCCCTGGATGAAGAACTACATGTCACAATCATGTTAGGTGTTAGCAGGGAAAGCGCTGGGGCAGTGCATTCTCTGAACTATAACCCTGGAGGGTCTCCTGGCCTGGTGGGCAGCTTTGCCACATAGGTAACTCTCTGCCATTGCACTTTGTAGAGACAAGGCAGGCCTTGGGGCCCTCTCCCAGAGCAAAGCCCTACCATGCTAGGAGCTATGCAGACAGAAGAAAGTAGGTCCTTGCTCCAAAGCATATAGGATCTATGTATGAGACAAGTATCTGCCCACTTTCCATCCTGCCTCCTTGCTTAGTGCCCACTCCCAGCCCCTCCTGCCCTGGAATGGGAATGGGGGGACCCCCTCCAGCAAACCACCCAGCCTCTCAAAGACCAGTCACTTTTGTGGCCTGGTGTTTGCTTCCTGGCAGCACCTCCAGCTTGTGAGGCCTATGGTGTGTGGAGCTAGGTAAAGTAGAAGCAAAGAGCAGCTGGGATCTGGAGGAGGTGCCCTTTGACTGGGCACGCCCGGTACTACTAAGGCTCAGTCTGTTTAGGCCTCGCCCCTGGGCTGTGAGCACTGTGGGGCAGGGCTGGTGTCTGGCTTTTGTTTTTTTTTTTATAGAGGGTGAGGCCCGTGGGCTGTGCTGAGCAAATGATGAGCTGAGTACAGAGCTTAATTCATGCCAGGGCAGAGCTGCAGCACCTCTGGATTTCTCACAGCTGTTACAAAAGTAAAAAACTTGCCTCTTTCATTACAAATTAGGCCCTGTCGGAGCACCTGTGAGCCCCTAGTGCCACAGCTGGGGTAGGGAGGGCGCATTGCTGTGAGACAGCTCCGGGATCCTGCTAGCAAAGTGGCCAGGGATGTTTGCATCTAGCTGATCCCACAATTAGGGGCGAGGGGAAAAGCTGTGCAGAGAGCATTCTGAGTGGGGAAACCCTGGGGGCCTATTCACGGTGTGTCCCCAGCACCCCCGGGAGGAGGCTGGGCACCTCGCCCCCACCAGGGACATGCCTCAGTAACCTGCATGCCCCAAGCAGCCCAGCGAGTCTGTCAAACACACTCACTGGCCGGCTGCTTCGGGGTGGGTGAGGTTTCAAGCAAGGAAGTGAGCCGCAATGCACAGGTGAACCGAGCCCCACCAAGGCTGCTTCCTCACCTGCTGGAAACCGCTGGGCCTCGCCCGGGCAGTGAAACAAAACCATGCAGTTAGCCCTGCCCAAGCAAACCAGGGCATGCCCGGCCCATGCACAGCTACCACGAGGTGGCTCGACCTCTCGGCTGCTGTAAAGGGGCTCAGCGCCATTGGAGCCACACTGATTTACCCCACCCAGGGGCTTGGCCCAGTGCTGTTTGGCACTTCCCCGATGAGGGTCATTGGCACCTTGGAGGGGATAAGCTGCACCCTCTGGTCACCCATGCCCGCTGGGGCAGCCAGGCATGCTTGGGGGAGCCATTTGCTGGCACAGGCCCAGGCTTGGCAAGAATGGGACACCACAAGCATATGGGGTTGCGTGGGTGGGTGGGTGTTTTTTCCCCCCCCGCCAGCTGCCTCTATGGAACTTCTCGGAGCCCCCCTTTGCTGTGTGCTTACAGCCATCCTGCTGCCACGCCGATGGCTCCTGTAAACAACCCAAAGCAATGGGAGCCCTGAGGAAGTGTCACCTACTGGCCAGAGCCCGAGACCAGGACTCAGGGGACCTGGGCTCTATCCCCTGCTGCTGCCAGCTGGGTGACCTTGGCTGACTCACTTCCCCGCCCTGTGTCGCTGAGAAGGCATTATCGGGGCTGGTCTGTCTGTTTCTTTTTCCCTGTAGCTTTTGGTGGGTAGAGCTCAGGGCTCCCGCCTGGGCGTCACGGAAGGGAGCTATTTGTGTTCTGACTTTGTGTCTGTCCAGGGGCCCTGCCCCTCTTCTCCGCTCACCCCGCTCTTTCTGGCCAGACAGGAGAGCAACTCTCTCTGGGGTGCCCTGCCATCAGCAGGGGCTGAGCAACACTCCCCAGACCTAGGGTTCCTATGCCCCATTTTTGGAAGTGACTGGCTCTAACGTTTGAGCAAGCAGAGTTTTCCAGCCCTGAAAGAGAGTGGCTGGTTTAACTGAGCTGAGCAGGACCCTAGTTCTGATGCCAATTGACAGTAGCAACGCAGGAGATATGAGTCTTGCACAAGGGAAAACACCTGATTCTGTCTCGGAAGAGCTGCCCTAGGGGGTGGTCTCCTGGTGGCCAGCTGGTGCTGCTGCTAAGCTTGTCCTGCTGAACTGATGCTCCCCCTTCTCTCCCACCCCGCATCCACTCACTACCTTGTCAAGTCACACCGCTTTGGAGTTGGTGTCAAAGAACCAGCCCCAACCTCTTCCTGTGGGTGGTTTCTGGCTTCAAGGAGCTCGTGCCTGCCAGCCACCAAAGATGGACTTAGCAGCAAACCATCAGCATAGCAAAGGATGCAGCGACTGGCAAAGTGATTGGAATAGGGAGGCTGCCCCAACCAGACCAACCTGCCAGTGAGCAAAGGCTAAGCTAAATGCCTGTCACAAATCCTCCCAGTGCCACTCACTCTCTCTACTCAGATACCATCCCCACTCTTCCTCATGCTTAACGTGCTCCTGGGCCCAGGGCAAACTAGTCTCCCCTCTGTACCAGAGACGTTACAGCGCTTCTTGTTACATCTGTCACATTTCAAATGATTTTGTCATTTTCTTTCCAGGGCAGGACAGCTGCATCCCTGAGTGACTATGGGCTACAGGGGACTCATGGAACTGCTTGCAGGAGGGTTAGGTCATCAGTTCTAATTTGATGGCCTTGGAATAAAATGCTTGGCAGACTACAGAGATGAGCTTTTGTGTCTTCAGCAGAGGGCGCTGAATCATGCCCAGAACAACAACACAGTTGTTTGGTTTTCAAAGCTGCATCCTTACCAAGTCAGTATTTATACCTCCCTAGCTATGGGTGCGTGAAACTAACCTGACACAGCTGTACATGCAGAATATTTGCACACACACATTCGGCATGCAGACCTAGGCAGACAATCGCTGGGAAGACTTCATTTACCATGTATGATGCAGAAGCCTTGAAAACTCTCAACTAAGGTGGTGCCTTATAGTAGATGACAGGCCCTGCCCCAAAGGGCTTAGCCCCAAATCCTCAAAACTACTTGGGGGCCTCCCTCTAGTGCTGAAACACCGCTCAGGAGCTGGGCCTTACAGGTTTAAGAAAGACGCCCTTAACTTTATTTGGTTTAACTGACGGCCATCTGGCCCTAGTCGTTACAAGAAAATCTTGGCTCATGACTGGCTGAAAAGCGCCACGGGAATCATTGTGTTATTGTTACAACAGCGTGATACTGGTCCATGGGAACGCAGAGCAGCATCTGGCCCAGCAGCTGGGACACAGAGCAGCATTAGCTTCTATTCCGTCTCGCATCACGATGAAGAGAAAGGGGCCAAGAAGTACTGTCAACCTCAGCCTACCGGCTAAAAGGGAACGCAGTGCAGAAATCACTATTCTCAGCCAAAGTACAAACTGAAGCCTGAATCATAGAATCATAGACTATCAGGGTTGGAAGGGACCTCAGGAGGTCATCCAGTCCAACCCCCTGCTCAAAGCAGGACCGATCCCCAGTTAAATCATCCCAGCCAGGGCGTTGTCAAGCCTGACCTTAAAAACTTCTAAGGAAGGAGATTCCACCACCTCCCTAGGTAACGCATTCCAGTGTTTCAGCACCCTCCTAGTGAAAAAGTTTTTCCTAATATCCAACCTAAATCTCCCCCACTGCAACTTGAGACCATTACTCCTTGTTCTGTCATCTGCTACCACTGAGAACAGTCTAGAGCCATCCTCTTTGGAACCCCCTTTCAGGTAGTTGAAAGCAGCTATCAAATCGCCCCTCGTTCTTCTCTTCCGTAGACTAAACATCCCCAGTTCCCTCAGCCTCTCCTCATAACTCATGTGTTCTAGTCCCCTAATCATTTTTGTTGCCCTCCGCTGGACTCTGTCCAGTTTTTCCACATCCTTCTTGTAGTGTGGGGCCCAAAACTGGACACAGTACTCCAGATGAGGCCTGCCCTATAGAACGGGGGCGGGCCAGTCTTTGTGTTCTGTTTGTACAGCACCTGGCACAATGGAGGGCACAGCGAGGGCTCCTCGGTGCTACAAATAATAACGTAATAAACATGTATGGCACAAACTCATCCTATTCCGGAGAGAGCCAGCTGTGATGGAAAACAAAAACAAAACAAAC
This sequence comes from Eretmochelys imbricata, assembly GCF_965152235.1. Taxonomy (NCBI): domain Eukaryota; kingdom Metazoa; phylum Chordata; order Testudines; family Cheloniidae; genus Eretmochelys; species Eretmochelys imbricata. Next base: position 123,925,053 of record NC_135576.1, read on the forward strand.
TGGTGATGTTTTCAATAAACAATTAGACCCTAATTTCCCGCACCTGAGTATGGGTCCAGTTCACATACTTTCACGTGACTCAGCATGAACATTTATAGCTATAGACACCCTGGGTTAACCTTGACCAACTACTTCAAGGTTAAAAGCTACAGAGTCTTGTCTCCATTAGGATTTTACATTCGAGATCATTATTGTGCCTTATCAATCTCAGTGCAGAACCACAGCGCCCTCTGCAGTGACCAGTGAGCTGTAGCTCACGAAAGCTCATGCTCAAATAAATTGGTTAGTCTCTAAGGTGCCACAAGTACTCCTTTTCTTTTTGCGAATACAGACTAACACGGCTGTTACTCTGAAACCACAAAACCAATGTGATCAAACAGCAGGGAAAAGGCCTCGGCCGGCAAGACAGATGGGCTGGGCAAGGGCCAGAAAAAGAAAGGGGAAAGCGTGTGGGTGCAAGGGGACACCCAGGGAGAGAAGTGGATGAAAGTAAGTCAACAGCAAGGGAGTGAATGGGGTAGGCGGAGCGAAACAGAGATTCAGACACAGAAAATCAAGGAGCAACATAACAATGAAGGGCGCAGAGCAGCGGCTGTTTATCATTCGGGACCGAGGGATTTCCCCACGCCTCATTACCCCTCATAATGGTGCACTTGGGCAATGTGATCATCACACAGCTGACTGCCTCTGGAATAATAATGACCAGCGAGGCTAGTTTATGGGGGGAAAGCAGAGTATGGGCAGGCCGCCACTCACACAGGTCACTGCACCCAATTATCGCTGTGTACACAGCTAATAAAGAGAAAAGCACTGTCACCAGGCACGTGGGCTTTGACAGCAAACACTGTGTGTGACAGAGACAGCGGGAGGGCAGGAGAACAAGGATGGGGAGCTCAGCCTGATACGGACCTGTAGGAATTTAGAGTTTGAAGGGCTAAAATCACACTTAGGAACAGAGGAACTGCCAAATGGGCTCAGCCCGCCGGCCCTCTTGATGTGACAATGGCTCGCACCAGCCGCTTCAAAGCAAGGTGCAGAAAATCCTGCAGTATGTAGCTCTGGGCTAATCTATCACAGGGCGAGCCTCTTCCTAACCCTGCGTAGGTCGGCTCATGCCCTGAAGCGGGGGGCGGGAAGAGCAGTTAGGTCCCTGCTAAAGCTCTTGGTTATTTTTCAGTATGGCTATTGTAACTCCGGATAGTTTTGTCCAATCATTTTATGAAATTCGCTCAGGTCTTGGCCTCAATGACCTCCTAGAATCATAGAAGATGAGGGTTGGAAGGGTCCTCAGGAGGTCATCTAGTCCAACCCCCTGCTTAAAGCAGGACCAATCCCCAATTAAATCATCCCTGCCAGGGCTTTGTCAAGCAGGGCCTTAAAAACCTCTAAGGATGGAGATTCCACCACTTCCCTAGGGAACCCATTCCAGTGCTTCACCACCCTCCTCGTGAAACAAGAAAAAGACGCTGTGTAGCTGAGGGCTATAACAACTCATGCCCTCTGTACTGATCCACAGAGGAGAACCTCAAGTGACAATGAGTTCCACTGGTCAATTGTGAGTTGCATGGGAAAGTTTTGCCTGGTATCAGCTGTATATTGGCTGCCAAGCCATGTCACTGAATGTCCCCTTGCTTGCAAATTGTGCCAGAGGGCAAATAGAAATGCCCCTTCTACTCTCTCTAAACCATTCGGATGGAGCCTGTAAAATGCTGGAATTGTACCTGTCTGTTGCTGAGGCAGGATAGTTGATAGCAAAAACCTCACTGGGCCTTTGGTTTCGCTGCTGTGTTAAACAACATGCTCATGTAGCACATACCGTCCTGTGATCAAAGCCCTGCGTCCATGTCACCCTTCCCTGCCCTCTCCAGGCTCAGAGCTGGAATTCAATTCTCTTAATAGCCAAGGAACCAAAGTGCTCTGATGGCTTACCGACCAGACACCGGGGCCTGGCTCTCCTCACCCTCCAACGCCCCAGGATGAACTCAAGTCCGTGAGTCACGGTGTCATTCCTGTCCTGCTGTGTGCAGAGCTGGGGGCTGACGACATGGCACGTGACATCACTTGCAAATAACGTCAGCTCCATGGCAATGGCACTCAGTCAAAGCCTTCAGTCTCCCCAGGAGAAATTCGGAGCATGGTGCTGGCTCGTCTGCGGGTAGGAAAGGTGCTTGCTTTTATCCCTCATTCCTAGCTGTCCAGTCTTCTTCTGCCTTGCACTCTGCCTGCCTCTTTTGCTTTCCCTGGGACATGCAATGTCTCTCTCTCTCTCCTGACTCAGCCCACCTCTGCCCTAACACATCCCACGTGCTTCTCACTCCAGTCCTCCCTTCCCTGCAAAGGACCCGGGGAGCAGCTGCCTCTGTTGGGCCTTACAGCAGCTACCCCATGGCCTGCTCCAGCCTCCTCTGCCCATGGCTGCTAGGCTTGCTGTGAGCCTGAATGGCTGTTTGTGCTCAAAAAGAAAAGGAGTACTTATGGCACCTTAGAGACTAACCAATTTATTTCAGCATAAGCTTTCGTGAGCGACAGCTCACTTCATCAAATGCATACTGTGGAAACTGCAGAAGACATTATATACACAGAGACCATGAAACAATACCTCCTCCCATCCCACTCTCCTGCTGGTAATAGCTTATCTAAAGTGACCACTCTCTTTACAATGTGTATGATAATCAAGGTGGGCCATTTCCAGCACAAATCCAGGTTTTCTCACCACCACCCCACACACAAACTCACTCTCCTGCTGGCAATAGCTCATCCAAATTGACCACTCTCCTTACAATGTGTATGATTATCAAGGTGGGCCATTTCCAGCATAAATACAAGTTTAACCAGAACGTCGGGGGGCGGGGCGGGGTGTAGGAAAAAACAAGGGGAAATAGGCTACCTTGCATGATGACTTGTGCTCAGTGCATCCGCCCTGCCCTGTCCTCCTTGGGGGGGTCACTGGCCAAAGCACTCTGTGTTTTAAGCGGAGCAGGAACAGGACCTTTGTCTCACCGGGTTTGCATCTCTTATGCACCCGACACCCCACCAGTGCATTTTGCCGGGCTCTCTGGGGCAACGGCTGTGTGAGCACTGCCCCAGCTCAGTGCTGGGCACATCGTCACCTGGCATTTTCTGTGTGGGACGGATGATTTTAACAGACAAGGGGGCCTTGTGCTCCCCTGTTTATTCCCTGGTGTGCACCCAGCTCCAAAGCTAATGCCAGTGGCCCCCCCTCCTCAGGGAGGGTTAACTGGTGGACTCCTGATCCCACTAAGCCAAACCTTTGTGAGCCTCCATGGGCTGAAGCTGCCAAGTAGGATCCCATCAGCAACAAAACAGGGCAAGTCCCCATCCTCCAGCATAACTCAGTTCGAGGGAAGGGGCAGAAGACTCTGGCTGGCAGAGTCAGTTTCAAGGGGATGGAACAGCTGGATTCTTGCACTTATACTAAGGCTGAGAGCGGGTTTTTGCCATCTGTTTGCAGGAGAGGGCAGTGCTGCATTCATCAGTGAAATAAAGCGAGCCTGGAGTGGGATGAAGCGGCAGACTGCAGTTTTCTAAAAGTGCAGCACTCCACTCATTGCTCCACTCATTGCTCACACTGGGCTTTGCCTGGGACAGCCAGGTTAATGCCCTCGCCACACCTCACTGCAGCCATGGGGTCACTTTTAGAGCTAGGTCCAGCCCTAGTTAGTGCCTAAGATTGGCATCCCCTGCCCTTCCTCCACCAGGGATAAGAAATCACCTCTCACCAGGCACCTGGTGAGAGGTGATGACCCTCACGTGCTCCTCCCCAGCTCACGTGGACTTTTCCTTTTCTTTGGCATGTTGCATGTTACAAATCCCTGCAGTCTCTAGCCCAGGCTGAAAGCTCAGTGCCATCAATCGCTGCACTGGCCACGGGCAGATCTGCAATGCTTCAGTGCTGCACCCAATCCTCTTCCTGGCTGATTGCTTTCCAGGGCTGCTGAGGCATGTCCAGCCACTGTTAAGCAGAGCAGAGTTTAATTAGTGGTTCTAGATTGGATTTCAGACCCTCTCCAATGCAGACTGACAGGCAGATACCTGCACTGCACTGCTCCCCGATGCACCCTTTCCACCCTGCCTGCTCTTGCCGGGCGGCAGTCGTGGTATTCGCCCCAGTAGTCTTTCTCCCACAACTGGTGGCCCTCTGGTCATGTGTGGGATATGCCTGTGCATACCATGTAAAATGGTCAGTCACGACTAAAATGTTCCCAACATTCCTCCTGTCCACTTCTAAAGACAAGAAATCAATGCCTAGCAGCTCCAGAGGTTTCCTGCTGGTGATATTCTTCAGATGTGCAGCTCTAGTGGGCAGAGTTTTTCTTTGAACACACCGAGCACATTTCTTGCATACATCGTTGGCCATCCGGGGCCAGCAGAACCTACTATGCATAAGTTCCAGGGTTCTCTCAATTCCCAAATGTCCAAAGCCATCCTGCAGGGCCCTCATGGCCAGGGCTCTGTACTCTTTTGGTAGCACGCGTTGTGTTTGTTGCTTTTGAAAAGGATCTAATGTGATCTGGTGCAGCACTCCCTGTATCAGTTTTAGCTTGCTTCATTCTCTCAATAGTAGTCTACCCTCGGGGGTACATGGAATAATTGCAGCAGGGTTTCGCCCCTCTCTTTTTGCAAGTCGTGTGTCACGAATGTCAGTATCTTGCAGTTGGGCTTTTTCACAGTCAGGAGCATTGAGCACGGACAAGGGAGATTGGTCCAACACAATATAGTTCACGGAGGCAGATGACATGCTTTCAGGGGGCAGACCCAGAGTTCCTGCAACACAACCATGAAGACTCTCGCGGGCCTCTGACTCTTGATCACTCCCATTGCAAATAACTCTCACTCCATCCATAAGAATCACAGCAATTTCCAATGGCTGCAGATGCCGGGTCAGTGCATCTGCATCTACATTGCTTCTCCTTGATCGGTACTGAATGCTGAACTCATAGCTCACCAAGGTGGCCACCCATCTCTGCCCTGTAGCATCCAGCTTAGCACTTGTCAACACTGTAAGTCAGCGGATTGCTGTCTGTCCACACTTGAAACCTAGCACCATACAAGTAGTCACAAAACTTCTCAGTGATGGCCCATTTCAAGGCCAAGAAAAGACAGTTACCTTTTCCGTAACTGGTGTTCTTCGAGTTGTCCATTCCACAATAGGTGTGCGTGCTCGCCATGTTCACCAGTGCCGGAAGTTTTTCCCCTAGCAGTACCCAAAGGGGGGTGTGCCCCAGCGATCCCTGGAGTGGTGCCTGCATGGCGTGGTATAAGGGGAGCTGTGCGCTCCCCCCACCCTCAGTTCCTTCTTGCTGGACAACTCCGACAGAGGAGAAGGAGGGCAGGGTGTGGAGTAGACATGAGCAACACATCTCGAAGAACACCAGTTATGGAAAAGGGAACGGTCTTTTCTTCTTCGAGGGATTGCTCATGTGCATTCCACAATAGGTGATTCCAAGCTATATCCGTTGGAGGTGGGTAGGAGTCCACAGACACTCGGGACAGAGTACAGCCCTGCCAAATCTGGCATCCTCCCTGGTTTGGGAGACGATCACATAATGTGAGGTGAACATGTGAACCGATGACTATGTGGCAGGCCTACAGATGTCCGGAGTAGGGACATGGGCCAGAAAGGCAGCCGACGAGGTTTGTGCCCTGGTTGAGTGTGCCCTCACAATTGACGGCAGGGGGACTCCCGCCAGGTCGTAACAAGTACGGATACACGAGGTGGTCCAGTTGGAGAGCTGCTGAGTGGAGATCGGCTGACCTCTCATGCATTCGGCCGAGGCGATGAACAGCTGCAAGGACTTCCTGAATGGCTTTGTACATTTCAGGTAAACAGCCAGAGCCCGTCTCACATCCAGCATATGGAGGCAGCACTCCTCACTGGACTTGTGGGGTTTGGGACAGAGCAATGGCAGGAAAATGTCCTGACCCATATGGTAGGCAGAGACCACCTTGGGAAGGAATGAAGGATGTGGTCAGAGCTGGACTTTATCCTTATGGCACACCATGTACGGGGGTTCGGAGGTCAGGGCCCGGCCCGCCGAGACCCGTCTAGCAGACGTGATCACCACCAGGAAGGCTACCTTCCACAAGAGGTGCGACCAGGAGCATGTAGCTAGCGGTTCAAATGGAGGTCCAGTTAACCTAGCCAGCACCAAGTTCAAGTCCCACTGTGGGACCGGGGGCCTAACACACGGGAAGAGGCATCCAAGCCCTTAAGGAATCGGCCAGTCATGGCATGAGAGAATATCGTGTGACCCTGCACTGGTGGGTGGAAGGCCGATATGGCGCCAAGTGCACCTTGACGGACGAGGGAGCTAGGCCCTGGGCTCTAAGATGAAGGAGGTAGTCTAATATAAGCTGGATCGGAGCAGCCACAGGCGAGACGCCCTGACTAGCAGCCTACCGGGAAAACCAAGACCATTTTGCCAGGTAGGCCTGACGCGCGGAGGGTCCCTTGCTCTCAGGAGGAAGCACTGAACCCCTTCCCAGGAAGTCCTCTCCTCCCGACCTAACGATTGAGCAGCCACGCTGTGAGGTGAAGTGCCGCTAGGTTGGGGTGGAGGAGACGACCTTGGTCCTGGGAGAGCAGGTCTGGGCGGGACGGCAACAGCCACGGTGGGGTGACTGCCAAGCTCGTGAAAGTCCCGTACCAATGTTGCCTGGGCCATGCTGGGGCGATCAGGAGGACCCAGGCCCTGTCTGTTTTTATCTTTTCCAAGACCTTGCCGATCAGTGGAATCGGGGGAAAGGCATAGAGAAGTTGGCCTGACCAGGGCAGAAGGAAGGCGTCGGAGATCACGCCCATGCCCAGCCCTCCCCTTGAGCAGAAGCGGGGACACCGGCAGTTCTGCCGGGTCACGAACAGGTCCACTTGGGGAGTGCCCCAGGTTTGGAAAATCCTGTGCACCACCTCTGGGTGCAGTGACCACTCGTGCTGAGAGGAGAAGTCCCGGCTCAGCCGGTCCGCCCAAGAGTTCTGGATGCCCAGTAAGTGAAGGGCTTCCAGGTAAATGTTGTGGGCTATGCAGGGCTTCCTGGCAGAGGACTGAGGAATGGGCCCCGCCTTGCCTGTTGATGTAGAACATCGAGGCCATGTTGTCCATGAGAACCCTGCCTGCCAGGTGCGAGCGGAAGGCCCTGCATGCCAGACTGACCTCCCTGAGCTACTTGACATTTATGTGCAGGGCAAAGTCCTGTGCAGACCACAGACTTTGGGTCTGGAGGTTTCCCACATGGCCTACCCACCACGCGTCCAATGCATCGGACACCAATTCCACAGACGGGGGTCAGCCCCTGAATGGGACCCCTTGGAGCATGTTTCCCAGGGAGGACCACCATTGTAGAGAGGCAATCACTGGTTCGGGCACAGTGAGGACTTTGTCCATCCTGTCTCTGGACTGGGAGAACACCGAGGCCTACCAGAGCTGGAGGGACCACATCCTGAGTCTGACGTGACGAACCACACATGTGCACGCTGACATAGGACCCAGGAGTTGGAGACACGCTCTGGCTGTGGTCACGGGGAACCTCGTGACTGAGCTGCTGAGCTCCTTTAGGGTTTCGAATCTGTCCGGTAGGAGGGAGGCTCTGGCTGATGTCGCGTCCAGAATCGCCCCAAAGAACTCTATGCACTGCACCGGAACTAATGTGGACTTGGTGTCGTTTACCAACAGGCCCCGTGTGGTGCGTGTGGACAGGAGGAGTGATACGTGATCCTGTATCTGCGACCTGGACCTTGACCAGCCAGTCATCGAGGTAGGGAAAGATCTGGACCCCCTTACGTCTGAGGTAGGCCGCCACCACAGACATACACTTTGTGAATACCCTGGGAGCCGTGGACAAGCCAAATGGGGGGACAGTGCTCCTGCCCAACTGTGAAATGGAGGAAACGTTTGTGTCCCTCAAATATATGAAGGTGGAAGTACGCGTCCTGCAGATCGAGGGCGGCATACCAGTCCCCAGGATCCAGGGAGGGGATGATGGAGACCAGAGAGACCATGCGAAACTTGAGCTTTGCCATGTACTGGTTCAGGTCTTGTGGGTCCAGGATGGGCCTGAGCCCCCCTTTGGCCTTCGGGATAAGGAAATATCGGGAGTAGAACCCCTTGTATCTGAACTTGGCCAGCACCACCTCCACTGCTCCTAAGCCACCGCCTCACCTCCTGCTCGAGCCGGCTCTCGTGAGAGGGGTCCCTGAAGAGGGACGGGATGGAGGGTAGGTGGGTGGGGTAGAGGTAAACTGGCGGGTGTAGCCCTGGGAGACGGTGTTGAGGACCCATCGATCCAAGGTCAGCCACGACCACTACGCGAGAAAAGCACACAACCAGTTGGAGAAGGGAAGTTTTATTGTGGGTGGAACTGGTAAGTCGCCCCCGGGCATCCTGTCAAAACTGGCGCTTTCCCACCTGTTTGCCCTTAGAGGGCCCAGGCTGGGCCGCAGGCTGGGATTGCCTCTGCAGGCGCTTTTGATACTCCCTTGACTTTTTATAAGGGGGCTCGTATCTGGAGTGGGTGGCCTGACTGGGAGCCTGGTACGGTTTGAACTTGGTCCTGGCCGGGACATAGAGGCCAAGGGTCTTTAAAGTCGTGCAGGAGTCCTTCAGACAGTGTAACTTCACATCCATTTGTTCCACAAACAGGGCCTTGCCGTCAAATGGAAGGTCCTGTCAGGAGGTCTGTACTTCGCTGGACAACCCAGACAGCAGGAGCCATGACGCTCTCCTCATGAACACCACGGAGGCCATAGACCTTGCAGCAGTACTCACGGCATCCAAGGCTGCCTGCAGGGCCGCCCTGGTGGCAGCCATGCTCTCCTCAACCAGAGCCTTGAACTCTTTCTTATCACACTCCTGGAGAGAGTCTGCAAATTTGGGCAGGGAGCCCCAAAAATTGCAATCCTATCTGCCCAGCAGGACTTGGTGATTCACCATCTTCAGATGGAAGCTTGAGGATGAATAAACCTTTCTCCCAAATAGATCTAGTCTCCTTGAGTCCTTATTCTTAGGAGTAGGAGCTGGTTGGCCTTGCCTCTCCCTGTGGTTGACCAACTCGACCACTAGGGAGTTGGGGGCAGGGTGGGTGTACAGGTATTCATGCCCCTTGGCAGGCATGAAATACTTCTGTTCAGCCCTCTTAGAGATGAGGGCAGGGAAACCAGGGTTTGCCACAAGGCATTCGGGATCTTTGCCACCCCTTCATGGAGTGGGAGAGCCACCCTGGCCAGTGCCAAAGCCGAGAGGACATTGAAGAGGGAGTCCAAGGGTTCCTCCACCTCCTTGGCTTGTAGGTTGAGGCTTGATGCCACCCTTTTCAACAGCTCTTGGTGGGCGTTCATGTCCTCTTGCGGGACAGAAGGAGGAGGGGCTGTGAGGATGGGGGTGGGGTACTCTGCGTTCCCACCAGAGCTGCAGGCCCCACCACTTGATCCCCTTCTGAGCGCGGGACCGGAGACGAATTCTCCACTGACTCCTTTCTGGGAGGCCAAGAAAGGGAGGCCAGCGGTCTCTCCAAGGCTCCGGCCACCGAGCGAGCCACCACTGGGGGCTGCTTCGGGGGCCACGGGGCCCATTGGTACCCTGGTGCCAGCCAAGGGGTCCAGTGCCACTGTGCCTGCTGTGACACCCGCGAAGCGAGCTGTCCAGCCTGACTTGCCTGGCCCATCGACTGGCGACTTCGAAGGGAGGCCGGGCTGGCATACAATCAGCCGCCATCCCGGGACTGGGATGGATGGCGGTGTTAGGAGCAGTGCCGACCGCGAGACCGTGGTCCCGGGGCGGAGGAGCGGGAGTACCGCCGGAGGCGGCTGCTCCACAACCGGCTCCGACGGGCGGATCCGCGACGGTGGGGTGCCGGCGATCGACGCCTGGGGCTGCGGAAGCGGTGCCATGGCAGGGACCTTGAGCGAGACGAAGAAGAACGGGAACGGCGTCGATGCCCGTACTGCAAGGGGCTACGGTAGCTTCTCGGAGACAACAACCTCCGGTGCCATCCGTCCTGGTCTCGACAGGACACGCTCTCCTCGCGAGGTCTACGGTCCCTGGAGGCGGAGCAGTGCCTGGAACCCCTGCCAGTCTGTACTCAGCCAGACAACCTGGTGGGGTCGACGGGGACTGGCGTGGACTGCTCACGGGGTGGTTGCTGAGCGGGGAACGGTGTTGGGAACCTTCTCTCGACCGGGAGCGGTACCGTCCAGGCGGCGACTGCAGGGGTCCAAGCTTGTCTCTGGACTGGGGAGCTGACGACGGCCGTGCTACTGGTCCTGGCAGAGACATAACGTCTCAAGCCGCCTGCAGAGTCTCCAGTGTGGAGGGCACCCAAATGTGGCCACTGGCGTCCGGGGAGGCTGGCTCGGAGCGGGCCGGGCTACTCCGCTCAACTTGAGTCAGAGGCCGCGAGGCCGATGGGGACCGAGAGCTGCCCAACACGGGTCTAGACTCTCCCCCAGTCTTGCTCCAGTGCCTTGGCAGAGAAGACCTCTTCTTCGCCTTTCTGGAGTGTCCTGTGGACGGGGAGCGGTGCCGACTGGGGGAGGACACCGTTGGGTCGCCGCGCACTGATGCTCCGGTGCTCGGTGCCGACTCGCAGCAGTGAAGTGGCGTCGGGGTTAGGGCCGACTCCATCAAAATGGCTCGGAGCCAAATGTCCCACTCCTCCTCGGTCTGAGGTGTGCAGGGTCTGGAAATCTTGCAGTGATCGCTGAGATGGGTTTCCCCTCAGACAGCATAAACAGTCCGCGTGCGGATCACTCATGGGCATAGGCCATTTGCAAGTGTCGCATGTCTTAAAGCCCGGGGCATGCCCTGACCCGGGCGCACTTAACTAAATCTAACTAAAGCTACTTTTTACTTCTTCTCTCCCCACCCCCCCTGCTTTTTTTGTAGACTACAAGCACTGCTAACTGTGAACTAACAGAGTCCAAGAGGGAAGCTACAGCAGGGCTGGAGCAGAGCCGTCCCGAAGCACCTTCACTGGCGGCAAGAAGAAACTGGGGGGGGGGAAGGGGGAGCGTGCAGCGCCCCTTATACTGCGTGCAGCGCCCCTTATACTGCAGCAATCCCTTCTGGGTACTGCTAAGGGGAAAACCTCCAGCACCAGTGCACGTGGCGAGCACGCACCCCTATTGTGGAATGCACACGAGCAATCACTCGCAGAAGAACTCCAGCTTGTGGATGGGGTCGGGAGTTTCCCTAGCAGACAGCCCTTGGCTGGCAAAGGCCATAGGTTTACATTTGCCTTCAACCTCCTGGCATAGGACCGCTCCTAAACCCTCCAAACTGGCATCTGTATGCAGGGATGAGCTGCCAAAATCTGAAGAACTGGTTCCTTCAGTTGCTCCGGGTCTTTAGCGGCACGTTCTTCACTCGCTCTGGGTCTTCGGCGGCACTGAGGGACTGGCTGCCGAAGTGCTGCCGAAGACCCGGAGCGAGTGAAGGACGTGCCGCCGAAGACCCAGAGCGCCGCCGGGTGAGTAAAAAGGGATTCTCAAGGGAAGCCTCCCCAGCCGGGAGCTCAATGGTCCTGCGGGCCAGATGTGGCTCGCGGGCCGGAGTTTGCCCAACCCTTCAACAGCCGGTTCTAAACCGGCTTCTGAATTTAACAACCGGTTCACGCGAACCGGTGCGAACCAGCTCCAGCTCACCACTGTCTGTATGTAGGATCAATGGCACCTGGTAGCTTGGGGGTTTGGGTTCAGCACACAGCTTCAGGCCAGCGCAGAGGAAAAGCAAATAGCAGGGATTTCTGTGCACAGTTTGGCCTCAGCCTCGGGCTGCAGAGACCCTTTGCTGTGATCTGGAATTCCCCCACGTGGTGGCAGCAATGGCCCACCATTGCTCGCCTGCCACCTCCAATGGCAGCTGACCCTTGGCTCTCCCTTGTGCTTCTCACCCATCCCCAGGAGCGGTTCTGGCTGAACTCAGGGGCATTTTTGCTGCCCCTAGCCCTCCTGCTCACTGCTGACCGTTCTCTTAGGAGCCAACACTCCACAGCCGTGCACAGGGCTGGGCCACGCATCAGGGCTCCTTGCCCAGATCACACAGCAGCAGGGTGAGGCCTGGGGCAGAGCCGAGGGTTAAAGGCATCCCAGGGGATTTGGGAGCCCAGTTCCCAGGGAAGCTGCGTTGGCTGTGACTACCCGGGACTGGCCAGACCGGCCGCGGATCTCCGGTATAAATCTGGACCATCTCCACTGGGCTCAAGGGGGTTAGCTGAGTGGAAACCGGTGACGGATCATCTGGCCTCACAGCGGGGAGAGGTACGGGTACGCGGGGGGCAGAGCTTGAAATGTCTGAGACCTGAGAGCGGCCGCCGTCTCCCCCTTCAGGAACGCTTCCATGAAATCAGCCAGACACAGACCTCAGTGTGGGGTGGTACCTGCAGCTCCGAGACAGCGCCCGGGAACTGCAGTGCTCATTGCGAGACCCCCTGAGCCTACCCCAACTTGGGGTGCAAGCAGAGAGACCTTGGGGGGACAGGGAGTGCCCCCAGCTCCCTTCAGCTCCACCTGGGGAGATCGGTACTGCGGCTGCTCAGCCCTGGGCCCTTTGGGAGTGTACTAGCCAGCGAGTTAGCATTAGCAACGTGCCCAATCCCAAACAGGCAGCTGGGTGGCGTCCTTAAAAGAGCTGGAAGAAAACACCACAGCAAGCTCCATGGGAGGGCAGGAGACCCTGGCAGAGCGGTGTAGACTTGTTCCTGGACAGAACAGCAGCAGATGCTTTAATAACTCCTATGACAATGAGTTACTGTCAGGAATGCCTTGGGCGTGGGTGTCAGCTGTTGTCCACCCAGGCACGTGGCTTGTGATTCTGGATGGTTATTTCCCCATGACAGGAACAGCTGACAAATTCTCCAGTCCTAGTTCCTGCCCACCTAGGAGTGCTACCCGGTAGGACTGCCCAAGCGGCCCCCAGGAGAAACTTGACCCTTAATTTCTGGGTCCGTAACTAATAATGCCGGGGTTGAGAAATTGATCCTGGAGTGAAAGTCAGTACAGACAATATCACTGACCCACCCCTTCAGCAACAGGGTTAACTTCCAACCCACGAGCCGCAAGGCACATCAGCTGTTGGACACATCAGTGCACCTTGGGAAGCCGCTGGGCAGAGCCCTGTGCCAGGGAGAGCAGCGCTGCGTTCACACCCCGTTTATAGAGTAACCAGCCTGGGGCGTGACACCTGTTCCTGAACACAGCCCTCCAGTGAGCACCCTGCAACTGTGGGCGTGACATGGGCAGGGGGTGCAGATGGGGATACAGGAGAACTGAAGGGTTATGGCCCAGATCCTCAAAGGTATATAGGCACCTAACCCCCAGGGGGCCTATCTGCCTCCCATTTCTTGTGTTCAGGGGAAGGTGACCGAACAGATCCCAAACCACTCCCCATCCGGGGAATTTAGATTATTTCCTTGTTACAAGGGATCATAACACTGCAGTGAGTAAGTTTCATTTCCAATCTCCTCAGCTGACCGCAGATGCTGTAAGTCAGTGGTTCTCAAGGTGGGGCCCAGGGCCCCTTCGTGGGGTGGCGAGCAGGTTTCAGAGGATCCGCCAAAATCCACTAGCTGTGCAGAAAACCAGTTGTTGGGGCACAGATGGGCCGTAGAGTTTTTATAGCATGGGGTGAGGGGGAAGAGAAGGGAGGCTAAGAAAGAAGAAGGTTGAGAACCTCTGTGGTAAGCGACACAAGTACAAATTAAACACCGGAAATTTCATATCATGAATATTACTAGTTTCAGGTAACACGCATCACAGCCCTGCACTGGGTCTCTCGGGTGTGACTCCAGGAGAACGTTCCATGTGTGAAAAACAATGTTCTCTAAATCCAGCAGAAGATAAACCAGCGCATCTGATTTAACTCTGCGAGGGCAGCACGTGCTGGGACCCAGTCACCAGTGGGGTAAGGCTGGCCCACTCCATTGCAATCAATAGCATTGCGTCTACGTAGGACAGCTATGAAATTGGCCCCTTCCGCCACCTGTGTATATGTCATGTGACTCTGATCCCAGTTTGTGAAGAGCCCAGAGGGCCTCCACCGATCCTGATAGGCTGCGCTAATTGAAAAGCTAGCAGTGTTTAACCCTGTGTTTTGGGGCTGTACTAAAAGCCGAAGGAAGAGCCCCAGGTGTGGACACACACATGGATTGATTTGGGTATGCAGACACAGAAGCCAGCATCTGAAAATCTGCGGTTATATGTACAGAGACCAGGCACTTAAAATAATCTCTGTCTTTCTATTGGTAACTAGAACTCAAAGGCTTTGTCTAAACAATGGGTCCAATTAAACCCAGGCAAACAGGTGCATCTTTGGTGTGTGGATCTCTGTTGGTTTAAGGCTGGTCATAGCTGTTTCGCTTGTGCCTGTGAGCTTGGAGGTAAGTTAAACCAGAATAACCTGCTTTAAACCGATCAGACCTTCAGTGACAGGACCTTCAGGCCACTCTGTGGGCAGACGAGGCCTTAATAAAATGTTCGTGGATTGTCAGTTGTCTTAATAGACTTTTAAGGCCAGAAGGGACCATTGCGATCATCTGTCTCACCTCCTGTACAGCAGAGGCCAGGGACCTCACCCAGGGATTCCTGCTTCCGGCCCAGAACGTCTGGGTGCGCTACAGCTGATCCCTTAGAAAGAAAGAACCAATCTGGAGTTCAAATGATGATTCTTCCACTGGCCCCTTCCCTTCCCTCTTACAAATCTGCCCCCATCTCCAGTCCAAATGAGAACTGTGCTCTCCTTTGCTTTTTCATCTCCCCCCCGCCTCCCAAACTCATTGCAAACATTTCACTTTCAATAGACAGCAGCCCCCAGCCGAACCCTCAGGACCCGCTTTCCTTCTAGCCGGTGTCCAGCCCTGCATGCTCATGCTTCGGGAAGGCTCCCAGCTGAAAAGCAGGTGCACTAAGCAGAGGTGTTTCCCCACACTCGGGGCGGTGAGTGGGCCAGCTCTGGGTATACCAGCCGCAGGGCTCACGGAGCGCAGGTGCTAAAGATCTCCAGCGCCGGGTAGATTTCACAGCCATTTCCAGGGTGAATCAGCCTGCCAAGGGCAGTCGACACACATGTTGCTCAGGATCGTCACACAGTACCGCCCGGACCTCTCCCCTTTTCCGCAGGTGTGGCAGGCCCGCTCCATGGCTGATCTGCTCGGGGATGTGCCCGCTCCAGACAGCAGGGCACCACTCCACAGGGGCAGGAAAGGTCCGTGCTGGGCCAGCGTCTGAGCTGTGCCCACACCGTGCAGCATGGGAGAGTTGGGGTGGTTTTCAGGCACTTTTGCCCTCCCCCAGTTCTGGGGCTCCCCTAGGCTTCCCCGCATCAGGAGATACCGGAGCCTTTGGGATTCAGACAGCATTAACCATTAACCCCCCCCATCCTTTTCCACATCCCACACCAGCGTCTCATGAGGGGGTTACCTGCCCGCAGGTTGGCGCAGTAGTCGCAATGCTGGTACAATGTAGGGCTCCTAACTCTAGGTTGTCTGCCCTTTAAAATACAAACCGTGCAGGACAACACGAGCTCGGTGGCTGTATGGCCCTGGGAGGCTGGCTCCAATTCAGGCTGGAAGAAGTTGTTTCCATTAAAAGGTGGGTTTGAGTCCAAAAAAAAAAAAAAGTTTAATCAAAAGCAAAAGTTTGTGGGGGGGTTTTAAATAATTGGCAGCAAAGAATTTCTAATAAATTCAAAATACTTCATTTTTTAAATAGGAGAATTTGCACTTCCTCGCCGATTTTTTACTGTTCTCCCTTTCATCCTTACTAGAAAAAGATTCCCCTTCCCGCTCACTGCTCCCGCTTTACCAATGGAAACAACCAATGGTTTAAAAAACACACTTTTCTAGTGCAAGACAAAAAAGCAAGAGGGCGGGGGAGGGGGAAGTGAACAATTTTGAATGAAAACAAAACTCTTAGTCGTTCTTCTGAAAACGTTCCCACCTCCACCTCCCCAAATAATGGTCAGCCAGCCCTTGTTGCGTGAGGTCTCTCGGTCAGTTACAGACAGTGCATCATCACCGTGGTCCAGGTGTGTGTGTTATACCTGCCGCCCGGAAGAGAGGAGTGGTGCTCAGAATCCCCAGCCCTTGAACTAGTCCTGGGCCGGGAGGAGCATCCCCTGCCGGGACACCAACTGGCAAACCCGCAGCGTATCTGCCAGTCACTGATGGCCCGAGGCTGTGCACTTCCTCCAGCTCCACCCCCGACTGCCATTGCTGGGCTGATCCGCAGCGCAGGGCTCACCTGTCACTGAGCAGGGGCAGCTCCGTGGCCAAAGCAGAAGGGTGCGATCGCCGTGCGGAGAAGGCAAAGACAGGTACACACACAGCAGAGCCCAGAGCCAGGCACACACTGAGGCTCCAGTAACCCATGCTGGAGCCATGGGGTGAGGCAATGGAACCCCGCCGCTCCCCAACCCAGTGGTTAGTCGCATGCCAAGGGGCTCAGAGCTGGTGGCACTGGGTAGCCTCCTGCTGTCCATCACCAGCTGGCTGAGAACTGCCAGCTGCTGGGCGCCCTCGGGTGAGGTACCAGAGCCCCATTCCCTGCCCTAAGAGCTCCAGGCCGCCTGCGAGAAGCAAAGCGGGGATGGCCCAAGAGACAGGAGAAGGAGGAGGAGGGTAGCGAAGGTCAGGCACTCTTGTCATGTGCCCAAGGAGACTCCAGTGCCCACTGTCCCCTCCTTCCCCGTCCTGTCCCAATCCGATTGGCAGCCACAGCTCTTCCACTCAGCTCCGGGAGCTTGTCTGGGTCCTTCTCCCGCCGTTTGGTAGATGTCTTAAGCCACTAAAATCCCATACCCACCAAACTGCCTCTGCCCGCCCCAGCTGCCAGCTTGGGGGGCACTTCGCAGGCCATTCCTTCTCTCCCTCTCATTGCAGCCAAGTCCCTCCTCCTGATTTACACCCCTGTGCGAGAGAGAATGCTGGGAGTGTGAAGAACTGCCTAACCCGCACCATCGTATGCTTTAACCAGCCAATGGTGGCCTCTTTTTCTATCCTCAATCCAGAACACTCCCCTACAAGGAGCAATTCCCATCCACAGACCAGGCTCCTGACAGCGTATTCACCTATAGGAAAAAAAGTGAATTTTTAAAAGTGAAGGTGTGATATGTTAATTAGTGATAATTATGGGTGAAATCCTGGCCCGACTGAAGTCAATGGCAGAACTCCCACAGACTGTAACGCTGCCAAGAGTTTACCCCATCATCAAGCCTCATGTCCGGGATTTGATTTAGAACGTGCTAAGAAAGTTACAATTCACCGTTCTCTAATGGGACTTGCTGCCGTCAGGCCCACTCATTCTCCTCGCTGCATTAACTCCAGTTCAGACGGTGCAGACAGCCGGGATGGGCCATTTCACTTCAAGCCCATTTTCACGGTGGGTTCCCGTGCACGAAAGGAAGCTACAGTGAGGAAATGGCAGCCTGCATTAAGAACCCCTAAGATCTGCATCTTGTTTGGTGGGGCCGCGTTCCTGGCAGCAACATTGGGGCCCATGAAAGGCATCATGGGCAGCACAGAAGGGGACGACCTGATTCTCCCCCACTAGAGCCATTGTTTGTGCCTGCGTGCAGGGTCAGTCACACACCACCCACTGTGCGCTCCCTTTGCTCAGCAGTGGGCATCTGCTCCAGCCCCCGGGAAGTCAATGGAGTGGCCATTGGACCAGTCTCCAAGGCAGTAGGAATCTCTCAGTTAGCCCCTGTGAGCTTGCAGGCTGCTCGCACGGCCCTGCCATAAGCCTTGCCCCTTATTCTGCTGAGAAAGAGAAGTCGAGGTGCCGAAGCCCCGTTTCGGAACTGCTCTCTTATTTTGGGTGGCCCACTTTAAAGCATTGCCGAGTTCCCGCAGTCCCAACCACAGTCGCTGGGAGCTGGTGTGCTCAGCACCTCTGAAAGCAGCCACTCGTGGTCCAGATTGGGCAGCCAAAGTCGCAGACAATTGCTGGGAACTTGGGCCCATTCACTTTCACCTGCACCTTCTGGGACTGATTTCAGCAAAGGGGCCACGGGTACTGAGGTTCTTGGCATGGCTGGGCGGAGCCACAGTGAAAGCACCACCTCATGGGACACAAAGTCCCACTAGCCGCCAGATGGCAAGAACCTGCCTGAGTTCAGATTGAAATGAAGAACAACAAACAAGTAGGAATATTAATTGACTGAATTCAATGCAGTTTCTTTTCTTTATATCAATGCCAAAGCAGACCCCTGCTGGGTAACTGATTCTGCTTTTGGTTCCTTCCAGAGGAACAAGCCTATCCATCCTTTCGCCCCAGAGGTATCTGATAATCATTTATTTTCATTTTAATCAGCTGCAAACTAAGGCAAACGCTGCACAATGTGGAAAAACCCTCCAGGAGCAACAGACAGTGCAGGTTCTACAACCATCAACTCCATGCTAGCTGCACGACGGTCTGGAGTTCGATCACTTTTACCCTTCTGCTTTATACACCGGAGAGTAACAGTGCTGAAGGGCAGTAACACAGGGAAGACAGTGTAACGAGAGAGAAGATCGGGTCTCCCAACCACACACACACTTACAGGGCACGGGTCTCCTTGCACGTACACCACGGGGTTAAAGTGATGCCTTGAGGAATCGAAATGATGCCCTAGACTGGTGGTCCCCAAACCGTGGGGCGCAACCTCCTGGGGGGGCACGGAGGAATGTTGGAGGGGTGCATGGCAGGATCTGGGCCAGCCCCCACAGGGGGCAAGGAGGGAGCCCCAACCAGCCCCGCTTTGACTCCAGCTGCAGCTCCACTCTGCCCCCTGCTCCACCCTCCTTTCCTCTAGCCCCAGCTCGTCCCCTGCCCCAGTTCTGCTCCCAGCTCAAGCTCCTCTGCTGAGCCAACTGTGTAGTAATGGGGGAAGGGGGTCACGGGCAGATTCCACTACTGGTAAGGGGATGGGGGAGTGCACCATGAAAAGTTTGGGCACCACTACCCTAGACCTTGTGCTGTACCCTCTGCAGAGGGGGGAATTTCTGGGGGCAATGAAAGAACTGAAGGTAGTTGGCAAGGCAGAATATTGAATAGGGCTGAGATGCCTGGCAGAATGTGGACTAAATAGAATATGGCATAATAATTATTTTCACTGCACGCTGCGGCCACGCCAGCCTTACAAAACCCAAGAAACCTGAATGCAAGTGGCTTTCCAAGAGAAGAATAGCTTCCATTGTTCGCTGTTCATGAAAACCTGAATACATGCTGACAAAGAGGAAACCTCCACAATTAGAGGAAGAAAAGGGAGAGGTTTATAATTTTTTAAAATAAACTTTTAATGGACTTTACAGGCATGATTGCTACTTGTTCTCTCAGCCATAAGCAATATCACAAACTGCAACAGACCACATTTTCACTGTACGTTACAAAGGGTTTCTTTCTTTCTTTCTTTTTTTTTTTTAAACTGGAAAAATATCACACAATCACTTAAATAAACAAAGACAACATTACAGTGCAAACAAACTCCTGGTTTTATTTATGCCGCGGTTACTGAGCAATTTATTTTTTTCAAAAGTTCCCCCCCACCCCCGCCATTAGAAATCACTGGTTGGAGAGACTCTTTCCTTTCCCAAACTCAGGGCTTGTCTACACCTACATGCTCCAGGAGCACTTCAGGACAGCAATACCTATGCCAGCAGGAGGGGCTCTCCCAGCAGCGTAGGTGACCCACCTCTCAGGGCTGGCAGCGAGGTCAACCTAGCACTGCCTACATGGGGGCTAAGGTCAGCCTAACCATGCCGCTCTGGGGGGTGGTTTACTCACACCCCGGGCTGATGTAGTTAAACCGACCTAATTTTCTATGGTAGCCCAGGCCTCAGGTTGTTCCTCAGAGTTGTATTACGTGCTACACACATGGCTGTAGGGGTTTGATCTGACTGCCTTAATCACGTCGGCCCAGACCCACAGGTCATGGACGTCACTCCCACCGACGTCAATGGCATTTGGATCCGGCCCTTGTACAAAACCCTACTTGACAATTCCTCTCCCCCCACCCCCCCGGCTCACAAAAGCCTGGCTAGGCTCTCCGTTAATTGACTCCTGGTCTTTGCACTTCATTGTGGTGAAGACATAGGGATCTAAAATGATTATTCCACCGCAAAACCACAGAGAGACAAGTTACAGAATAAAAACAAAATGCACTTGAAGATGCAAAAAGGGCAGCTTGGAAGTTTGGATCACTGGGGAAGGCTAGGCTAAGGTTATGCCTTGGGGCTGGGGCAAGTGGGACTCAGACACACCCTTCCCAGGGTTCCTCCTTGCTCTGGAGGAACAGGGAGTGGGGGTTAAGAATTCACCTCTGGCCTGCTCCAGGGAGGAAGGAAGTGTCCTTATTTATATGCGCTGGGACCCATGTAGCCCAAGTCACAAACTCTCTCCACTCCTATCTGCCCCAATGTTAAACCAAAAGTGGCCCCCACATCCCCGTATCTGAGAAGTAACATCTGGAATCCCACTGCCTGCCTATGTCCTGGGGGAGTCACTGAGGAGCAGATAAACAGGGAACCTGTAGGGTAAGTTCAGCCATTTGTAAAGACCACCACACAACCCTCACTTCAAGGGTAAGGAAACCATAGCCACCCTCCTGCAATGCAGATTCAGTTGGAACGTCCATGAGCTGACCACGGTATTATACAGAGCTATCCTTGGTATTAACAACCAGCTCACAGACTTGTTCGAACTAATGCTGGAATTCCCTATACCCAATTCACATCTGGAACAGACAGGGTTAAAAAAAACCAGGCAGCGAAATGCATACTATCAATCTGGAAACATCATTATGGAACATCCTGGAGGTTCTTTTCACATTATACAGTACAATGAAGCAGTATTTTACAGGCATTAGAGTAATGATTATCCCATTACTCTTCTCAATCAGCACTTATTTCAAAGCATGTATGAGGGGGAGAGAGGTGGAGAGAAAGGTGAATTAAATAACAGACATTTTCACAGCCTTATTGCAGTCTGTAAAGTCTGTAAACTGCAAGTAACCAAATCTCTGCTCCAGTCACTGACGTATAAATACACAGTGTTCTAGACGGCGAGGTGATGACAGACCAGGATCAGGACTACCTGGCTACTGGATTTCACCAGTTCCAGCATTCACGTGCAAACACAGTTTGTCAGTTATCCTATTCAGCAGGCGTACAAAGAGCGTGCCAGCCATCTCTTGAGTTGGGGAGGCCGCTGCGTTTGCACTGTGGAGGTAGTACATCTTCTGCATCTGACAGTAATGAGATACAGCTACGCACAGATGGGGTAGGACAGTGTTGCTTGTGATGGCAGAGGTCAGGGCTCAACAGCCCTTGGGCTCACTTCCATCTTATGTCCCTAAAGCTCATGCTTCAGGGCTTCAGCTGGCCACCTGCAGCGGTCAGGAAGGGATTCCTCCCCCCACAGTGTATTCGGGATTGGGGAAGGTTTTTGGATCTCCTTCCTCTGAAGCATCAAGGATGGCCACGGCTGGAGATGGGACACTGGGCGGGGTGGACCAGGCTTGGAGGTGGCATCGAGCAATCTCTCTCTCAGGAGCTCAGCTGGCTGGTTCTTGCCCATGTGCTCAAGGTCTAACTGATCACCATGTGGGAACTCAGGCAGGAATTTCCCCCAGGTCAGATTGGCAGTGACCTTGGGGGGATTTTGCTTTCCTCTGCAGCGCGTGGGTGGGGGTCATGCGCCAGGCTTGTTTGGGTATCTCTCACTTAATAATTTCCCTGCCAGGAAACCGGTGCCCCTTGGTCCCTCCTGCACTGTGCCTGCAGCATGTAATAGTCTCATTTCCGGGGGGGCTGCAAGACCTTGGTCTCATTTCCATCTCTGGGTTTAGGGTGTAGGCGACCTGTGATGTACAGAAGCTTAGACAGGATGATCTGGTGGTCGCTTCTGGCCTCATACTCCATGACTCTGGATATTCTGCTGGGGGAGGAAATACCAGTGACCATAATATTTTCAGATGCAGGGGCACCAGGCTCTTCGCATGAAAGTTTCGAGAATTCCCTGTAACATGCAGTGCCGCATTCTCCTACCCTGTGCTTCTCTCTTGGAGAGCTGGAAAATCCATTTATCACATGCTCTTCCATGCCGGAGGTGGAAAGGATGTTGGATGCCGTGGGTCAGTTGCCCCAGTGGGACTATTATTTGCCCAGATAAAATGGACACAAGAAGCGTGGCCTCTGACAGCCTTTTAAGGTCTGAAACCCAGCACATGGGCACATTCAGATGACGTTCTCCCACGGCTGATACATCACCGCACGCTGCACTGGCAGAGCGGACAATGCGGATCAACTGCCTGCCTTGATCTCGGAATGACACTTGCAAAATGAACACAGTAACCCTCAGAGATTTATTAATGTACCAAAAAAGGATAAAAAATATATATTAAACCACTATTTTAATTACATACCCTATTCATAAATAATCAAGCACATTTTGCTATTGTAAAATTACTCATTAAGATCTCCTAGTCACACTGTGCGAGACAAAAGACTCCTGTGTTTGGATCATCCTGACAGACAGTGCATGAAGAGAGACACTAACATGGGGTGAGTGGGCAGAGCTATAAGGACTTGCATGTTAAGCCAGTCATGTGCTGATTTCTCCTTGAGCCCGGAAACAATCTGCATCCATTTCAGTGTCTGTTAAGGACAGCATGTCACCAGTGGAAGATTATTTGATCATACACCGGTATTAAGTCAGGAGAGTGAAAGAACAAATATCCTTGGAGTTTCCTGATCGAAGGAAGAGGTTTGCTTTATTTACCCTTGACAGCAGTTCTTTGGATTTGGAAACAATTTTTCATTCACAGAAACATCCCCCAGGAAGGCTCTCTGTTCTCCTCACATGGAAATAGAAACACAGTAGTGCAAGAGTACCATACACACAGGACTGTCTAACAGTTTTCAGACAGCCAGCACACATCAGAAATGAAAGGCAGGACATCTCCATTTCAACCTCGAGTTTCTGAGTTCTGGTCATCGACGCAGCAGTAATTCCTGCTTCGTTGCTTGCCCGTCACCTCCCATCCACAGGAAGGAGTGAGATTGGAGTGTTATAGGGTCCGGACAGCTACAGGGTAAAGCAGGGACAAGTGTTCTGCGCCCTTGATGGGCAGTTTTTTGGTGGTATAGTAGTGGATGACTTCCGGAACGCTGTCAAACGGGGGGCTGTTCTGACCCAGGATGTATTTCTCTTTGGTTTTTGTCAGTTTCATGTGCATAAAGCCTTGACTGCTCCTGTGAAGGAAGCAAAGGAGAGGGTGTTAGTACCTGCACACGCCCCCTGCCCCCCCCCCAGACACAATTAAAGGGTCGGCATCCAAATGCGGCTCCTCTTCGCTGGCGACATGCCGCTGGCTGCGTAAGAACAGCGAGACAAAAGCCCACCCGCGCAGACCGCTCAGGCCAGCCTTTTGTCCTGAGCTAGCAGCTCACGGCGGCGAGCGAGGTCTTCCCTGCACCAGCACAGACAGCCGGTCCATGCCAGCGGGGACCCCTAGCTCTGGGCTGACGCTCGCCCACATGGAGCAGTGCCCGGCAGGCCCCAGAGATAACGGGCCCTTTCAATGGCTTTGAGCCTTCGTTCCCAGAAACTTCTGGGGTTTCAGCCCTATCCTTCCCCAGGGATCCCAGCAAGGCCATGGTCTGGTCTTTGGGGTGCCAAAGCTGCACTGGGGTGGGGCAGCCCGAGAACAGCTGGTGGCCCCTTCCAGGACAGCTAAACATTGCCAGCTCCCTGCTGCGACTAGCTAGGGACTCAGGCCGGGAAAAGCCAAGGGCCCTGGCCTGGAGAAGTGACACATTTCAGCCTTTTAAATGAACGCGAGGCCCTGCTCAGTCAGCCCCTGCAAGAGGGCTGGGGAGGTCGCTGAACTCTCCCTGGGGCAGTACCCGGGGGTCTCAGGTGCTGCAGAGGAGTCGGGCTGCAGCTTTCCGGCTCCCAACCCCATGCAGCCCCCACCCCCACCAGCAGGTAACAGGCACCTGTGCAAAACCCCTTCCCAGAGGGGTCCAGCAATATCCTTCGAATCAGCAGGCGGCTGGATTCCTGCTGCCGAGGGCCCCAAGCCCCGCGGAGTCCAACCCTCGGAGCACCCGCACAGAGAGCAAGCCCCTCCGCTCCTGAGCCCAGCCGGATCCTCCCAGCACAGCAGGGCCCCGCCTTTCCCTCAGCCTTGACAAGGACAGAGGCGAGTTACGGGCTGGACCAGGGCTTTCCGGCCACAGCCCTGCAGAGCGGGTGGTGTGGGACTGCCCTACCCCACCAGGCGACTGTGTCTCCGGCAGCTAATGTGGCGAGCGGGGTAGGACAAGGAGCCAGAATTCTGCCAGTGCAGCCCCTTGGGCGCGGTCGAGGGATGGGAACAGCACCCCCACTCGTGTGCCAGCCAGGATAGGGCGGTGCCGCTGTGGCCCTCCCTCTCCTGGCCCTCTCTTCACAGCTGGCTCCTGGGAGGGGCAGCAGCGAGTCCTGGCAGCGGTGCATGGGCAGGCCGCTTCTCCTGTGCCCCCCGCGCTCCTGCCCAAAGCCATCTCGCCGCCCGGCCCTGAGCGAGCCCAAGGAGTGCAGGGATTTGCTTTGGAGATGCCGTATAAAGTGTTTTCTGGCCCTGGGTTCCTGCTCGGGCTCCCAGCTGTATCGATGAGCCTTAATTTCCCCTTCTTGAGGGGATGGGCACAGTGGGGGGAGGAATCAAACTGCAACATCCCCTCTGGTGAATAGCGAGGGGGGCACATCTCAGAGCTGCCCTGGCTAGTCTGCCTGGCGCATTGTCCCAGAAGGGCAGGCGTGGCCTAACTGCACAGGACACAGTGGCTGTATGTAGTGAGCCGCGTCCCTCGTTTCCACGGGCATCAAACTACAGGCAAATGCAATGACCCGGAGGCTGTCCATGCAAGAGGCAAGTCAGTTCCACAGCAACTGCTCGAGCTGCTAAGCATCAAGAGCAGCCGCCCGCCCATACCCCACCCGCCTGGCGCAGAGCTGCCGTGCTAGGGACACAAAACCTAGAGGGGCCACCCCTGGACTCCAGGCCCTGGGCACCACAGGGCTCTGTTCTGCTCTGTACAGCAGCAAGGGCAGGACAGGGCCACAGGCCTCACCACCTGGCACACAGGGCAGCGGCTGTCATCACCACCTGTGGACTCCAGGACTGAGAACGAAGCACGGCACACGCCCACTCAGCGAATCTTGGATCCCTGCGGGGAGTGGGGGTCGGGGACGACATAAAAACAACAGGCCCTGGCTGCTAGACGTGGTGCAAAAGGAATCAAGGGGTGGCGTGGCTAGCATTGCTTCCTTGGGACCATCTTGCCACAGCGGCTTCCACTAGGATGCAGCATCACTTTACCAGCAAGCTCAATGTTTAATTTATAGCAAAAAACAACCTGTCACCCTTCTGTGAAAACAGCGTTTGGAAAAGCTCTCTCCTTCCATGTGCTAGAAACAGCATCTCCTAGGGAAGAGACGAAAGCTCAGCTTTTCCAGATTTGTTGAGGCAATTCTCTGATTAAATGACCCTTCTCTGTTGAGCAGAAATCACTGCAGGCCCTGTAATTACAGCTTTGCAAGCTTTAAATCTTGATTTAAATTTCAATTTCTTATAGGAATGATTCTCTTTTGAAACTTAATTGCTCTCTAAATGATTTCCTGCAAGCCAAGGGTAACATCTCTAAATACGTTCTTATGAGGAGATATATTGTTCCCATCCCTTCAGCTCATTGTGGATTTCCTTTGCTGGTAAATGGCTTACGAGTCCGCCATTAAATTAGCAGGATCAGAGAAATTGGTGCATATGAATTTAAAGAATCTGGCCTGAACTGGAGAGCAGGCTGTTAAAGGTCTTCAGGTCTATTGCTCAGGTAAGAAGAGTGGAGTGATGTGCTACTTTTAATAATATTAAGGAAGAAAGAGGTGTTAACATTATTCTTCTTCATGTTCCCAGCAGAATGCTCAATACTATGAAGTCACCCCAGAACAGTTAGTGTCTTCAAAGCAACCAACTGACCCTATTCACAAGACAATTTGCTTCTGCCCTAGGACAACACATTACCGCATTTTCAAAATCCCAGGCTGGGACACTTCTGGGGGACCTTTTTCAGATTAGCAGGGTACTGCTAAGACAGCCAATAATTGTTCTCTTTCCCAGCGTGCTGGTGTCTGCAGCCGGCATCTGGCTCACAGGGACATGGCTGGACTGCTTGGAGCGAAGGGTTTATCCAGTCCCTTAGCGCCTGCATGAGTCGATGGTGACACACTGAACAAGCGTCCTTAACATTTGCTCAGAGCAAAGGAGCGGCCCAACAGCGACACTCCTTTCCTCTCCACGCCCTGCCCAGTGCTCACTCCACGGGACGCTGAGCAAGTGCCATGCCACACAGCAATGCACTGGGGATAAGGCAGATAAACAGGCAGAGAGCTCTCCACACCCACCCCACGGGAGAGGGAGCAGCGGGGAAAGCGCTGTCCTCCCTCCCCATTTTCTTGACATTTCACCTTGAATGAACACGGTCGTTATAACGGACCCAATGCTGCGACTGGTGAAACAAAGCCAGGTCCTTTCAGAGAGCCCGAGAGATGGGAGACGCCGAGGCTGTACGGAACACGCTGGCTAGACAATTCACTGCCCAGCTCCAAGCACCCAGCCACGCATTTGGCATGACGGAGCCTGCTCTCTGGCGCGTATACACTCTTCTCCGTGCCCTGCTCCAGCGGCACGAGCCTGCCCGAGCCAGTTCAGACCAGGGGCCAGAAAGTCACAAAGGGAGTGTAATGAACCAAGGAGCTCAATGGAGCTGGCTGCCAGATTGCTAACTGGCAGCACTAGCCTCCATTAAACCGGAACCTGCATACCTGCACCCAGCTCCGGCACCACACGCAGCGACGGGAGGGCAATGGCCCTGCAGATCCATTCAGGGAGGGCGACGCTGGGCAGGGGGCAGCGCAGGGACCTCTGCAGGTTGAGGGTCTGGGGCGCGTGTCCCCGGTGAACTGGAGATGGGGGTTATGCAATGGGATACTGTGGCAGGAGCAGAGCTGGGAAAGCCTTAAAAGCCAGAACAAAGACTGGGTGTGAGGTACTGAGCTAATGGAGGGCTTCCAAGAGGAGCTTACGTGGTCAGAGCATCCCTAAGAGTGGCATTTAAAGTGGAGCGGAGAGGGGGCCTGCCATGGCAGAGGGGGTACGAACCGGCCAGCAGTAAATACAGGCTGGAAACGAGAAGCAGGTGTCTAACCACCAGAGCGGCGAAGCTCCGGAACGATGGAGGGCAGGCAATCTCTCTAGCTTTAAGGTGGAGCTGGATATATTTGTTGTGGGGATTATATGAGGGGCTGCCTGCGATAGCAGGGATTGGACCGATGACCCAGGAGATCTTGTCCAGTCCTATGTCCCTATAGAGTCGGTGGGAGATGGGAAGACCCTGGATGCATGTGAACTCTCGCATTGTGGGGAGGCAGCAGCAGTGGGTTTGAGTTGTGTGGGTTGAGGGAGGAGACAGGCCCCAGCCTGTGCATGTCCGTGACAGGGCGGCTCTGGAGGAGGACGGAGAACAGAAAGGGCTGGGCCAAGCACACATGACAGGTGTCGGCCAAGTGGCCATGCGATAGCCACAGGGGTCAGGAAATACAGGACTCAGATTGACAACTTCCCTTACTGCTTCCACATCCAGCAGGGTCTGGCTGGCTGGGGAACATGACAGAAAGCTGGGAGAGGGCTACCAGGCAGACGGCAGCAGAGGTGAGCTGTGCCTCGGGCTATGGCGTCAGAAAGATTTACTTCTGACTGGCACCTGCTGCCAATCTTTTGTTCAGAAGGAGACCAATTGCGGTATAATGGTGGCATTCTCCGGTACCACCCTACATACCAGGGACCCTCACTTGAGGGCAAAGTCAGATTTCTGCAGCTGGTTTTTCCCTTGATTACAAACCCACGGAAACGTAGCTTCAGTTAACAGCACTGTAATGACACCATCAGTTTACAACAATGCTAAAGAAGCCAGAAACAGCAACCCTGTTTCTCCAAAAGAGCAGAGTGCTTAGGTCATTTTCTTCTTCTTTGATAAAACAAGCTGAGGGAGCAAGCCACAAATACACAGCCCTCCCAGCAGGTGACTTGCCTAATTAATGCACCAAAGCTTTCAAATAATACAGAACGCCATTCATATCTATGCTAACACTGTTCATTAGCATAACAAAAAGCAATTTCGGATCTAGAGGATTATTAAATACTATTGCCTAGACAGACCCTAATAATAGGAACAGTCCCCCTCCTAATAATCAAGGTATTTAATAATACATTACACGTCTTTGCAGCTGCTGGGACACATTGCCTGCAGCAAGTATGCCTGCCCTATCCCTCTTCCTTTCAGCTGTAATTGCTTAATGCATATTTCATGAAGAATGCAGAGTAACTTATGTTAAATCGCTTCTCTTCAGGATAAAATGACTTAAAAACACTTGCATACGGTACGTGTGTGATTGCAGGCGGAGCGGCTGCCCGCGTGTGCTGGTGATTGTGACCCTATTACGGGAATCCCGGCACTGTCAGCCTCTGCTCCTCTGACCGGGAGAACACGGAGAATCAGCACCACCCCAAGCCAAGTGGAATAGAACAGATTTCCGCATCAAATCATGGCTCCAGGCCTCTGCTGAACATACGCCTTTCCTCAGTTTGTACCGTAATTCTGAGCAGCCTGGTCCTGCACTCAGTGACAGACCTTACCGACAGCAGGATCGGGCCCTGAAGGCTCAATCATTGCCATCATCACATCCTCACTGGATGGCCCCTCCTCCTTGCAACAGGTAGCATGGACAAATCCGTTCTAGTGGGAGGGAAACGCAGCCCATGCTCACCACTGGCTCCATCAAACTGCCCACAGACGGCTGCTTGCGTGAGACTAATGCACAGTTTGTGAATGCTTGACTCCACCATGCCTAGCAAATTACAACCAGTCCTGAAATTCCTAACAGCATTGTCCACAGAGCACCCCATGTTACTAGGCAGAGAGCCAGAACCAAAAGACTTTCATTACCAACAGGCTACCCAGGTGAGAAATTGCTTCCGGGCCACCTTTGCTCTCACTGGTATCAGCGTGATTGTTCTGAGACACCCCATCACCAGAACATCTGGCTACCTTCACAATAGACAATAGACTTCAAAACAATAGACTTCCATCTTGGGAAAAGTGCTGGAAATCAGCAACTCTCCTAACCCATTTCCCACTTATCTCCACGTTGACACTTCCATCTCCTCAATCCATTTATTACCCTGAATTTACATTTCTTCAGCAACGCTGTGCTTAGCATAAGGACACAGCGAAGGCCCTGAAAAGAACGGCCTTCAATTAGCTGAAAGAAGAGAGACAGTCCTGACTTTAAATGTGCTATCATTTGTTTTACCGCTGGTTTATGAAGAGTATCGGAGCAGAGTGGTGGGAGATACACTTCATCACACAGCTCCGCCAGTGACCCTCAACCCTGGTCTGCAACCCCCCCGCCCCCCCCGCCATGTCTGTCCCCAGTCTCCTGTGAAGATCCTGCCACGCGTACAAAGCTGCATGGTGATATACAACATGGAGACAAAAAGAAAAGGAGTACTTGTGGCACCTTAGAGACTAACCAATTTATTTGAGCATGAGCTTTCGTGAGCTACAGCTCAAGTGAGCTGTAGCTCACGAAAGCTCATGCTCAAATAAATTGGTTAGTCTCTAAGGTGCCACAAGTACTCCTTTTCTTTTTGCGAATACAGACTAACACGGCTGTAACTCTGAAACATGGAGACAGATTCACTAGGAACTCTGATGAAATTGCTAAACACCCACTCCACCTGAGAGCCCAAGTTGTAACTTAAATCCAGGTCTTTGTAGCTGGAAGGCGACTACATTAACTCATTGCGCCACTGAGCAACTGCTGGGGAATATTTAAAATTAAGAGCGGGCATCACTTTGTTAGTTCCATTTCACTGCCTATTTGTAGCCAAGTGCAGTGACCGCATCCTTACGGCTGGGTTCAACATTCCATTCCAGCCCACTTTTTTCACTTGTTCATAATTCTCTCCAATTTTTTGGGTCTGGACGTTGTTCTGGGCTGAAATGCAGCCGCAAGGCAAAAGGTTTTGGAAAGCGGGAGATAAGCTGGCTGAAGCATTTTTTCCCTGTAACGTCAGCACGAGAGCCTGACTCCTCCCCCACCCCTTCCCACTTTGCCTGTGCTCCAGTCACAATAACGGTGCTCACGCTGGCTGCAGCTAGAAATACGGGATGACGTTTTTCACCATCCTGCATAAGGGTGAGAAAACAATCAATCAGTGTGGTACAGGGAATGGCGATCTTTGGCACGCGGCCCGCCAGGGTAAGCCCCCTGGCGGGCCGGGCCACTTTGTTTACCTGCTGTGTCCGCAGGTTCGGCTGATCGCAGCTCCCACTGGCTGCGGTTTGCCGCTCCAGGCCAATGGGGGCTGCAGGAAGCGGCGCGGGCCGAGGGACGTGCTGACTGCCGGGGGGCTTACCCTGGTAGGCAGCGTGCCAAAGATTGCCAATCCCTGGTATAGTACTTCGAAAGCTATGGCTGTTTAAATGCAGCACCCTCAAACATGTTTGATGGGAGTTTGTTCCCCTTCCCAGCCCCATAATGTTCAGGGCCTCGACACATTTGTTACCGAGGTCTTTGCTAAGTAGCTACAGATCCCGAGCCTGCTCCTGCCAGGCCACGTGGTTTTACAGTCACTTTTTAAGTTTCTCTCCCCCATGTTGCTGTGCCCAAAAATCAAAGAGGGGCAAGTGACTAAGACCCAGATCCTCAACAGGTTTTCAGGCACTTAGCTCCCAACGAAATCAGTGACAATTAGGCAGATAACAACAGAGGTGGGCAGAATGCATGTAGTCAATTGTGCACAGTGCTGTTATCCGTTGCCAGCAGATCGAGGGACGTGATCATTCCCCTCTATTCAGCATTGGCGAGGCCTCATCTGGAGTATTATGTTCAGTTTTGGGTCCCACACCATAGGAAGGATGTGGAAAAATTGGAGAGAGTCCAGCAGAGGCAACAAAAATGATTAGGGGCTGGAGCACATGACTTATGAGGAGAGGCTGAGGGAACTGGGATTATTTAGTCTGCAGAAGAGAAGAGTGAGTGGGGATTTGATAGCAGCCTTCGACTACCTGAAATGGGGTTCCAAAGAGGATGGATCTTGACTGTTCTCAGTGGTGGCAGATGACAGAACAAGGAGCAATGGTCTCAAGTTGCAGTGGGGGAGGTCTAGATGTATTTCACGAGGAGGGTGGTGAAGCACTGGAATGGGTTACCTAGGGAGGTGGTGGAATCTCCATCCTTAGAGGTTTTTAAAGCCCGGCTTGACCAAGCCCTGGCTGGGATGATTTAGTTGGGGTTGGTCCTGCTCTGAGCAGGGGGTTGGACTAGATGACCTGGGGGGGGGGGAAGGGGCAGCATGCCCAGAGTAGAGCGCGGGGTGCAGCCCACGCAACCCCACCACGGCTGCTGCTTCAGGAGCAGCTACAGCTCACAGCGGCACAGCTCACAGCCAGTGGATCGTATGCTACGGTTCACAGTGTGTATGTGCATGGCCTCTCTGCCCCATGCCCACCCGCCACAGCAATGGTATCATTACATAGGCGTCCTCATGCTGGTCTTGCACTCATGGAGCATTCGTAGAGTACATACAGGCTACATAATGTGGCTGCAATAACCTGGGCCCCACGTCCTGCTTTGGGTTACTCAGATGCCATTGGACCAAACAGGAATTCATAGATGACAAGGCCAGAAGGGACTATTGTGACCATCTAGTTTGATCTCCTGCATTGCACAGGCCAGAGACCTGCCCCAATAACTCCTAGAGCAGAGCTTTTAGAAAAACATCCCACCTTGATTTAAAAACCGTCAGGGATGGAGAATCTGCCACAACCCTTGGTAAATTGTTCCAGTGGTTAATTACCCTCATTCCTAAAAAATGATGCCTTATTTCCATTCTGAATTTGTCAAGCTTCAACTTCCAGCCATTGGTTCGTGTTAGACCTTTCTCTGCCAGATTGAAGAGTCCAGCTTGATGATGATTCCCCTTTTACAGTTACATTTCAAGACCTATCAGCTAGCCAGTTTTTAATCCATTTAATGTGTGCCATGGTAATTTTACATTGTTCTAGCTTTTTTTTTTAAATTCAAAATGTTGTGCAGTACCAAATCAAATGCCTTCCACAAGTCTAAGTATATTACAGAGGTGGCCAAACTTACTGACCCTCTGAGCTGCATACAATAATCTTAAGAAGTTTGAGAGCCACAAGACACAAACAACCTTTACACATGCATCTTTAAAAATATTAACATCCTACTTACTGTATCATGGCTAATTACTGCTAGAGCTAGAGGCTTTGCGGGTCTCCATCCTGGTCATAAATCTTTGGAAATCTGGTTGATATGTTGTCAAGGCAGTATGGAGGAGTTCAGTCAGATATTGATTTGAAAGGACTGCACGATGTTTCGATTTTACAAATTTTATCATGGACTACAGTGATTCACAGCAGTATGTTGTGCCAAAAATTGAAATGAGTCGCATGCTAGTCTTTTTGAGTTGAGGATACTTCATTCCTGGCATTTGCTTCCAGAACTCGCTTATAGACTGATTTATGCATCATCTTTAGAGCCTGATCCTCCTGGAGTTCCAATAGTTCCATTTCTACAGTAGAAGTTTCTGTACCCACAGTTTTGGGAATTGGACAGCCATCACTGGTCACATCAACTATGAATGGGTTTACAAGAAAGTGAAGGAGGATCTCAGCTTCTACAAGTCTTCAAACCTGGCCTGAAAGTCATCCATCAGTCCTTATAATTTACCTCTGTATTCTTCAAGTTAGTGATCTTCTACTTAGATTTCAGGGAAATGTGTTTACCCTACTCTTGAGATAAAAGTGGCTGAAGTCTCTTGACACAATGCCTCTTTGCAGAAGCTTTAACTTGTTCTGGAAGCTGAAGGCTATCTGAGTAAGGTCAGAAATAATCTTACCTTGGAGTGCCAAGTTGAGAGTTTGCAGACGCTGCATAAGATCAGTGAAAAACGTCAGATCCAGCATCCATTGCTCATTTTTCAGTTGTGGATAGGACTTTTCCTTTTCTTCAAGGAAAGCATTGATAGGCTCCAACAGTTCCACAAACCTACTTAAGACATTGCTGGTTGAGAACTGCCTCACAATACAATAGAAAGAGATGTTGTTACATTTGGCTTCAAGATCCAGCTCTTCAATGAAACTTCTGAACTATTGATGAGTCTTCCTATTCAAGCGGATGAAATTAACAATTTCCAGGACTGTTTTCGTATCATTTTCCATACTTGAAGTATCTGCCTGTGAGATACTCACGATGGATGATGCAGTGAACAGGGAGAAACTCCAGAAATTTGGGATCGCTTTTCAAAAATTCGATAAGGCCTACTTTCCCCCTCACCATTGCAGGTGCTCCATCCGTTGCAACACTGACAAGTTTATCCATTGATACATCGGCATTTGTCAATGCTTTGTCAAGTGTGTTCTTCATGTCAACATCGCGGGTTGTTTTTTTTAGTGCCACTAAGTCCAACATTTCTTCTTTCACAATTACAGCCACAGACACATAGCAAACAAATATTGCTAGTTGTGGCTTATCTTGTATATCTGTGGATTTGTTGACAGCTTAAGCTGAAAGCTAGAGAATTCTCTAGATAATTTTGCATCTTTCTTGCAACATCAGCACTGATCAGCCAAATCTGACTCGCTGTAGTGTGGCGTGAAATTAGAATTTTCTATATTAGTTTTTGAAATTTTGTGTTATTTGGATCTAAAATGGCAACCACTTCTGCAATATTCTTCTTAACAAATTCACCATCACAATATGGACATTTTGCATGAGCGATATTCCATGCCATAAAAAACTAGCTTCAGTTGTTGTATCAGCTTCCTTACTGAACACCAAAAGTACTGTCTGTTGACTGTTGAGGTGTAATTTTAATGTGGTTAGCTTGCTTTTCCTTAATTCTGATGCAGGAGGGTACTGTAGCAGGGCAATGCCAGATGGCTTTAGTAAAGTAATGGGAGACAGATATATTAGCCACAGGCTAAACAAATCCCTGTTACCAGAATAAGCAAATGGCAGCTGCTCCAGGTCAATTAAGACTTTTGGGCCAAGTAAGATCTTTCCAGAAGGCAGGGAGGATGCTAGGTTGATTGGAACACCTGAAGCCAATCAGGGGCTGGCTGAAACTAGTTAAAAGCCTCCCAGTTAGTCAGGTGGGTGCGCGCATGTCAGGAGCTGTAGGAGGAAGCTGTGCTGTTGGAGAGACTGAGCAGTACACACCATATTAGGCACAAGGAAAGAGGCCCTGAGGTAAGGGTAAAGTGGAGGGCTGCTGTGGGGAAGTAGCCCAGGGAATTGTACACATCCTGTTTCTAAAAAGTCAGCTACCATAGCTGATACTATTAGGGTCCCTGGGCTGGAGCCCAGACTAGAGGGTGGGCCTGGGCTCCTCCCTCCCCCCCGATTAATCACTGAGACTGGGAGACAACAGAGACTGTGCAAGGGAGGATAGCTTTTCCTCACCTCCCTCGCTGTCTTAAGATGAAAATGGTTCAGTAGGCGGTGACCCTTGCCTCTAGAGAGAGAAGGGCTACGTGGAGGATCACAGTGAGCCTCTGAGGCTAGCAAAATCTGCCAGGAAATGCGGAACCCACGGAGACAAGGACAGGGCTTTGTCACAGTATGTAGAGGAAAAGTTACTGTGATTCGTTTTGTAGTGACGTTTCAAGTTGCTTGCTTTGTAGTGAGAGTGTGATGCATTGCAGATAAGGCACAGGGGTTTGCCATCTTTACTAGTGAATGTAAAATCT
Organism: Eretmochelys imbricata; assembly: GCF_965152235.1. NCBI lineage: Eukaryota > Metazoa > Chordata > Testudines > Cheloniidae > Eretmochelys > Eretmochelys imbricata. The sequence goes on from NC_135576.1 coordinate 123,959,922, forward strand.
TCCTCCCATTCTGGCTGAAAACTTCAAGAAGATGTAAGAAACGCAAGTATGAAGAAGAAAACTGAAGATGTCACTGTCATCCACAAAATTAATGTAGGGTTAACATTTAAATCTAAAACTATTCAAGGGTGACTTATGAACAGTAAACACCACCTGTAGTGTGCAGCATGCAAGGAGATCACAGCACTAAAGTGACTCAATTTCCTATTATAACGAGGATGTGCCGCTGAAGCCCCAAGCACTGGCTCACCCTCTCCTGTGGGGGTGAAGCAGTGAGCCATGGCGCCCCTCTGTGGGGCTGGAGCCGTGACTGCCAGCTCACTTCCTCTCTCCCACCCCCGGGGTGAAATCCCAAGCTCCGCAAGCAGCAATTGACCCCTTGAAGAGCCGCATGTGACTCGCAAGCTGCAGCTCGGCCCCGCCTGGTATATTACATCAATACTATTACCTTTATCAACCAACCTTGCAATCACATAAAAAAAAATTATCGAGTTAGTTTGACTTGCAAAAGCAAGAGCAGAATTTATCCCTAAGTTTTAGTATGTTTTTAGTATTTTTAATATTTCTGGATTTTTCGTTCCCAGTATTGCTACTTGCCAAGTTGACATCCGCTATACCTAAGAAATTCAAAAACAGGGCCAGGGTCTAGGCATAACCTCTTAAAACCACACTTTTGAAAATCAGACCATCTGCCTAAGTGTTGAACACCCAGCAATGCCTACTGATAACCACAGAAGTTGCTGGGTCTTTGTGAAAATCTTAGCCTATGTACAATAAGGGACTTCTAAAAATACAATCACATTTTGCTGACTGTCTATTAGCACAATTATTCTTCGCCAAGGTCCTGTTTTACTGAAGCAAACCAAAAGCTTCACTGAATACAGCATTTACCTCTTTTTCCTTTTCTTACTTCATTCGTCTCCCTGGGCTTTGAATGCAGAGCGTGAATATTTGTAGACACTAACCATTGCCGTAAATGCCTTTTAAACACTTTCAGACCCAAACTGTTTACATTGATGTAATGGTTTTTGTGACACAGTTACGCTGCACTGAGGGAAATATGTTGCAGCAAAACTACTGTCATGAAACTGAACCTTTGAATTAAAAAAGTTTCCTAGGCATTTTTCTTAGACTGAGTTAACTAATTGTGGCGAGAGGATGCCTGTGTGTGTGGCAGTGGTTGGGGGGAGGATTCTTTATAGGCAACTTCTCAAACTACACTTCATCTTACTTTGCTTTGGCATTGCTCAAAGTGGCAGCACGTGACAGATGTCAGAGTTGTTTTTCTCTCTCTCTTTTTCTCTCTTATTTTTTTTAAAAAAAGGAAAAAATAATTTAAAAAATTCTGATTCAAGTTATGGTGACTGGTCAAAAGAGCTGGTCAAAAATTCTGTCCATTTATTTTTAAATCAGAAGATACCATTTAATCAAAATTGGAACTTTCCATGGGATGTGCTGATTTTGATGAAGTCTCGTTTAAAAAATGAAGTGTTCAATTATGTCAAAACATTCCATTTCAGCATTTAAGGACTACTTCCATTTTTCATTTTGAAAAAAACTTTCTGCATATTATACAGACAACTGAAACAAAACTTTTTTTTTTTTTAACCACTTTGTTTCACGGGAAATTTCAAAATTGCAGAATTTCCTGAGAAACTGAAATTCCAGTCCACGGATGGTTCTAGCAACTGATGTGCCGAATCCTCAAATAGAAGCGTATAGAAATCAACCTTCTGGTATGTGGGGTGTTTTTTTTTTTTTTTGTTTTTGGCTCAGCTGTATTCTCCAAGAAGAGACGACACAGTGATAGATCATTCTGTACCTGACAGTGACTATCTCCACAGAGCAATTAACAGCATCTCTTCTAGCACTGGCTGATAACATGTCCCTCAGCAACATTATCGAACAGGTGGGAAAGCTATAGCAGTGTCAGCCTCGGTTCTCCATAAAGGATTTCCATTAGCTGCTTTGAAAGAGGGGCCAGATTGTTAGCCTGTTGGATAACTTCAAATGACAGGGTACTCTGAGGAAAGCCAGTCTGCAAACAGCAGGGGCCCTGTCACTTCTGTTTAGATCGTAAGTGGAGTAGGAACACATTAAGAAACCACTTTGGATAAAATGTTTATTTGAAGAACCATAAAAAATGCCCTAGCTCTTCCCAAAATGTACAGGGAAAAGGAACTAAGATTTTCTTTTGCTATCCGAGTTACATTGCAAGGGCTTAGGAAATGTTTTAACAAGATTTAAGATTTCCAAAACCCAGCTCTGGTCTCACTGCTTTCACAGATACACATAAGGTTTCTGGATTCCAAAAATCTGGGCTCTTCTATCCTACAAGCCGAGTCCTGAAAACCCTTAAGCATGTGTGTAACTCAGATCACATTGATCGTCTCAGCCTACTCGCGCCCGGGGAGTTACATGCATGCTTCTGAGAGTGCACGATCAGGCCCTCAGTAAATATTTTTCTGCATGTTGGTAGAAGATGCCAGAGGTATCTTCTGTTCTCACCCAGACTTACACGGATGTGACTCATGACTTCAAGTGGAATTACTCCCTGTGTACACCAGTCAGAGCAGTCTGGCCCTGGTTTGACACATTTTTGCAATGTTTAGACGACTTGTAAACTAATCTCCAGCTAAAATAAGCGCATTGCTATAAGCTTGAAATCCAAACGAGCCAGGAAGCTTGGGGCAAAGGCTGACTTCTCCATGCTTGTCCGAGACCAGTGTAGTGTCTCAGGGAGGGTGGGAGGTGGGGAGGCTCCAACTGCAACTGCTTGAAAGGCATATCAGCCTAAACCCTGAATAACCTGGCTTCTGACAGGTTATCAAAGCTTATACTGACTCCATGGTGAATATAGATTAAGGGCTGGGTGTTACCAAGGGACTCCCACTCCCAAGACTGTCAGAAACAGACCACCGAGCAAGCAAGGAATATAGATACAATAGTTATGGATCTGAATATGGACTTTTAGATCAAGCTGAAGATTGGAGAAGCAAGTGCGCAGACGAGGTTAAGACCTGGTTGGGCTGCCACTCTCTTCTGGGCGTCAGGCTGGAAACCTGTAGAACGCTAGATGAGCATATGTTCTGGCATGGTACTAATTCTGAAAATACCTCCCATCCACCCCAGGGACGTGGAGCCATCTATCAAGCAAGCATATACTTTAGGCACTTGCACAAGAGATTTTCTTTTTTACAGACTTACTGAGCATCTTGATATGTGAGTCTGAGTTCATGAATTAGCACCCCGCTAGATGGTAGTTGCTCCCATCATGTAAACCTGACTGCTGCTCACACACACACTAAATTCCACGGGCTGAAGGACTTTGCATTAGAGTCTGTACATATGGACAGATAACTGTGGCTCTTACTAAAATAGAACTTGTACGCTGGTTGTTAAGAGATCTCCTATGCCCTCCGAATAGTCACTTCTCATCTGTATTGTGGACTAAACCGCCTGAACGGATTTCTTTGAAGTTCATACCCGTTGCGGGCCAGGTCCTCTCTTGGAAATCGTACTTAAGTGTTACCACCACGCTACCAAAACATAACAGTATTCAACAGAGTTTTAAAGGCTTATTCTCTAATGAGAGGTGTGGTATTGCTCTCCTCCTTCAGCCACAACTTTATGACTTGGCTCAAATGTAAATATAGATCATTCATCGAGATGCTGTTCTGCTACTGGATTCGGGAGATGGACCCCAGATGAGCCAGATGCATAAAGAAGGCAAACCTAAGCAACTTCACCCCCTATTATCTCGATATATTTCATAAACCTGTGTGTTAATAAATGAAAGACCCTGTCACAAGGGGCTTACAATCGAGCTGTATGTACAGCACCTTGCATGGTGCGGCCCTAGCCTGGTAGGTGCTATCACAGTGTAACGAACTGGAGCGTGGGTCCCCCCTGACCTCATGGAGTCTGCAATCTGTGCTTCAGGAGGGAGTGCAACAGGTGTTCTCCCTGCATTATTCCCTCCCACCACCCTACCAGGAGCCTGCTGCCGAGTGCCAAGCGCTGGAGGTGTTACCAACCGGGGAGTGGAGCCCCCTTTCACTGCTGGCCCCAGCAGCATCAGTGGGGCCAGAGCTGGACGAGTGGGCCCTGGGGCTGCTTGAGAAGCGCTGACAGCTCTGGCAGATCCCCTGAGATGTCTGTCCTGGGGGGTGGTTCCTTTGAATTCCTCCCCCCTCCAAACACTGGTGAGAGCTTCAAAGGGATTCCTCGGCTTTGCTACCCCCCTGGCCCCTGCGTGCCAGCAGGACCGGCCCATCTAGCCTTGTGCATTTGTCACTGACCAGACCAGTTCTTGTTCCAAATGGGTCAGTCAATAAATATCAAAGCGCTTGCATGAGAGCGGAGACCCTTGCTCAAGCGTCAGCCTACAGTGAACTGAAAGTGCAAATCATGCTGGAGATCACAGGGCTGACCTGATTATGTGTAGCTGCCTTGCCATGTCCTTGCACCTGGAGAAGGTGAGCTTTACGGTGCTGCCCTGTGCAAGGGCCCTAGTCCTGTCTGTGTCTGAATGAGTGTTCTTGGCTGCCCTGTCGAGCTTCACTTGATGCTGTAGATGTGGAGAGAAGGAAGCCAGGACAGCGACACGATTCTGCTTTATTTCACTCTGCTGAGGAAAACCCAGAAGGGCGGGTTCTCTGCTGTATCCCCGGGGGTAAGGACAGATGTTGGGGAGCTGGTGTCTAGGGAGCTCTAATGCACACCCGCTGGCTATGGCTCCCAAAGAGCCAACCACCATTCAGGGACCTGCAGTGCATTCCAGGCCCAGCCCCCACTGGGCTGGGAGCTGCTGGCAGCATGGTGAAGGAGCTGGCTCAAAACTTGCTACGGACTCCTCCCCCAAGAGGGAGGACAATAAAAAGTCCAAATCCCCCCCAACACTGGCTAAATATCCTCCCCCACTGCAAACCGATTGGACATGGACGGCTTTCCTGTGGCACAAAAGAGAGACACTGGGGGTGGGGGGGCAGTTTATGGTGTCATTACTCAATGACATTTGAGTGAAGTTAGGATGACAAGACTGGTTTTCATCACATTTCATGTTCACTTGGCAACGACAGGGAGAGTAGTTTGCAGATTGTTCTTGCCAAATATGGAAACATTATTGGAACTTGTAGGCATAGAGCCAGAGTCTCCCGGTACAGTGCACCCAATGCAATTTTAAAATTCAATAAATAAAAACGAGATGTTGTGAAATAAACAAAATCACCAAGCGATGCCACACACAACTCACCACACACAACTAGCTTCAGAACCCCGTGTCAATGTTTAATTAAAAAACCCAACCCGACATTAGCCCTTTAAAAAAGCAGCCACGTGACATTAAAGAATAGACCTTTCAATCCTAGACACCTAATCTTGATGTATAATCTGGGTGTCATTTTTCCTTTCTCCTGGAATCTGAACACAGTGCACCAAACAGAGAAAATAAATGCAAGCACATTGGGGAAGGTCTCAGAATGGCACAAACGCACAATTTAAAACCCCGCCAAGCCTCACAGACAGTGGTGCATGTTTCATTGAATAGGAAATGCTCAGGAATCTACGCAACATTCAGATGAAAATGAACACCGGTTTTAAATGCATACGGTTGCGCAATTACTAACTGTTATTTCACCTTCAGAATTCCCCTTGCCCCTTTGAGAGTTCCAACTCCAGGATGACCTAAAGTTCAGCATTTCTCCCTTCCGTAACTATGTATGAGACATTTGTGCCAAAGCAATATAAATGCTAGTCACAAACAGTGTGATGTAACAGCTGGGGACAAAAGCAACTCATTACACTTCAATCCCAATTGAAACAGACAGAAGAAGCACCATTTTAATGAACAAAAATGGGAAAGGTAGCACTCCTAAATGTATTAATATGCAAAGCACCTTCAGCTTCAACAACACTTAAGAAGACTTGGAAATGCAATTTAGAAAGGTCAGTTTCATCTCTTTGTAATTTGGACTTTGGATAGCAAATCCACTCCTGGCTGGTATTCTATCAATTTCTTGACAACCTATTTCCACAGGGTGAAAAATTTTCTCTAAATTAAATCTCCATCTCTGTGCCCTCTAATGCAATTGATTTATGCACTGATACACAACAAAGATTTGGTTTTATTCTTTGGCCCAGAATGTGCCTATGTTAATTACAGGGTTTTGCAGCATGACTGCTAGTAATACAGTTCCAAAAATTTACTTAATCTCAGAGCTGATTGCCTTTTTTTTTTTTTTAATTCAACACACACATACATCAACACAAATCATCAACATTTATAGAGAGAGTTCATTCACTAGAGTGCATTTGTGAGGAGCTGAATTTTTTAAACTGTGCAATACCTATGAAACTGGAGGGGGAGGGATACGGTGGGGTAAAATCCAATTTTATGAAGATTATCTGCCTTTGGATGCCACGGCTTTCCCAGTATCTCCTCTACAGGTTTTGTACCACAATGCAGTCACATCCATAACTACAACAATGTACTGCTGGAACCCTTCAAATCAGCCATTAGCTGACAACTGCCCCTGGAAGAGCTGAAGGAAACAGCTGCTCCTAGGAGTTCTGGGCAGGAGGCCTGCCAAGTCAGTGGGCAACAGTCTCCTGCTCTTAAGACACTCACTGGGTCCGCCCCCCACCCTCAGGTCCTGCAAACATTATGCTCTTTGGAGCCACTAGTATGGATCTCAGGTGTTCCTCACTGCCCCTAAGCCCCCCTCCCACTGGCTTTAGCAGACTTCTCAGCCCCTGATCAGCCAGAACAGGCAGCTGGAGGCCAACAAGCCTTCTACGGTTGCAGGAGGTCATGGGTGACCCTTAATGAGCCTTTCTGGCTCAGGGGCTGTCAATTTCTGTAGTGGCCAGAGTGTAGTCTAGCGTCCAGGACACGAGATTGCAGGTCAGAACGCCTGGATTCTATTCCTGACCCACTGTGTGACCTCCCGCAGCTCACGTGCGTAAAAAGCCATCTCCTTTGTACAGAGCTCCGGGATGGCTGCAGGAAAGCGCTGAGCATTAGGATGGCTACCACATCAGACGGACAGATCAAAAGGAGCCATGGGAAATCCACTACTGAGTTTGGAAAAGGGACACTTCTAAAAAATCCTCCTTCCATTAATAAATAAAAGATGAACCCTCCTAGTGAGGAGTGTGTCCATTAATGGCCTGAAAAGTGTAAATATTAATTACAGTCCAAACTGGCTATAATTACACAAGTGAATTAAATATGTATATTATGGCAATACCCAGGGGCGTAGAGCAGGTTTTCGGACACACCGGGTGAGCGTAAGATAACCCGCATCAGGCGTTTGCCAGACTCCTCTATGTTCAACGGGATCACGGTAGGAGGAAAATGCTACCGATAAACAGCTTAGTGCTGTACAGAGCATAGTAATTAAAAAATGAAAAGGAATTGCAGTAATTTAAAAGCCGTTTCGTTAACAGCATCTCCATACAGCTGCGTTTATTACGGATATTTCTATCTGGAGAAGTAATCACGTCTCAAATCTATTACACTTAGAAGAAATAACAGCGAAGTGTGACACGCAATTAGATAACAGAGAAGAAATTCAATAACTGCCCCCTTGAGAGCTTATTCTAACGCACTGACAGAGAGAGCCTGTCTGGGCTGTGACTGTAGCCTGGCCTCAAGGGACTTCAGCCCTGGGTTACTTTTAGAATCACAAGGATACTCTGAAGTTGCATCAAAGGCGTGCAGTCACTGATCTTAGGGCATACAAATCTGAAAAGAGATGGCAGAACGCTGCTAATGACTCAGCGTTAGCATCAAGAGGATAATTAACCAAAGAGGAAACGGAATAACCACAAATGTCGGCTCTGGAAGAGACGTTCTTGTTAGCTTGGAGCCAAACTGCAACTGGGCCTTGGGGAGTGCGCAGGGGGGATGCTAGTAGCCTTTCAGAGCCCGCTGTGCTTTGGGGAGCTGTAATCTCTTTTGGGGGCTGGCTTACTGCTTCACGCCCTCCCAAGCACGCAAGGCACTATCTAAAGAGAGGCCGAGCTACCTCCTCAGCTTGCCTGGAAATTCGGCTGCGGCACCCAGAACCAGGGCTCCGCTCTCAGGGCGACGATCCAGCCTGTTTGTTTTAATCTCAGGCTGACCTAGCAGCCTGTATGTGACCACACCGTCTACATTCTTATGGACAGATTCCATCACTTGTGCATGGACTATTAGCAGAAACCACCACTTAGTGATGCTGCACCTGGCTGTTTATGCACATCAGTGGCCCTTGGTGCTTCCCATCTTTATAGTTTCAGTACTGACTACTAGTTGCAGACTTTGTCTAAAAATAATGGAGGAACAAGAAAGAACAAGCTATATACAGCAGCTAAAGCTGCTACCTTAGAACAAAGGCCTATGAAGATGAGATGTAAGGCCAGAAATATTCGTGGGATGTTATGTTACAAAGACTGAGCGGATCTTTCCATCTCAGCTCTCACCTTGGAAAATATTCACTTGTGCATTCTCTTATTCCATTGCAGGAATGCGGTGAGGAACCGTACGCCTACTCATCGAGGGTGATTTACGAGTCATGGAGGTTTCCTTGCCTCGAGAGCCTGGACGGGCCGTCTTACCTCAAGGCTGCAGTGGAACAGCAGCAGCACTAAATCACAGCCATTTCCTCCTGCTTTAAATGGAAGTTGGCAAAAGACTCTGGATCTGCAGGGTTTTTTATTTTACTTTTAACTATTAAAATCTCAAGCCGTGGCTGAACATGCACGGTTCAGTATCCATTACCATCTTAGTTACCTTCACCAGGGGCTCCCGGCACCCTGATAAATGGCCCGGCAGACTGATGGCCTGGACTGGTGTCTCTGCCAGTGCCTTTGGGGAAGTGTTGTTTTGTAACTCTGTATAGCAAACCTGGGGAGGAATAAATATCCCTCTGCTTCTCCCGGCCTGCTGGGTTCTAGAGCAGTGGGCGTAGGTCTCTGCATTCCCCATTCACCCGCTCCTCTTCTCTGAGCTGGCTCCCCCTGGGCCAGGCGGGGAAACGGGCTAGAGAGAGCGGCTGGGCTCCCGCTCTCAGACGCGGCAAGTGGGTGTATGCACCAGCTGTTACTGCCGATGACCCCATGTCCACGTTACACACCCTTGTCAATGCGACACAGCCCTTTGTGCTAACTGCTCCAGGGCTTGGCGTGCCCACGGCCACCAAGCCAGGTCGGTGGCTAGTGCCGTGGTGCTGCAGTTCACAGACAGCAGCTTCCGGAGGCGTTTTGCCTGCAGGACCCCTCAGGCAGACAAAGGCAGCACGACGCCTGCTAACCCCCAGCCCCGGAGAGAGCGCAGAACAGGGCCAGTCTGATGGCTGGCGTGGAGGGGGAGCATGGAACACCCCTTCCTAAGGGGGTGCTAGTGATCATAGATGGCAGGCGTGGCTGGCCCCGGCGTGAGGGAAGCCGATTTCGCACCCTGACCCTGCAGTGAGAATGAGCTGTGCTGACTCAGAGCTCCCTTTCTAACGAAGATCACACAACACAGCAACTTCACCACGTTGGCGGGGTCTATTCTGTAAAGCAAAACGTTGCATTCTCCATGTCCTGGAAATGGGACTCGACACTAGCCGTGGGACAGCAATCTGCACCTGAGAGCCAACATTCCCCAAGAGGTGCTCTGACCATCTGAAGCTGGGATGGGACGACAGGAGATGGATCACTCAGTAATTGCCCTGTTCTGTTCATTCCCTCTGAAGCACCTGGCATTGGCCACTGTCGGCAGATAGGACACTAGGCTGGATGGACCATTAGTCTGACGCAGTGTGGCTGTTCTTATGTTATGTGCTTGGTCTGTAAGAAGAATCAATACCTTATGCAGTGGGGCACAGTTCCCAGAGTGTCTGTGTGCACTGTAAGTTACCAAAAGGGTTTCTGTTGCTGCCCAACTGGAGCATGGGAGGGAAGCACACTCCCCGCTGTGAAAGTACACGGGAATCAGCCAGCACAGAATTACAGCCACTCTGACGCTAGCTACCCCGTCTCCAGGAGAGGAGAGGACATGTTTCTGCAGCCGACCCCGTTTTCTGACATGAACACCAGTGCCTGGCAGGGAACATTGTGGCCCGACACAGTGCTGGAGTCTCTCACCGGTCTGTGATTGCCTATCAACTTTGCTGCCCCATATTCATGCAGCTGGGACACTCACTCAGAGCGTGTTGGCACTGGACAGCTTCCCTGGCCTCTCTCCCCCAGCTGACAAACACAGGCTATTTGCATCATAGAAACAAACCCAGAGGCGTTCAACACGGCCTGCTGCTGTGGCAATCAGGCAGAGCAGCTCTCCGCACAGCTCCTCCCCCATCTTCACTGTGCCCCACTCATTGGGGACAGTGATCATAAGCCCCACTGTTTATGCTCAGGCCAGCACCTAGAGGTTCTGTCCCGACACCCCTGGACAAGTCAGCCAACAGTGATTAGCCTCAAGCCAAGCTGTCCGTCATGGAAGCAGGTCTGAGTGACAAATCACAGCACTAAGACAAGAACTGATGAAACACCCATTCTCTGGGTCAAGTCGGAGAGCCAGCTTTGCTAGGGAAGCCTAAGTATTAATAATATTCCTCAGAGCTCTTACATGACAGGAAAAAGCCCTTCCCTCCCCCAGCCTGTCAGCCACGCAGCCCTCCCAGAGGCATCCGGGTTAGGCCCTAGAGAGCACCCCCTTCCCCGAGGTGTGGAGAGAAGGCTTCGCAGCTCACTGCACCGAAGTGGGATGACACCATAGAGTGACCTAGGAACAATGATACCATGCGTTTCTTTCTGGCACACAGCTACCTGGCTGAGATTGGCTTTCCTAGCTCTATGGAAATGGATTTTCTTCCTTACCGCTTATTGGTTTAACGTCAAATTCTCACCACTCTTTGTTTTAGGTGTTAAATACCCAAAATCCCATTGGTTTCATTGCTCAGCGCCTCTGACAATCAGGTCCTACCCCTTTCCATGCTATTAGTGAATTCTGGATTGCATTTAAATGCATAGAAGTGTTTCCCTGACTTTCAGCATATCGTTTGATCACAGGATGCGTTCATTTGCAGGATGTTTGCATTTACTCATTAGCCCTGTCAACAGCTTCGGAGACATTACCATGCTAACTGGTTTCAGAGTAACAGCCGTGTTAGTCTGTATCAGCAAAAAGAAAAGGAGGACTTGTGGCACCTTAGAGATTAACAAATTTGAGCATAAGCTTTCGTGGGCTAAAACCCACTTCATCGGATGCATGCAGTGGAAAATACAGTAGGAAAATTATATATATATATATACACACACACACATATACACACACACACACACACACACAGAGAGAACACATGAAAAAATGGGTGTTGCCATACACAGTATAACGAGAGTGACCAATTTAAGGTGAGCGATCATCAGCAGGAGAAAAAAACCTTTTTTTCTAACTGAGAAATTGCCTTCACGGGTAGCCTCCAGCAACATCCGTTCCACGAAGCCCATCCGGGGAGCACCACGGTGAAGGTGGCCCGTATCATCACAGCAGGTACAAACCCGGTCAGACCGGCTGGTGACACTGTCACAGATGCAGTACGATACATCAGTGATACAGTGTTAACATCATACTAACGATGGAGCATATTTATGAATCAGCACTTGACTTAGCTGCTCTCATGGCTCATGCTTTACTGGAAAGGGCGAACACCCAACCAACCCGCAGGCTGCAACAGGAGGATGTTCTGGAACACCCCAGCCAGTGGAACAGCTGTTGCCCCCCTCAGCACTGGGGGAAGGAAACCCCAGCACTGGGCTGCTGAGAGCGGAAGAGCTCAGGGTCTGCTCTCCTACTGCAGTCACTGGTAGGTAAAAGGAGGAAACAGAGGGCGGGGAGCAGAGCACCTAGCGGCAAGGAGGCAGACAGTATGCTGTGGGAAAGGGAGCTGGGGGAACAAGAACCTGCAGTTGAGGCAGGGAGAGAGCCCCCAGGGGAACAAGGAACTGCACCGAGAAGAGGTGAAAGCTGGGAATGATCACAGGAAGTTCGTACCACGGTATCCCATCTCCTTTCTTATAGCAACTGCTGTGTGCATGCGTAGACTGAGCTACTGCGGAGCTGCCTATGGGGAAGGCAGAAAGTGTCATCCTGCTCCCACAGGAATCGGGGGCAGAATCATCTGTGCCACCAGCTCGCTGAATGAGACATTGCGACAGGTGCAAACACCCCACCCCACCCGAGAACATAAATACAGCCACATTCCCAGCACCAGGGTAGCGGGCGCAGGCATGCGGTCTGGCTGGAAACAGTTTTCCCCTAACTTTCACAACTTCGGACAATGCTCTGGAATCAGCCAGTGTGGACGTGTCGCACGCTAGCATCCTGAGCTGCATATCTCAGCAAATACTTGGTAACACCATCGAAGGACGCTGTCATCTGCATTGCTCTTTTCATTCTGTTTAGAAGAGTTAATCCTTTCAGCCTTGGAGATGTATACACATTTTCAAGCTAATCTTTGTGGTTATGTACTGAATTATGGCTTATTTCCAAATCTACTGTGAACATGTTCCCCCTCCGCACGCTGAACAAAACAGCAGAGAGTCTTAACAGAGCCATCTTTGTATCAACACCCAAACTGAACTGTTTCAGCAAGCAAGCGTGCTAGAATAAGGGAGGGCTCTTCACACGCACAGCAAAGGCACCATTTTTGTCTTCACGACTCCGTGTAAAATGGCGTTGGTCTAACACTGAATTTGGTTTCACCCCCATTGCACGCCTATGTCAGACTGCAAAGAGAGAAGTCCCAGTGGAAGCACTGTCTCCCACTGTGAACTCTAGAAGATGTTTTAAAACCCTGCCACTAAGCCACAGACAACAGATCCTCGGGGGGATTTCCTGCCCCTGGGATTCCAAAGACACCACCATGTGCCTGTTCCCACTAAGGGACCCCTAGAGCAAGTAATGGGGAGACCGGGCCTGGTATGCTGCCCTGGCCGAGGAGCGCACCGTTCCTTCCCCGCTCATAGGCTGACTACCAACAGCCCAGTGTAACAGCTAGTGAACAGCAGAGGGCAGAGAAGCCTTGGGCATGACCCCTCTCCCCTCCTGTGCCCCCTGCTGGCAGCAGAAAGAGGTGCACATGTGGAGTTCCATGGTACTTCCTTTGATCACTCCACATTTAGGTGACCCTCCTGCGCCTGGATACAGGGGTGCAGAGCAGTGGCAAATGATACCAGCTGTAATATTAATTCTCAGGCGCTGTTCCAAGGGGACCTCTTGCTCTGGGTGCTCCTCCTTGTGCCCGCCTGACTTTCAGAAGGGCTGCCCGCCTGCCCCTCCCCCCCCCCGCAGCTCCTCCTGAAGTAAGTGGGAGCTTTGGGACTGGGGTGCCCCAAGTTATGCAACAATTAAAGCACCGAAGCCAATGGCCACTTCTGCAAACACTGACCAGAGCCCTTGGATCCAGGCGTCCCCCAATCGCTACAACAGGATATTGCATTTCTACAGGGTCACGGCGGGAAGATTTAGAAATCCCCATATGGAGACTGGGTAAATAACAGCAACCTGACATGAGTCAAGTGCTTTTCCCAAGTTGCGAGCAGCTCTGGGGGCATTTAGGGAAGGGTACCATGCTGACTTGCTATATAGCCTCCAGCTTCACACTAGCACTAGACTGGTTCACCCGGAGACCGTTTAAAACCACGATTTACCCCCCTCCCCCATTTTATGAGACGAGACCCGTGCCAGGTTTTCTCAAAGCATCAGATACCACCTTGTAATACCTGGTACTTGCACAGCACCTTCCGTCAGACGGTCTCAAAGCACTTTGCCAACATTAACGGAGTAAGCCTCACAGTAGCTCCAGGAGATAGCAATGTATCAATGTCCCATTTTACAGATGGGGAAACTGAAGCAAGAAGAAGTTATGTGCGTTGCCCAAGGTCACACAAAAGTTTGTAGCAGAACCAGAAATAAACATTTATCACCTGATTCCCAGTCGTGTAGTTGGAAATACAAGACTGTCATTGTCCTCTTAACAAAAGTGTCCATTTTTCCACAATCTCACAGAACCCTGTCAAACACTCTCCCTAGTTGGGCACAGCTGCCTTCTCAAGTCGTTTTCCAACAATTTACTCTTATTCCTGACCACCACCTAGCCACTGGCTCTCACTGCACGTGAGTAAGACAAGCGATGCAGACGGGCAGAGGGAAGCACTTGGAAGAGTTCGCAGCCACGGTGCAGTCTCCTGTCACACCCACTATTGGTCAATTCAGGCCCCTGGCTCAGGAGAGCTGCTCATGGATTCGTCACTGACCCTGCGCTCTCACATAGCAGCATCTGTGAGCAACGCTTTCTATCATCTCTGCTTGGCCAGGAGAGATTGTCCCATCCTGGCACACAACGACCTGGCCTGTTATTCTTGGCTGGATTACAGCAATGGGCACGAAGCTTTCAGAGGAAACTCCACCTAGTACAGAATGCGGCACTGCATCTCCTCAGCAGCATAGACTACCACGAGCACATCCTCCCCTACACACTGACCTCCCAATCTAGCTCCAAGCCTCAGTCCTTATCTAAAAGGCGCGCCAGGGCCTGGGCCCAGGGCACGTCAAACAGCTTAAGGCTCTGGGATGAAGACCATGGTCAACAACTCTGGTCTCATGGCACAACGGCACTCTCGCTAATAGGGGCAAAGCTCATCTGTGCAGGATATGGGACTTTCTCAGGGCTGGTCTGAGACTCTGGAACGAATCCCCCAGAAGGAACGACCATCACAAATCTCCCCATGTTTCCACTCCAAGGGGTGGACACATTTCTTTGATCTGCCTTCTTTAATATAAATACAGAGCTAAATACGTATTAAAAACCACACTCCAAAAGCAAGACACTCAACTGCACCTACTTCTCTTCTGTGGGAGAGGAGGAGAGAATTAATACCACGTGGCAGATGTTACTTATATTGCTTAATGCACTACTGGAAGGAGCTCAGATATTACAGCAATGAGCACAGAAAAAGAACCTAGAGAGAATAGACTTGAAGAATAAAACAACTCATGCTTCCTCAGATCCCTAGGTCTGTCCAAAACAAAACAGAAGAACATTTTTCTGCCTTGCTCCAGCCGTAGTTATATACAGACCAACATCCATCGTTAG
Source organism: Eretmochelys imbricata (assembly GCF_965152235.1). Lineage (NCBI taxonomy): Eukaryota > Metazoa > Chordata > Testudines > Cheloniidae > Eretmochelys > Eretmochelys imbricata. Next base: position 123,975,047 of record NC_135576.1, read on the forward strand.
CCTCTATGCGCAAACCTTTCGATACAAAACCAACTACACACTGCAGTTGTTCAAGTTCACATGCTATCTAAAGGGGTGTCAGAAAACTGAAAGCATCTATTTAATATAGCGCAAAAGAAGTGAGACCTGGAAATGGCTCTCTGATCCCACGTTTATTAACAAGGACAAGGTTTATTCTGTAAAACAAATAAAGGGCTACCGGGTTTTTACCAAGAAACTCTTGTTTCTTGCGCTCAAGAGGCCAGTAGCTACAAACCAAGAGTTATAGCTGACTGTCCATAACTGAATGGAACATGCCTACTGTACCCCTTGGAAAATTGTCTGGTCACCGCATAAATCAATGAGGAAGCCATTGCTGGACTACCTTTGAATTCCTGTTGTTGCTCCTTTCTCCCTGAAGCCATACAGCAAATTAGTGAACAGTAGTTTGGGTAGGGATGGGTGGGAAAGGTATCCGAAGATGTCCTTCTAGCATTCCATTGCAATTAAATTGTGAGGTATCAGTAATGAAAAGCACACCTAAGACTGACCAGTCTGAAAACCGTTGTGCCTTGAAAGAGATTTTTTTTTTTTTAAATCTTATTTGAAAGGAGTCAGGCCATATTCTTTGTCAAAGTGGAGTATTTCTTGGGGCCAGTATTTTAAGCCAATAACACCAAAGGCAAAACTAGCTCCTTGAGATTAAAGAGATATGTGACTAATTGGCAATGAAACTATGATGGAGATGTTTGTTTACTGTCAGTTTCACAGTTTGTTACCAATTTAGTACAAAATGAAGCTCAGGACTGACAGATGCACACCAAGTCTGCTTTCTTTGATCCTTCCAGGCCAGTAAAATCACTCCCCCTGTAATTCCTGTTCTTTCGCAGTGAGAATCAGACTCTTACTAGCTATTCTGTGAACTAACAGACAAGAACTTCACTCCACCTCTGAAAGCAGATGGGTGGCCAAGTGTGAATCTGTAACGGTCTACTCTCTGAAGGCAAAAAAAAACCCCAAAAAACCCCAACAACACGGGCTCCAGACAGCTCAAAGGAGGTCTTTGTAAAATAACGTTTAAATTCACCAACCAATACTTTGCAAGCAGAGCTATGACGTGTCTCAGGAGACCTTCCCAAGGACATCCTGATAAGAATTACATGTGCAACATGTGCCAAAGCAGTGGGCAGGGATGGGTCTCAATTTAGCTGGAAGGCAGAATACAGTCTTAAAACAGAGACTCTGAGCGCAGGTACACTCTAATTACTCTGACAGTAAGCTGCTCCCTGATCAGAGTCTCTCTCTTTCCCAGCTAACTATGACCTACTGCAGAGTTGGGCAAACTACGGCCCGCAGGCCACATCCGGCCCACAGGACCGTCCTACCCGGCCCTTGAGCTCCGTGCCAGGGAGGTTAGACCCTGGATCCTCCCCTGAAGTCCCCCCTCCCTCGCAGCCTCACCTCGCTGCTCCTCCCGGGCAGCGCGGCAGGCTCCGGCTGGGCGGCAGGGCTGTGAGCTCCTGCTGTTCTGAGCAGCATGGTAAGGGGGCGGGGAGCGAGGGGTTGGATAAGGAGCAGGGAGTCCCGGGAGGCAGTCGGGGACAGGAAGCAGGGGGCAGTTGGATGGGGCGGATGGATAGGCATGGGAGTCCTGCGGGGGCCTGTCAGGGAGCGGGGGTGTGGGGCGGGCAGTCAGGGGACAGGAAGCAGGGGAGGTTGGATATCGGGTGGAGTCCGGGGGTGGGGTGGAAGGGCACAAGGAGCGGGGAGGGGGGGGAAGGGGCGGTTGGATGGATTGGGGTTCTGAGGGGGCAGAGGCCAGGCTGTTTGGGGAGGCACAGCCTTCAGTACCCACCCCTCCATACAGTTTCAAACCCCGATGTGGCCCTCGGGCCAAAAAGTTTGCCCACCCCTGACCTACCAGGTCAACAAACACGGAGCAAGGGCTACACTCGGATGCAACTGATGTACAGAAGAGCTTTTTATTATTAATTATTAATAATAATAATAACAACAACTATTTTGGAGGGAACATCTCACTAATGACAGCAATAAACTAGGCATGTCTTTCGGAAACTAATAATGTACACTGAAGTTGTTTTTCATAAATGGAATATCATCACTAATTACCATGTTTGTTTATACTAGGCTACCAAATGCACTAAAACAAACACGGTAGTAGCTGACAGTTCCTAATTTACATCTTTATAATTGCAACATTAAAATAATGTACGAAGTGGAGAGGCTCAGCACTGAATCTTATTTGTATATTGTACACATTTAACATTTATTTTACAGTAGCATTCAAGAGCCTCGAACACTATATTCTGTTTTATCTTATTTTACAACCCCCCACCCCACACACCTCCAAGAATGCCTGTGTCTGTCTAGCAGGGGGAAACTGAGCATCCTTCTGAATCCAGGGCTGGTTTCTGCAACGGTTGTCCTTACGCTGTAACTGTTGATTGCTCTCCTGTGGGTCAGCGGGGTGTTGAAGTTGTGCAGTGAAGCACTCTGAAACTTTCGGTTTGTATGTGTGGGGTGGGGTGGAGGGGAATGAGCAGCAGGCTGAACTTTATGAAGAAAGGTCTGGCTCAGCTGGGGTCAGGGAATGTCCATACGGAGGGTCACTGTGACCACCATCCAGGAGCCAGATGGCTGCACTTCATTTACTTGTCTTAGAAAAGGAAGGGGAGAGAAAACTCTGATATGATCTTGGTCTTTTATGGTCTCTGACTGAGAAAACAGCTTGTTGATGGTGCTAAGGGCGGTCCCTTCCAGACCAGCTGTCAATTAGTTCTGAACTCACCGCAGGCCCCAATCTACAAATATTTCTACATGTGACTAACTTTACTCACAGGAGTAACCCTCCTTGGGACCATAACTGCGAATTACAGTACTTGCATGTGTAAGGATATGCAGGATTGGGGCCCACACCGTTCAAGGGAGAAGGTGGCTGGCACTGGGTTTTAGCAGCCTAGCTCTTTCACCCTTCTTTGAACACCCCGGTATAAAATGTTAGAACCTATAAAAGAGATAACAAGGGAGGAAAATCAATGGGGTCTAGTATTTCATCTTCTTTACATCAGTCTCAGGATCCAGATAATTGCACTAAGAGCCACACAGGTGGGCCCCTGCACTCATGCAGTGCCCCACTGAAGTCAAAGGGGCTCTAGGTGAGTGCATGGGTGGGGTCATGTGGTTCGCAATACTGGATCAGGGTCTAAGAGTAACAGCAGAAGTCTACTGGCGGGCATTGGAAAAGGAAGGCAAGGCAGTTACGCTAGATGCATGCTACACATCAAACCCATGTGAAAAACAACAACCTACGCCAGGAACACAGAGCAACAAAGTCGTCAGGACTCTCACTCCCCAGGGATTCTAAACTACTCAGATATTTATTGGAAAGTAGGAACTGGAAGGCACACAGGACAGCCACACCAAGATTACACAACCAGAACTACAATAGATGAGCGTGCAATTGCAGTGAAGCCTGGTAGGAGTAAAACTGAAAGAAAGCTGCCAAATGAAGCTAAAAATGACCAAACTAAAAGCACAGAATTAGTGTGAGGTTTTAAAACCTGCATCAGGGACAGCAACAAATACTAAAGGGAAATACAGAGCTACTACCAAATACAGAGGAAGTTCAATAATACAGATGGAAAAGGGCAAAATACTCAGAACACATGCACTTTGTTTCATTCTCCAACAAAAAGAATGAAGGAAGTAGGCGGCACCACAAGATAAACGGTAATGAGGATCTGGGAAGGAGCAGCAGTGAAGTCAATGAGGCAGGTCGGAGATTACTCACTGAACTTGAAACGAGTGGGCTGCCGAGGTGTAAGCGATCATGATGACCTGGTTACATTTGTTTCGGGCACGCAGAATTAAACCAAACAGCCATATATGTTTGGCCCCTGAAAAGGGCCAATTTCCAAAAGCTAAAAATAATTATGGGAAAAAACTCAATGGGAGGAAATAATTCAACAGAGACAGGTAACTAATGCCTGGGAACGGTCCAGAAGAACATCTTACTTCAGGCCCAAAGAGAGACAGTTCCTCAGCAGCCAAAGGGCTATTAGGGAGGTAGGGATAGCTCAGTGGTTTGAGCATTAGCCTGCTAAACCCAGGGTTGTGAGTTCAATCCTTGAGGGGGCCATTTAGGGATCTGGGGCAAAAATTGGGGATCGATCCTGCTTTGAGCAGGGGGTTGGACTAGATGACCTCCTGAGGTCCCTTCCAACCCTGATATTCTATGAGTCTATGATTTTGTTAAACAGCCCTCTTCATTAGGAGGGGATATGAAAGCAGCAATGCAATGCAATGAAAGAACACATTAATACATGGAAAACCAGGGAGGCAGCTGGCAGCGAATAGGAATCCGATGTTAAAGAAATGCAGGCGATTTATTTCAGAAGCTAAAAGGTATCAAACTTTTCCATGGCTAACAGGGCTAAGGACAAAAAGAAGGAATGTTTCTAAATACAGTATGTCAGGAACAAAAGGAACCCATTCAAACGTATAGGTCCCCTCCTCGATGGAGATGTGAAAAGTGACAACAATGAGGATAAGGCAGAAGCAGCGTTCAATAAGGATTTCTGTTCTGTATTTGGGAAGAAGCTGGATGATGCAGTCTCACCATATAACGATGATGAAATACTTTCCAGTCCAACAGTAGCCAAGGAGGATGTTAAAACCTTGTTTGCTAATGACAAACATTTTTAAAACCAGTTTTTTGCACCCAAGAATTTTAAAGGAGCATTCCAGAGCACTGATGTTAATCTTGGAGAACTGGAGATATTCCAAAGGCCTGGAAGAACGTTGGTGCTTTGCCAATATTTAGAAAGGGCAATTGGTATGAACCAGGTAACCTCTGGTATGCTTACGTTGCATTTAGACACCCGCGGCTGGCCCCTGGCAGCTGACTGGGGCTCACAGGGCTGTTTAATTGCAGTGTAGACATTTGGGCTTGGGGCAGCACAAGCTCTGGGACCCTCCTACCTTGCAGGATCATAGAGCCAGCGCTCCAGCCCGAGCCTGAATGTCTATACTGCAATTAAACAGCCCCTTAGCCTGAGCCCTGCCAGCCACGGGTTTTCAATTGCTGTGTAGACATAACCTAAAGGCCTGTTTGCCCAGGATCCAATATCAGGCTAAGTCATGGAATGGCAGCTACAGGATCACCATGGAAGAGTTGAAAGGATGATAATACAATTAACCACCACCAATGTGGGTTCCTGGAAAAAACAGTTCTGTGAAAGAATGTTATTATTCTCTGACATGAGTACAAGTGTGGCTGACAACAGGACCCGTGCTGAGGGAATATCCTGGGACAGCTGACTTAGCACCACGCAACATTCTCCTTGAAAAGGGAGAACTATCTAAAAATCAGCGCAACTCAGATTAAAGGGATTTACAAGGGTTAACGGATCAGCCTCAAACCGCAGTTGTTAATGGGGAACTATGTCTAGAGGGGGCCAATTCTCAGCCTAACGCTATTGTGAAGGACTAGGGAGGTGGTATTACCTTGCTAAAGTGTATATTGCGCTAGTGAGACCATTGCTGTATTCCCATGTTGGGAAGGGTTTGGAGAATAGCTACAAAAATGACCCATGGTCTGGAAAACTTACTTTATCATGACAGATTAAAGGAACTCGAGCTATTTAGTTTATCAAAGAGTAGGTTACGGGGTGATTTAAAACACAGACTAAATACCCACACAGGGAGTTACTCATAGCAGACAGCTCACTAATGTAGCAAACGAAGGCATAACAAGATCCAACGACTGGAAGTTCAGTCAGCAAAATTCAAACTGGAAATAAAAATGCAAAATTTAACAGCGAGGGTAATTAATCTGTGCAACAGTTTCCCAGTGGACATGGTGGATTCTCCATCATCTGGAGGCTACCACGGGATTAGTTGTCTTTCTAAAAGCTATGCTCTAGTTTGACCACAAATCGTTGGGCTGAAATTCTCTGTCCTGTGTCATACAGAAAAACAGACTAGATGATCCTGGTGTTCCCTTCTAGCCTTAAAATCTATTAAATGTATAATTTAAACATACTTAAATCAGCAGAGCCAGGTGTCATTCATTCCAAGGTTCTCAGAGAACCAGAGGAATCGTTATAGCTGACAACCCACAGAAGACAAGTGAGGATCAGAGAAGGACATCATCTACACAGAAACTGCATTCCAGCTATTCTGGGTGGGTCTCTGCACACGACAGCACGAAGCCACAGTGGAAGCCTGTGTGTGACAGGAGTGTTGACACACATACAAAGAGGAATTTGGATTTTAATATTCTTGTACAGCATATTTTTAACCTGTAGGGCAGACCCTCAGCCTGTGCACATTGGCACACATCTGCTGAAGGCAACGGAAGTATAAACCCAAATCTAAGAACATGAAGTCAATGGACTTTGCTGAGTATTTGGCCTGTAGCTTTAAGGGTAGGAGGTTTGAAACGGGCTAACTGCTAGAGTTATGTATAAGTGTGGAGTCCTTGTGACACTTTAGGTGCCCCTCCCCCCCAATGGAGTAGGAATGGGCCTACTGCACCATCCCAGAACTTGCCCTAGGAAGCATCACAAATCGGGGTATGCCTACACTACAGTTAAACCCCTGAGGCTGACACGGGCTTGTGGAGCTCGGGCTAAGGGACTGTTTGAGGCTAGAGACTGGGTCGGGCTAAAGCCTGGGCTCTGGGACTTTGCAAGGTGGGAGAATCCCAAAGCCCAGGCTGCAGCCAGAACCTGAACACCTAGAGCACAGTCAAACAGCCCCTCGCCCGAGCGCCGTGAGCCTGAGTCAGTTGGCACAGGCCAACCGCGGGGGTCCCACTGCAGTGCTGACGTATCCTCCGACAGAGGCATAGCCGTTTACAACCTGCCCATATCACAGACCTGTTTCCCACCGCACCCGTCCCAGGGAGGGTGTAAATAAGCCTCCTTACGCCTGCGTGCCCAGACCCAAGGGCTGAGTAGCCCATGCAGGGGCTTCTTCCTGCCGTACGCAGGCAAAGAGGGTTTGGTTGTGACTTTGGTTAACACAGCATTTCCTTAGCTGCTGGAACAGTGACATGAACACTCAAACCAGTTGAGCCTATGATGAGTGGATACGCACAACGTGAGCATGCTCTGAAGGAGCCAAGCCAGGAAGGGAAGAATTGTTAAGTGGAAGCATGGAAGAGACCAGCACAAAAGATAATTACTTAATCTGGGAGTTCCATGGGCCTTAAGTGTGACCCTTTAGCTGTTAGGAATCTCCTCCCATCTCTCACTCAGCACTGCAATCTACACACCAGCTTCCCCCAACTGTACATTTCACAAGAACATAAGACTGGCCCTACTAGGTCAGGCCAAAGGTCCATCTAGCCCAGTATCCTGTCTGCCAACTGTGGCCAGTGTCCTTCCATCCAGAAAGACAGTCTTTGTGAAAACGGAAAACAAGCAAGAAATGGGTGTCTATTAAAAAGCTGAAACAAAACAGAAAGACCATGAATGTTTTAATCAGAAGCTGGAAAAGATCAAGTGTATTTTGTTAAGAGCACGCCAAGCAAAGACTAAAAATCCCTTAACACCCCAGAAGCGCAATGCCAAATCTAGGAACTGTCACCAGACACAACACAAGCTGACAGTCAGCATTCTACAGTGCCTTTGGGTACATTATCCAGCCTCACTAGCGCCACAAAAGTGACTGAATTCTGTCGTACCAAAGGAAGCCCTGTTTATAAGTTTGTGCCCACCACGTTTTACGGAACTGTACTTACTTTAAGGAAAGAGAATAGTCATGCTTGCTTGTTTGACTATTCCTTACAAGGTAGCTACATTCTTTACACAATCGTAACAGGTTTTCTGCATCTGTCCGACTGATTGCGCCATGATACCATCTAGGAAAAAGGAAAAGCAATGAAGACATAAGTAAACAAATATTCAACTAACAGAACATTTAGCCACATAAGTGCTTTAATTTGAATCAGTGGTTAACAGCTTGAGGATCACTCCAATAAAATACATTGGTTATGTTCTAGAAGGCTGTCATTACAATTTGAGAGAGACAGGGGGAGTGAAGTCATATCTTTTATTGGACCAGCTTCTGTCGGTGAAAAGGACAGAGTTCCCTGTCAGCCTGAAAGCCGGTCTCTCACCAACAGAAGTTGGTCCAATAAAAGGTGTTACCTTACCCACCCTGTCTCTCCATTATTCTGGGATCAAGCTGGCCAAAACAACACTGCAAGTTACAATTTAAGATGATGATTCCTGGGAGCGTCCGAGAAGGCTGAAACGTAAATCAGGATGTATATACCAACAGAGTCTATATGAACCTTTTCATGCAATGTTTGGTAACAATCTGAGGACATTGTAAGAAAATGATGGCACAATCTGAGGACATGGTAAGAAAATGATGGCCACAATCCTAGGATAGGAGAGAAGTGAAAATCTCTGGTCTCCAACCCACACAAGCTTCCTGCCGCCCACAGAAGGGAGCATATCGGTAGTTTAAATAATTGAAATTATCCAATTGTATAAATCTAACTGGGGGGTAAAAACTGAACAAAAACGGAACATCAGGATTGCTATATAATAGAAATGCTATATATGAAATATGAGAAAACATGAAAGAGAAATGAGAAATAGGTGTGCCCGTTTCCTTAACAGACGCGCTAAACCAAAGGTACTCTTTCTAAATGCACCTGTGAACAATGCGGAATGTTTTTATTCAACCCCCTGGATAAGTCTATTGGGCTAGTTCGTTTAAGGAGAGATTGAATAGTCAGGCATTCTGAAAGTTCGTTAATTACATCATGAAGGCGGGGGAGGGAGAAATTAACCCTTCCTCATCTGCAAGCATGTCTGCAAACTAAAGGTTGTGGGGGCATGGTTTCCCTAGGATTTGCCATAGAGGATCAGGTTGCACTAGTCCCATAATGCACAAGCTAAGGCGTTAGAGGAAAGCAGACCTCCCCGCTTGCACCAGACACATGATATGCCTGGTCAGTGGTTCAATGATGTGCATGCGCGGGGAGAATCTCTTCCTTACTTCTGCAGTGCGCAGCTGACACCCTGATGCAGAAAATTTGATCCCTCCCTCCCTCCCTCCCCCCACCTTATCAAGCATAACTACAAAATATTACTGGCCTTGAACACCATGAATTGCTGCGTGCTGTGTGAAAAAGCATTTCCTCTTATTTGTTTTAAATTTACTACCCCAATAACTTCCTCGGAGAAGGGAGCGGCACTCACTACCACTGAACAAAGTCATTGCCGGAGAGATTCCCTGGAGGGCAATCCGTTATGCTCCTCAACATCTGTGTGGTAACGTTAGCCCTATGAAAAATCCTGCTAGCGAAATCTGGTGTAAGGCACTAAACTGAGCTTGGTGCTAGTATTAAATAGTCATCACGTCACCCTCTCTTGTTACACCCAGAGTCTCCACCAGAAATGAAATATCTCAACCGATGGAGGGATTAGGACAGAGAGCAGAGTAAAGACCCTGAATAGCCTATACTAACCATGAAATGAAGTCACAAGAAGTATTGAGAAAGGAGGATGAAAATGAGCAGAAAAGGCTTTTCCCCATCAGATATTTACATGTAGGGGATATTTCTCAGTAAGAATTTTAGAGGTTATCCTGATAGGGTTCTGAGAACTGAAATTGAAAGAAGTGTTATCAAATGGATGAGGTGATCTGAGCCCAGAAGAAAACACAAACATTATCAGATTTCACAAAGCGACAGAACAATGGAATTGGGAAGGGTGCTCTGAAAAAATATCATTGCTATTCATCAAAAAAAATTAATAATCCTCAAACAAAACAAAACAAAACAAAACAAAACATCTAAGCCAACAACAGGACAATGCCCATTAAGATGAGATTGAAATCTACACACTTCAGCTATAGCCATAGGGCTTAATGCATACCTCCCGGCCCAGGGCAGCTGCATTAGACGTGTGTGAATGTGCAAGCCAGAGTGTGCACGCAAGCGAGCAAGGTTTGTGCAACGGCTTCATGTGTGGGTTGCAACAGAGAATTTGGGCTTTATAATGTGATGGGAGAAAACAGCAGCCTGATCCGACATGGGGCAACTGCTGATGGCGATTATGTTTCTGTATCAGAGATAAATATTGCTAATGGGGCTTTGGGGAGTCAGTGTATTACTTTGCATAGCATAGCCATATAAACTAGACACCCAATACCGCAGAGATTTCCAAAGCCAACTACAGGTTAGGCTTTAGCATGGCAGTGTGTCCTTAGGCAGCATTAGAATCTCAATGGATAGGTTTATTTTGTTTGCACTGGGGTTGTCTATTCTTCAAATGTCTAAAACACCCCGTCCCCCAACCCCCTCACACATGTCAAGACTCAGCTGCTAATGACATGACCAAGAAGCAGTGAAATAGCCCCAGCAAGTATGCTTGCATCAACACCTAAAACAGAAGAAGCTCTAGAGTTCCAAGTCTCATAAGGATGCGAATAAGAGACCCAGCAAAAAAGTATGGCAAAAACACTAAAACTTGTCCGCATCATTCAAATGTGATCATGTATTTCTACCCGAGTAGGGCCTGTTCCGGCTCCCAGTGAAGTCAATAGAGAGACTCCCGTTGATTGCAAAGTGTAGTAGATCAGGCCTTTAATGCTGTGCCTTTTCACTTTGCACAATTGAATCTTCATGTCATTGAATGGCATGGTTCCGGATTAACGTAGCTAAACGGCTATTAGCTAAACAGGATCAAGGAACTCTAGATCTGGAATAACAGCATCCAGCCATGGAGTTAATCGGGAACACCACCATATGTAAACATGCCCATAGAGTGAGGGCCAAATTCAGTCCTGGTGTAAGCAGCTATAACACCACTGAAGCCCAGGTAGTTGCATCACTTACTCATCCTGCCATGCCCACGTATTGCAGCTCACCTGCTATGCAGCATTACATTCCTCACAGTTCTGAGCTGGGCACTGGAGGACTAGAGTAGCCGCAATGGACCTTATTTACGGGGTGGGGAGGGAGGAAGGAAGGAAGATCTCATCTCCAGTGAGAGGCAGGAAGTACAGAAGAGACATCATCATCTTCACTGTCTCGTTTTTTGCCTCGTATATGGGAGAAGCGGAGCAGTTCCACTCAATTTCTTCAGGTCTCTGACTTGCCAGGTACATGTGCTTAGAGGTTTGTTTTTCCCTTAACCCCAGGCATCTAAAAGTAATTTCCTGATTCTTAGCTGGATCGGACATTTGTGTCTTGCCAACATACCCTGCACTAATCCACTCACTTTATAATCTGCGTGTGCGTGCACACACACCCCCGTCTCTCTCCACTTCTCAGCAAAGATTTAGTAGCAGATGCTGCAGAAAGGTGTCATATTTACTAAGACTCAATTTAAACCAATCATTTACGCTTGCATTTCAAGATGTACTGCAGCATATTTTGTAAAAACAAAAAACAAAAAAAAACAAACTACCTGCTCACCTATTTTGTGATACGTTACTGTAGCTTTTAAAAAATGATTTGTTCATTTCAGGCTTGATCCTGGAGATGCAGTTATGGGAACTGAGGTTTCTCAGCATCTCACAGCTTCAGTCCTTTACATTTGCCAATTCACAAAATCCAGAAAGTTGCAAAGGGTCTCCCAGTTATTGGTGCAAATTAGCAAGGTGCTAATATATATATATTCCCAAAGTCAGAAGCTGCTCCTTTGCAGGGATTCAATCTTGGATTTCACGTCAAGCTGATGAACCAGGAGTCTGGTGTAAATATCTGGCCATCACCCAATGAACTGAAGACAGAAGTACAGCCAGATCTCTGGTTTTTACTTTCTATTTTAACACAGTTGTTGCATTTCAGATTATCCACTAAATCTTGACCTCAAATCATGTCCTGTTTTACTCGCCCACCAAATGTTCCAAGTTACACTACCATCCCCACCCTACTAAACTTCGTGTTCTTTAAAGAGTCCAAACTACTTAACTGATTCTTATCTAACTTTGTCATATGAAATTGATGGTAGTTTCTTGGCTAAAACCATTTAGATCCCAGAGGGAATTTTTATAGCCAAAGTTATAGTCCTGTAAAAGCCAGGGGTTTATAGCAGAGGTGTTGACTGACCATTGACGGTTGCAGTTTCCTAGATTAGAGATTTCTGCATTTTCAATGTGTAGCCACTTGAAAGCTTTGGGTGATGCCAAAGGGGTAACACAACTGTGCGGATGGGTTGGAGAACCTGAGATGCAAATCCCACTTGCAGAACGTGCTGCCACATGGCTGAGCAGTATCTGGAGCAATACGTATGGTACCAGATCACTCTACCACTCATAACCACACATGCAGCTCTGCTCAGTCATCCGCTGGGTGACATGGAAGCACAGGGAACACAAGAGGCACCCCTGTAGTGGGAAGAGAGAGAGAGAGAGATTCTGGAGACTCTTCCCAGAGTGCCTTAGGAGCAGGTGTGGAGTTAATAAACCCATAGCTGATTATCACCATTGCTCTGATGACCTCTCCTTATCCTGGTATTGTAACAGGTCCAGCCAGGTTAACCCAGAGACTGCTCTCACCGATAGGTGGAAGGGGACGAATATCGGAAACAGTATGACTACTTTCTATATAAACAAGATCTTCTATTAGAGAGACTTTAAAGCAGGGCTTTTATTATTGTATTTCAAGCCTATCAGTATGATTGATACGGATAAAAATTTAAACACAAAAATGAGCCACTCACAATTCACACAGGTCATGAAGATTACAGCTCCAGAGCATCATTCAGACAGACTTCTATTGTTTCCCCCCTGGCACCTATCAGCATAATATATACACATTGTATAACAATTAGAGATAACCTGAAGTGAACCCTCAGTGGTGGTGACATTCTTGTTCCTTGTGTGCATGCTTAGGGGTTTGTAACAGCATGAAACACCGGGAAGTACAGGGGACAACAGGACCGGAATGCTAACAGGCCTCATTCCCTCCAGCCACCTGCCACTCACTTAGGCAGATACAGAGCTGTGTACACACAGTGTTTTCCATGTTAACTCACATTTGTTTTTCCAGTGGCACAGCTGGATCTACTCTCTCTCCCAGGATCCCACAGAATTCTGGGCTGCCATGCTTGATGGGTTTGAAGCCACCTCCTGGAGCTCGGAGCTGTCGACGCCTGTCACTTGAAGGTGAAGGAGAAGACTGCCTTTTCTCATTCCCGTTAAACTGGGCTGCAAGAGATTTGTAAGAGACAACAGTTACCTCTCCAGAATCTACTGACAAAAGAATTCTAACAATGGAGACCAGAACTGCAGCATTTTAGAGGGCTTTATGCTTTAGAAGGAGGATAAATATACATCTCTGACATGGGACTTAGTGGTTTACCCAAGATGCTTAACTTAATATGGAGCCTTTCTGATAGTTCACATTACATTCCTAAAATACTGCATCAGATAACTTAGTGCAGTTGTTAGACAACCATCAACAGTGCTTGTTTTCAACATTTGACTTGCACCTCCATCACAACATTGAACTGCTCAGCGTCGAGCAATTTGCATTATACTGAAGAGACTTAATTTTGCTTGTTTTAGGGATGTGATTCAAACAGAAATCAGGTTAGAGAAGATGCAAGAACCCAGTTCCTCTGAAGGTATATGGAATTCCTTGGACAATGATCCAGGCGAAAACATGGACAGTACATAGTTATATGAATATATCAAATGCATTGACCGATCAGCAATTATTTAAAAACGCAGCCAGCCAGGCAATGTTTGGCAAGACTGTCTTGAAATAATGGGGTAAAATGAGTGACAAAACCAAAAACGTTATCTGCCAGTCTCTCCAGCCAAAGCAGAGCGTCAGTTCTGGAAACCTGTGATTTCTCACGGCACTGGAACATCAGTAACAGAAACCAAACTGAAATAAGTGCTCATAAAAATGACACTTAAGAGGCTTATTAGGGAGCACCATACCGTCATAATTTTTATCCAACCCCATGTCTTGATAGCTGTGGTCCTCCAAGGAAGAGGGCACAGATGTGGTCACAGAGGTTTTAATATCTACATTCCCTGCTCTAAGTTCCTGGGTCACTTTCCCTGGGTCATTCATCTTCCCCATAAAAAAGGAGAGCGCGGACTCTGCTGCTCCAGAGAGATTTCTCGAACAGCAGCAGCAGCCGCATGAAGCTGACATGTTTCACTGCCGCCAACAGCTTTCTGAATAGCAGCTGCAAAATGGTCCAGTCTTGACAGGCTCATGCTGCTGTTGCTGGACAACAGGCTGAGCAGCAGCAGAGGCACTGGAGCTGCCTGGCTCCAGATTCAGGATGACCGCACTGCACTGGTTTACAAGTCAGCTCACATTTTTTGATTTTCTCCTGGCAACAAAATGGGTTAAAAAGCTTAGTTAAAAAGCACACCTCAAGTGCAATAGAAATTGATGTCATAGGGCCCCATGTTTGCCAGAGAGCTGCCCACTCACCTCTGGAAGAGGATTTTTCCTTCTCTACTGAAGATCATGAATTATTGATTCTCAGCAGATCTGTGGATCCAGTGCAACACAAACCAGTCTTTCCAAGGGTTTGGAATAGGCAACCATTGTAAATTAAGAGGCAAGGATTGCAAACGAAGATCAATGGTTACCTGCTGAGAATTTCAACAGCAACCATAGGGAAACCGTCATATCAAGAATGTTCCTGGACATGCTTGGTCAGTGCCAGATGCTAAACACCCATCTAGTGCTCCAGGGCAATGGTATTACCATGGCATAAGTTTGCAGTGACTAACAGAGAGTTTGGAATGGTTTGTACACACCCTGCAGCTTTGCATCCAGGACACTTTGTTAAAGCCAGCCTGGATGACCAGCCTAGTCACCATTTAATTGACAGGACAGGAATCAGCATGACCCAGCACAGCCAGAATTCAGCTCACTAGGATACACAGCATGCCAGACATATATTTGGTACAAATCACAATTGCTGATCTGAGCCAAACTATTTACATATTCCGTGCTTAGGGGCTCTAGCCAAAGCGTCCTAGGTGTTATGCAAATCCCAAAAGATTGCACTTAACGAAACACAGTGAATGTGGGGAAAGGGAAACGACATTTTTTTTTTCATTTAATTTGCAATTTTAAAAGGTTTGTCTTAAGGTTTACAGTTGTAAGATCAATTCCCAAGTGCCCCTCTACCTCAGCATTATAAATTAGGGGCAGAAGTGGGTCAAACATAGCCATACATATTCCATGACCTATACAACAGGAAGATCTATTTCCTTCTCACACTGGAAAACGTACCATAGTTACTGAAGAATGAGTTACTCTCCAAATCAAGATGAAATAGCGTGTGTGCATATGCCACAGAGCGCCAACACATAATCAGTTATTATTTCCACTAGGAAAGAAACAAAACACACGAAGCTGCGGTAAAATGGATATTTTCTCTCTACTGGGACTCTGTGAATGATAACGAACAAGTTTTATGCCTCCAGCCAACGAGAAATATCCTTAAATAAATATTTTATTTATCCTAGCCAAAAAGAGAGACAACCTACCACTAAACGGTAATATTGTTATAGCAATGCGGTATTTAAAATCAGTGTCTAACATTCCTTGTGCAAAAATTCCGTTTAAATTTCAGAGGAACTTGCAGATTCTGTTTCTGGCTGGAGGCCTTAGGCATCTGATTCGGGCACCTGGCCAGCGTGTGTCTGTGTGCATGGAGGCAGTACAAGCTTCCCAGCTAGCGGGGCTTGAAAGTTTTAATTTCTGTTTCGCAGGAAATTTGGGGGGTGGAGGGGAAGGAGAGCTTTAATGGATGTGTTATTAATAAGTAAGAATATTCTAACCTATACAGTATGTGTAGATTCATAGATATTAAGGTCAGAAGGGACCATTATGATCATCTAGTCTGACCTCCTGCACAACGCAGGCCGCAGAATCTCACCCACCCACTCCTGCGAAAAACCTCTCACCCATGTCTGAGCTATTGAAGTCCTCAAATCGTGGTTTAAAAAGACTTCAAGGAGCAGAGAATCCTCCAGCAAGTGACCCGTGCCCCATGCTACAGAGGAAGGCGAAAAACCTCCAGGGCCTCTTCCAATCTGCCCTGGAGGAAAAGACGTATCTGGATGAGGAAATAAGATTTGCGCATGGAAGTTTGGGCACCGATATAAATACTCAGGATAGTGCCATGACCCTATAAGAGGGCGAACCACCATGTGGAGAGGATTCTTTTTCCTTTTCTTTACCCTTAAGGACTCTCTTGTTTTGGCGATCAGCTCAGCTTTTGCAATACAGTTTAACGACTAAACACCCACCCTGATCGCCACCATCTCAGGAGTGGAGGAACCTGGACCATCAAACGCATTGGGCATGCCAGAGACCAGGCTGGTCCTGTCTCCCACTACCAGGTCCCCAAGGAAGGGCGTGAGTATACTAGTTTAAGTGGCTTTGTAAAGGGATGATATCACAAGGATCGATAGTACTTTACTACTACTATGTGGCTCTGTGGTTTGGGGTGTTGATAACTCTTTCCTTTATTTTCATAAAAATCTCTAAAGCCCTGGCTTTGGCCACAGTCTGATGTCTTTGCCACATACCCCGATGTCTTTGCCACTTACCCCGAGGGTCCGGACAAAGTATTGAACTCTTCACATTCTCTCATTCTGTATCATGATTTTGGGACAAGAACCTAAGTCTTCTGGTCAGATCATTGGCAAGCCTATAATAAATCAGTCCTACAAAAAATCAGGTAAACAACGGATAGCTAGGCTTCTAGGCTCCTCGCTTTCTGCTAAGGCTGATGGGGCGCAGGACCAGAGATTGAGCCGGGAGCCTCGGAGCTTGGACTTCCAGGCTCAAGTTCATTTTAAATGTTAAAAGTGAAACATTTTGATTATTTCAAACTATTTTCTCCCTCGTCTCTGCTGGGGTAGGGAACAAGAGAGGAGGCTGGATGGTTTTGCTTCCTAGTAGCTCCTTCTCCCCTCTCCTTCACAAATAGAAGGGAGACAACAGAGGTCAGTTTAAAGTGAGCTGCACAGGAAGACGAGTTGAGCTTGAAACCTTTTTGCAGTTTTTCGAAGTATCAGGCTAGTAAACCAAACATTTCCTTAAAAACACATCTGGCTTCGTTTTCAAATTTCAAAATGTTGTTGATGTTTTGAAAGTTTCAGCCAGTTCTGTTGCTGACACTTAAGATGAAGAGAATACTCACCTAAGCATTCTTTGTGCAGCAGAGGGCAGCAATAAAAGGGCAGCAATATATTTTTAAAAAATCATTTGCAAGTCACTGTCCCAGGCTCGCTGCACCTGTCGCCTCTCTGGTTTGTCTGAGCACACCCTCGGGTACTGGGGCTCACGCTCCCCCCTCTTCTATAGATTGTGTGTGTGTGTGTGTGTGTGTGTGTGAATTCTCCACTCTTAGAGCTCTATTTACCGCTTAGGAAACTAACCACTGCTTAAAATGAAACAAAATCCCACGTACCATTCAATAACCGCGCAGGCTTCGGTTACTGACAAAGTGCTCTAGTTCAAACAGGAATTCATTGGGGCGAGTCCTATCGTCTGCGTTCTGCAGGAGGGCAGACTATTTGTATTATTTATACGATCATAGAGCCTAGACACCCCAAACATGGACCGGGCCCCAACAGTGCTGGGTGCTGCCCCCCTGCGGAACAAAAAGATGGACCCCAGCCCCAAAGGGCCACAGTCTAAGCAGATGATCACAATGCCCCCTCTGGGCTTACCCTCTATGAATGAGTGCTTGAAGGAGATTTTCTATCCCAGGGAAGTGGACAAAACAGTTGCCCCATGGGCCATCTCTACAGAGTTACGGTTGAGAGCTCCCGTTTTTAGTTCACCGATATAAATATTTATTCTTCACAGGAACTAAATGTGGTACACTATAAGGAAAGCCTGTTAGACAACAGCTTGACGCTACGCTCAATGACAATACTGACATGTTCACTTGCAACAAATAATCATACCCATATATTTTAAAGACAGCAAGTGGCAGGGACTGACAAGTATAATCACAGAAATCTCAACCACCTAAATAAAAGAACTGCCATTCATAACACTATAATCCAGAAGTAAAAATGCTGATAGGGACCAACAAAAAATTCAAATGTATTGTAATACTTTTTAATTAAATTCCTTTTTTGTAGTATGTAATTTTAAGCTGGCAATATTTTTAATTTAGTGGGTCTTCATAAAAGATAACTGCTGTAATCCCTTAAAAGAATATTTACATTTAGACAAATCGTAAAACCAAACAGTAGTGACTGAATGTAATTAATTTACAGCCACATGCAGCAAATTAAAAATTAATCTTAATCTAACACATTACAGAACAAAGAAATAATTGGTGCAAAATAAAAGCTGTGGTTTTTTAAAAAAAAAATTTATTCAAGGTTCAAACAGTTAATACAATATCAGAGAGCACTAAAGAGTGCATTAAAAACATCAATATTACTCAAGAACCAGTCTTCCCATGAGTGTGCGAGGGGCCTGAGGGGAAAGAGGTAATATGTTAAAGAGACCAACTATTTGTTGTTTTTGGTCAAATACAAGTCATTCATTTTATACTATATGCATAGAATATAAAGAGCATTGTCTAGTTTGACACACACGTGCACAAACACACGTAAACTCAAGATTAGTTTTGAATAAAGCCAGGAAGATTGTATTTTCTAGGTATTTTGTAGTCCTAGTTCAAAAAGGTTTCAGTTTGTCCAAGTGTACTCAGGTGTGACCTCACTTTACGTGGAAGTGGTGCGGTACTGTACACTCACACAGTAAGTATTTGATTTGCATTCTCAGTGTTGGACAAACAATGAAGTCTCTGTTTTAACATTTCACAGACTGCCTCAAAGGAAAACCGTGTTTGGACAGCACACAAACAGCACCCTAGTGGGGGAAGCTCACAATAACTGAGATTATTCTTTGTGGTTGGAAAATGATCAAAACTACTATGCGAGGAATGACAAGAACTTAACTCCCAATGAGAAACGTGTGCACTACGCTGCACAAGGACTACAGAAAAGCTGGAAAGGGATAAGTGTCCCCAAAGAATCCAGTCTTTAAACATTTGTTATGTAAGTGTATCTGTCATTGACTTGACACTAACACCATCTTTTCACACCGTCATAGCATTTCCTTTGTTTAGAAAGGACTTTAGCACAAACAACACATCACGCAGGCAGAGGGGCATGTCCAGCCCTGCCTATGGCTTGGGTACAGCAGAAGGTCTGACCGGATGATTACATTTGGCCTTAAAAATTTATGTCCATGGAATTTTGCGACGCAGCTCTCATCTCTGCTAAGCTCCTGTGTGGCCCTGCAGAACTTCATCCGAAGTCTCCTAGCTAAATGAACGCTAACGCTCGAAAATGGGTCACCCTCGTGATCCTCGCTCAGCTGACTCCTCTATACTCCAGTTCTTGCTCACCCCTGGATTAACTGCCACTGATGTAACCCAGGGCACAAGCGGGTCAAGTCTGCCAAGAGAAGGGCTGCAGCAGCTCCAGGCTCCTGGAACACTTTCTCCACTTTCCCTACACAGCAGGCCAGCACCGACCCAAGCGTGGGCATGGCTGGAATGGCTGGGCAATATGCCAAGGCATGGCCCTCCAGGAGCACTGAGGAGAGACTCCCAAATGAGAATTAGAACTGCCCTCGCTACGCAGCCAGACCCCTACGGTTGGGGTCTATGGTGCAAATGCCACCAACCTTTTGCACCAGCAGGAGTGGATCAAACCCCACTAGTGCTGGCAGTGTTGGGTGAACTGACCCACAAGCTCAGTGGGGCAATACTGCTCCAACTCCCTGACACTCCCCCACGGAGGGGGTATGTCTGGGTAACTGGTTGGAACTAACTGAGGGCTTGTCTACACTTACATTTTATAGCGCTCTAACTTGCTGGCTCGGGGGGGTGAAAAATCACACACACACACACCCCCGAGCACAGCAAGTCTGAGCGCTTTAAAGCGCTAGTGTGGACAGGCTCAAGTCTTTGGAAGGTGGCGGATGCATTCTGCAGCCCAAAAGGGAGCACATTAAATTCATACAGCCCAACATGGGTGGTGAAGGCTGACCTTTCCTTGGCGGATTCATCTAGTGGTACCTGCCAGTACCCCTTGGTTAAGTCCAAGGTAGAGATGAACTGGGGGGGCCCGTCCCACTTTCTCCAATAGTTCGTCTGTGCGTGGCATCGGATAGTTGTCTGGGCGAGTTACAGCATTTAGCTGACGGTAGTCCACACAAAAACGTATCTCCCCATCTGGTTTGGGAACTAGAACCACTGGAGATGCCCATGCACTGCCAGAGGGGCGGATTACACCCATCTGTAGCATATCCTGGATCTCCTGCTCTATAGCAGTTTTAGCTTGAGGAGACACCCGGTAAGGTTGGGCTCCAATTGGGTGAGCATTCCCTGTGTCAGTGGAGTGGTATGTGGAGGTGGATTACCAGGAGCGCTGGGAGAGCTCTCTCCCCGCGCTCACACGTGACCACACTCACACTTCAAAGGGCTGCCGTGGGAGCATTCCCGCGGCAGTGCTGTGAAGTTTCTAGGGTAGACGTAGCCTTACTGCTCACAACGTGCACAGGAGTAACAGCAGAACAATGAGTCTCTAGAGCGTCAGGAAGCTGCATGATTTACTGGTTTGCGGTCTCCTTCTTCCTAGTTAATCTTTAACACCTCTTAAGTCTGTTATGGAAATGTGCCACCTTGCCTACAGTGCAATAAAACCAATAAACCTGCCATTCAGTAATGCATGGCAGAGAGTCCAGATCCCAGCAAGGATCCTGAAGCCAGCCGCTCTGTTGGCATCACAAAATCCTGCAACTGTTCTATCAGGCCAAGGGAAAACAACCCTTCTGATCTTCTAGCATGAACGACAGCCTGCTTAAAACATTAGCAAAGCAAAACCAGTACCTAGGTCCCGCCTAATCAAAGACCTGCTGAAGCAGACACTGTAAATTACAGCCATTTGGTAGACTCTACGTAAGCCTGTTTGTTGCGTTCGATATTTTAATCCATATATTATCTTAGAACGAGACTGTAAGCTCCTGGGGCAGGGACCATCTGTGTGTTCTTTGTTCATACAGCGCCTGGCAGAAACGGGTCCATTACCTGGGCTCTACACGCTACCGCAATACAAATAAATGACAAAAGTAGAGTTCAATGAAACCAGGGTAGGGTGACCAGATGTCCCGATTTTATAGGGACAGTCCCGATATTCGGGGCTTTTTCTTATATAGGCACCTATTACCCACCACACACTGTCCCGATTTTTCATACTTGCTGTCTGGTCACCCTAAACCAGGGCCTAAGCCACATCCCACTGAAGTCAATGGAAAGACTCCTCGAGATTTCAAAGGGCTTTGGATCAGGCCCTAAATAAAAAGCTTGCCCTAGTCCAGGACGTTCCTTAAAGTGGAATAATGAAGAAGCCACTATAAACAACCAGGCAACTCCCTGGCTACTTATTTATTTGCTCTCAATGACTCCGATCTAATTTAGTCTATTGACAAGTTAAAAAATTCCCAATCCCACCCCAGCAACGCACAATCTGGCCTGTACAAATCAGGAGCTGTTCATGCCTCTTATCTCACCCCTGAGATAGAGCCTGCCGTCAGAACTGTTCTGACAGTTCTATTAATAGCATACGCACCAGAACACAACCCGGCTTGCTCTCCAACAGCCACGCTGACTCCACACTGCTAACGAGGGGGAAACAGTAGTTCCTCTCCTCCCCGCTCTGTGCGGCAGAAGAACAAATGCACTGGAGGAGCAGCTTGGTTTTTAAAGCCATCTTTGTGTTTGTGCGAGCCAGACAGACGGATACACACACGTTTCCGAGGTTGTACACTACCACTGAGGGTGTACATTACAGCCAGTCATTAGGCTTGAAAAACACAGATCAGACAGAAAAACAACTAAGTACAGAAAAGCGGCAAAGAGGCAGAAGCGCGGTGTCTGCTCACCGAACCTGGCGCTGACAGTCCCAGACAGCCAAACAGCACCATGCTATGGCGCAGGACAGCTCATGCCGTGTGCTTCTCCACGTATTCATTACAATGCAAGTGTGACGTCTGACGTACTCTTCCACCATCCTGTTACATGCAGAAGAGGGGCAGTCATGATCTTTTTAGGGAAAGGTACTGAAGTAACAGCCCCTGGAGGCTGAATGTCTATTAAGCCACAGAAAAACTTCCCCAAGATTGAGACACTTGGTGGAGGTGATGTGGGGGATTGTCAGTTGCTTCTTTAAAATTCATCTAGCCTTTACTAGTGCCCAGCCGAATGGTCTTCCTCCTCCTCCAGAGCACAGGATGGTTCTCACAGGTCGAACTGCATTCCACGCCTTGGCTGGCTCTGCAATGTGAATAGCAAGCACATTGCAGAACTCACCTGGTGATGCAAGTCTGGACAGACCGTACCTTTCACTACCTCGACTTTGTGAGTTTTACAGTCTGGTAGGAATGGATGTGGAAATGGCTGACATGCAAGACCCCTGCTGATTGGAGCCAAGGTGGCCCGTAAGGCTGATTAAACCCACAACAGCCTTCTGTTCCTATTGCGATGCTATGTCATTTCACTTCACAAACGGCGCAGGCTGCAGCTCTGTGAAATCAGACCCTTAGGGTCTCTCTCTGTTCCTGATACTCGCCAAAAGCCAAATGCTCCTAATCTTTTATGGCATCCTGGGAATTTAAACAAGTGACTGCACTCGCATAGCCATCCAGGGAATTACACTGATGGCCAAGGTTACTGGAGAGACTGGAGAGCCTGTTCACAAACCCAACACCCTCCTGCTCAGCCGCCAAATGAACAGCATGTCAAAAGAAAAGGAGTGAGTCAGCACACCAAGCGTACCACTGAGCAGCCACACAAAGTGACATAAATAGCACAGATTGCAGGGAATGTCAATTATATGTTTAGATCCTGAAAGCACCTATTGCCACGTACTGTGCAACTGAAGATAACGGAGCTACACCTGGTCAGAAGCATTAACCCCTAGAGCGTTGGCAGAATATTGCCCTTAATTTGGAAAGCTATGTCAATGTATTCTTAACGAAGCAGGTCATATAAAGCGAAGATTCCCTTACAGAGGCCAGAAGGTTCATTCCGGAGCCTTAGTACAGTGTTACTCTAGCAATGCATCTGATTAACAAGGAACTTTCTGGATGAACTCCTGTTGCCAGGTACTTCGAAAGCTTTCCCAAAGTAGAGCTCTTTGGTCTTCCCCCTCTCAGGATTGTTCCCAGCTCAGAGGGAACTTTGATTTGGGAAGCTGAATAAAGTTCCCCTTGGGATGTGTTACTCAAACATGAAATAAAAATGGAGACACTTGCACCCTGGTAACACCAATGCTTGATCATGTGAGTTTGCATTCACACGTATGCGTCAGTTTGACACAAGAGGGAAGCTGAACGCAAACTTTCTTGTATGTTTAAGTGTCAACAGAGCCAGAGAACAAGTCGTCATTTCCCCACTAGCTTTTACATTTTTCAGCTCCTAGTATACAATAGACATGGTCTAGGAAGAGCATGCGCAGAGCTGACGCGCAATCCCAGAGCGATCATCATACATGATACAGATAAAAACTACACTTTAAAGAGCTGAAACACAGCGTCCGCTAGTCAACAGTGGTCTCTGGTTTGGCAGAGCAGCTGTCACTCCTACACTCCTGCCACTGCGATGCCTAGCGCAATCTGACCTGCGAGTACATAACTCACATAACTACACTTACAAAAACTGACCTGCCGGGCAGTCTCTAGGGCCCCCAACAGACTCTTTCCAGGTACATATAAAGGGGACTCCAAGCGACCATCCAAACACACTTCTTTGAACTTCAGACTTGTCCTGGCTTAAAACCCCAGTGGGGGCCAGCAGTGCCTTTGACAGCTTGGACAATATTGGGCTGGGAAATAACGAGGTGACGGTCCTTTGCCAATGAAGATAAGCTGCTCCCGTATTGGGCAGTGCGCTCACTGCCCATCTCCTTCATGCTTTGCCCGCTTTGTAATGGCCTGAAAAGAAAAAGGTCATCAAGAGCTCTCTCCCATCCCTGAGGGCTGGCTAGAAGCTACACAGTGATGATGCACTGAACCCTATGGAAGGATTCAAAGACCCTGGCTGTGGGGGACACCTCCATAGATAAACAGGTATGCCAGATGCCAATATTTCAAATGCCCCATTGGGCAAAGCACCAAGTCTCTCGTTGATGGTCCCTCAGTGCATTTTCAGTTCCATTTCAGAAAGATGGAAAACCTTTGGGACAGGTCACAACCATGGGGCTAAGTGAGTAAATTCACCGCTAGAAAGGAAGAGAGGACGGAGCCGTGCGTGTGTGTACTAGGTCTTGATCTGCTCACCCGCCTTTCCAAATGGCTGATGCAAGGATCATGGGACTGAAGTAGTGAATTGTACACAGTCACAGAAAGAGGGAACCAATGCTCCTTGCGCCTCCTTTGTTTTAAAAAAATCATATTTGTTTATGTATAAGATGTGTGAGAAGTGGTTCTCTCTTTTCGTACATTAAAGCAACTATTAACAAATTTAGCTCAATATCACCTCCTCCCGCCCCATATGCTGCTATTAGCTTAGTTAAATAGCAGAACAATAGTTTTCTCACTGCATATTTCAACTCCTACCCTAAGCTAGAATATTGTTGCCACTCTGCTGAGCAGAGTTTGGTGTTTTGCAGGGGTGTTTCCCATCGGAGGAAAAGTCACTGATGGGGAGGAGGTTTTTTTAAGTGTAACTTGTTTTATTTTCACCCCTCTTCTCAAAGAGAGGTAGTCACAAACAGCAAGCAGGCAAGTCCCTCTTC
This sequence comes from Eretmochelys imbricata, assembly GCF_965152235.1. Classification (NCBI taxonomy): domain Eukaryota; kingdom Metazoa; phylum Chordata; order Testudines; family Cheloniidae; genus Eretmochelys; species Eretmochelys imbricata. The sequence continues at coordinate 123,999,836 of NC_135576.1, forward strand.
TCAGAAATCTCAGCCCCAGCACCAATGGTGAGTCCTCAGGAAGCCGCTCTGTCTCAAGAATGGGCACTCATTAGAGGGATTAAAGCAAAGAGCAAAAATTCTCCATGTTTGCAACAGCTCTCCCAAAAAGAAACAACATCACAAAACACACAGCATTTATTCAAAGACTGTACCCTGCCTACACGAGAAAAGAGATGAATGACTAAGTAGCAGAGTCACCTGATAATCTCACTACAGTACGTACAGCCGTAAAAAATCACTACCTTGTCAACCCCCAATTCCTATTCCAGCTCCACTGTGGCCATTTAACCTCAACAGAAAACATTGGATTTTTGTGGCTATATATTATTCTAGAGAATCAGCAAGGCTATAGCCGGTATTACAATACTCAAAACGGGTGCTGGAAACTCACCTTACTCCAGAACAGTAAGAGCTTCCTTCAATGAGTCAGATCTTTGAGCGTTAATTTCTCCCCGACTCAGAACCCTCCACCACCTTTCCGTTTGGATGTGGAGGCTCAAGAGACCTCAGCATAGAGGATTAAAGCATCATTGTGGCCCATCCCCGACCCTGTGAGCAGTGAGACGGGGGCAGTTAGCCTGTCTGAAGCAGAATACTGCCACTGGCTCTGGGTGGACACCAAGCCTGGAGCACTGGAAATGGATGTACAGGCATGACTGTCTGGATACAACGTTTTAGTGAACAGTGAGTTTTGAGGTGGGCTAATTTAATAGTGCAAGGGGGTGAATTTAAGACCAACTATGCAGGTTACTCATGTGTGTATCAACAGGCTTGACTCAAATAAACACATTTATTCACTGTAACAACTACTGAAAAGTTGTTTTAATACAATGTATTAGGGAAGGCATGAGCTTTTCCGCTTGTCATGCACATCTAAGTAGCTACCTTTATGGAGCTATCCGAAGGGTATCTTAAGGAACGCTATTTCTCAGCAGTTCTAGTGCTGCAACATGTTATTCACCTCAAGCATCTGAGATGATTAGTATACCAGAGACTGGACCCATCGTGCAGTTTCTTTGCAAGATCTACGCTGGAATACTGACAAGTCAGATATTGTTTCTTATACTGATGGAAGGAAAAATCTCAAAATGACTTAATTTTTTCTTTAAAAAGCCCTCAAAAATGGACAAAGCTCAGGGCACTGAGCCCTCCTCACTCTGGGCATGAGCGCTGGTGTGGACCAGACCAATGGTGCACCAATGGTGTGGACCAGACCCAGGATTCCTACCTGCCAAGGCTGGGATTGTGACTTTGTTCCACTCCCAGGGCTGATCGTATTCATCTGCGGGCCTGTCGTCATCCTGTGGCAGCTTGCTCTCTCGCAAGCGCTGGCTCACCAAGCTGTCAGTGTCTGATTCCACACCATTGCCTTCTGGTTCATAGGGAGTGTCATAGAGCTGAATGCCTTTCTGCTGGGACTTCACGCTTTCTTGCCTTTGAAATTCTGTAGCAAAGAGAGAAAATAATTGTGTTAGGCTGACCACTGACTATACCTATATATTGAACAATTCTATAGCATTAAACACAGGTGAAAACGTGGCTGCAGACAGCAAGCTGTTTAAAAGCTTCCAAATTTATTTCTCTATTAGGTAACTGACATGAAACAGACTCAGGTCTCTGTCAATAATATTTTGCAGGAACTAAAGATAGCCACAATGTGAATGATTTCTCCTATTGCCCAGATGATGATAAAAATACTGGAGGGGAGAGAAGTGGCGACTAGATCACAGGAACCGTGCAGCACTTTGATGAGTAGCACTTCAAATGGGTCTGGTTGTATCAGCACATTTGAGCTCGCCATTATTCCCCATGTCATTTTGATACATGGCAGCACCCATAAGCAGTCACAGAAACAGAGAGAGGTCTTCATGATCACAGAAAGATGTACAGAGAGGCATTTGGGAGGCTACGTCGGATGGATGCTAATGTGTCTGTTTTATTCGTTGGATCACTACCAAAAAAAGAAACATGCTGATACTACACAGAAAAATAGTCATGCTGATATAAATAGTGGGCCTGGGTCTCTACTGCGCCAGTCCAGTTTCAGCAGGGTATAATCCAGGCGTTAACACCGCGATGGACCTGGAGTAACAGTGGTGAATCACACCCCTAATGTTATAATACCTCGCTCCCACCTTGCACTTTCCATCAGTAGGTCTCCAAGCACTCTACAAAGGAGATCACGTATCATTAACTCCATTTTACAGCTGGGGAAATGGAAGGCCAGGAAAGGAAAGTGTCTTGTCCTGGGCCCCTCCGCAGCAGCAGAGCCAGGGTCAGAACCCAGTCCAGGTTCTCTCCGTTGGGCCACATTGCCAAGATACGGCCTACAAGTTACAGACATTACTACTTAGCAGCAGCATTACAATAGTATTTCTTTAAAGGAGGAAACATCAATTGAAGGACTCAAATACACAAGGCCCATCCCTGCCTATTACTCTATAGAACATTCCCAGACGAAATTGATGGCTGCTGTTTTCCATCAGTGCCTCCACTATAGTCAAGAGATGAAATCCGGGACAGACCAGGATGGCTACACTATTTCCGCTCTCTGAGGAAAAAGCATATCAACCCCATGCAGCAGTGGTTCAAAGGGAGAGCTTTGAAGGCTCCAATGGGAATTTGGCACCTTACTCCCCTGGAAAGCCAATGAGAGTTGGACACATGACACCCATTTCTGCCTGTCAATGTCTCTCCCGAAGTCCTTCTGTGAGATTCATTTTAGAGGGAAAAAAACCTCTCCAGAGAAGTCTGACTAGGGCAAACAGCGCTGTCAATTACAGTGCATGGCTTACAGCAGAAAGCAGCGCGGGCGGAGGGACGTGCTGGCTGCCCTTCCCGCAGCCCCCACTGGCCTGGAGCGGCGATCTGCGGGCAGCGGGAGCCGCAATCGGCCGCACCTGCGGACATGGCAGGTAAACAAACCGGCCCAGCCCGCCAGGGGCTTTCCCTGCCCAAGCGGCGCAGAACCCACTGGCTCGGCTTCTTGCAAAGGGCACCCCTGGGCCACCTGAGCATTCTCAGTATGGGCTGTGGGAGCATGCAGTGTGCCTCAGATCTTCCAAATGTAAGATAACTGACAGTCTTTACATTTGGCTTTTCCTGTAGTACACGGACAACAACAGTCAGCTCTACTGCAGTGAAAAGAAAGGGCACATTGGGAAACAGTTTTTGGAAATGGAAAGACCAATCTCACACCGAAATCCTCTCCTGCCTGAGTACAAAGACGGCTCGTAGGGGAAGTATTCTGATCTGGGTATTTTATTGCACATACCCTTTAAAATGTCCATATGGCCACCAACACATCTGGCTCCCAGCTTGCCAAGGCTCTGATCTAAAGCTATGTGTACTGCAGGGAGAGCAGGGTCCTGCACCGAGGCAAGGAGGGGTCTCCTCTGCCCTGCCTGGGATTCAAGAGTTTAACTGCAGCTGTGGGCCCCATCTCTGCTGGGCCAGACATCATTGAAAAAGGGAAAGGTCAGACCGGAGGCCCCAAGAAGCTCTGCAGAGCCAGCTCCTGTACAGCAGCAGTAGCCATCAGGTTCAAAGCCGGACATTCACTTTCCTACTAGACCACACAGACCTAAAGTACTTGGTAAAGGCCACAATACCCTGAGCAGGAATCACAACGAGCAAACACGGCAACTAACAGAAGAGCCCTGTAGAGTTACTCATTTGGAAAAGGTTACTCTGGCCTCTCCAAGAGAGCCTAACAGTGAGAGGAATTAACTGCTGAAACAATTTACCCAAGGTGATGGTAAATTCTCCATGACTGGCAAGTTGTAAATCGCGGTGGGATGTTTTTCTAAGAGCTCTGTGCTGGGAACGATTGTGGGGCAGGTCTCTGGCCTGTGCTATACAGGAGGTCAGGCTAACTCAGGGGCTCTTAACCTTTTACTTTGAGGGTCCCTCTCCCCCCCCCCCCCCGCAACACGCTACAACTCCTCCACGGCCCACCCGTGCCACAACAACTGGTTTTCTGCATATAAAAGCCAGGGCCGGCATTAGGGGGTAGCAAGCAGGGCATTTGCCTGGGGCCCCATACCACAGGGGTCTCCACAAAGCTAAGTCGCTTAGGCTTCGACTTCAGTCTCAGGTGGCAGGGTTCGGAGCCCCGGGCTTCAGCTTTCTGCCCTGGGCCCCAGTGAGTCCAACACTGGCCCTGCTTGGCAGACCCGCGAAACCTGCTTGTGGCCTCCCAGGGGCCCTGGACCCCTGGTTGAGAACCACTGAACTAGCTGATCACAATGGTGCCTTCTGGCCTTGGAATCCAGGGACATGTAAAACACAATCATGAGCCCACATTAATCACAATCCGGCGTCACAGAATTCCATTTTTATTTATTATCTGTAAAAATCTACATATAATGGATGCTTATTTCAAAGCATTTTTCTCAGTTGCAGAACAACACAGGGGCAGGGCTGGTCAGACAATTATTTAATGACAGGGGATGCTGAGATTCAAAAAAGTTAAAGCTTTCTAATTGTAAAACACAAGTTATTAACATTGGCTCAAAATAGAGAGCATAAATATCCTTACATCAAACTCCCAAACAGCAGTTTTCTGACTTTGCCTATCTGTAAATTATAATGGTTATTCATGGCAGTGTGTGCACGCGTGCGGTGAAATCAATGCTTATCAACATTAACTGATAAAAATTTCCTCCTCCAAGGCCCCGTCATAATTTTGGACTTCACTACTGAAAAGTGATTATTTTTAATAGATCAACAAAGACTTGCAAATATCACCACCCCAACTGCATAATCCAACTTTCCAACATACAAAAAGAAAACTGATTAAGAGTTTATTGTTAAAAACAATACTTCAAAATAAATCATCACAACTACTTATGGAAGAACAACTTCACTGCTGGGCAGAAGCATTTCCAATGTTAACTCATACAGTCAAGATGCAAATAAGCGTGAAGGAAATCATACTGAAACCCAGTGATGCATCTAAACTACACAGCTCCAGATAATGCACAGCCGTGGATTTCAGACTACACTCCCACCTTTGTAACAGTAACAAAGCCGAGAAAACAGTTATCTGACTAGTTCTTCTACAGCATCTTAAGTGTATGAGAAAAGTGTCGTTCCACATCATTAGCACTTTTACATAGTGAAATACAGTGACTCTTCAGTGCCTATATTGAAAGTGTGTCTTTGTAAAAGACTTTTGCTCAAGGGCAGAATTCTACATTAAGAAAACTCTCCCTGTCAAAGATCACATAGGCTGCACTCAGCTATACACTATTAATACACTCCTGACCCTTGCTGGATCAGAACCACAAGCGTCTCACCCCCTTTAAAATCACAGCCATATTTAGCGTCTCTGGCAGTTTACTAAAATGTGAAATGTGTTTTGTATTCAAAGACTACAAAGGACAATCTTCCTAAAACCAAGAGTCCAGAGAGAACAATGATCTGTACCTGCATTTGTGCTGCAGACACCATTAACCCCATAGGAACCCATGAAAGGCAGTAGCCAGCAGTCATATGTTTTAAGTCAAAAGTTATTTTTACAAAGCACCAGCAAATTCATAGAAAAATGACCTTATTAAAGGATTTGGCAGGTTGCTATTTCATGCCTTCTACTCAGAGAACACGAGTATTAAACAGACATGTGTCTGAACCCTGACGCAGAAAGTTTTTCCACTTGAAGCCAGGCACTAATGCAAGCAGAGAAATATTAAGACCCCTTTAATTTGTTTGAATTTCAGTCTTCATTAACATGTCAAATGACTATTTACACAAGAATGTGATTTGTCCCAAAGTTAAATCACACGCACTTTCCCTGTCAGCAGCAAGCTGAACGGAGAAGCTGCTGCAAAAGCAGTGACAGTGTGATGCACGCTGACAGCGCAGCCAGGACTGGAATACTTAAGTATTCGCTATTTGTAGGAGGCAGAACATTTGTGCTGGGGCACTTTTTATGGATTTTCATGAAAGCTGTAATCACTACAGCTCTAAGCACTAAAATAATTCTTGGAATGACCAAGGAATCTGAAAGTGTGTTAATTCCGCTTTTTCGAAGTCTGGCTTTGAGGATTACAAGGCCACGGATCTTTTCATTCAAATAGAAGCAAGAGCAATCAAGAATGCATTGAACAAAAGGCTGTTAAAGCTCTATATAGATTATTTTCTGCTTTCTTTGAAGAACAAATTTTAATGCCCTGATTTTCTCATTTATTAATTTTACCCTTTGATCTCAATACTGAAGTGCACTTTTCTAGAATTATGCTTATTAAGCTAATAAAATTCAACAGCAGTATAGGGAATTGAAGTTACAATGGAAGAAACTTACTGTCACTTTTGTTGCTAGCAGGTTGAAAGTCACCACAATGGGAAGAATAAACTTACCTGCAATTCTTATTCTCTGCAGTTAGTGGTTCTAGCAGAGCCATGCTCCAGGTTTTCAGGCTCCTGTGTGAAATTCAGAGGCTGACTAGCAAGCTAAAAGAATTCAGAACTTTCAGGAGTGTCAGATTATGTGACCTACAGGCTGAGCTAAAATGGTTATGGCTTCCAACTGCCAAACTCCTCTTTGACAAAGAAACATACATACAATATAGAGAGCTACGACTATCAACAGGAAGCAGATAACTGCTGTAGCAGATACACTAGCACTAAAGTTGCTCTTAAACTTTTCAGTAGCCTAAATTACTAAACAATTTAAGTATTTGCAGCATTCCCATGGTACCCTCTTACTTGAGGGAATACTTTTGGAGTTAAATAGGGAAGCAGCAAAAACCCTGCAAACAGAGAAGTAACATTATCTAAAGAAAACTGGAAAGTGTTCTTTGTTTTGGAGACCGGCACTGTGCGTTCCGAGAACAAGACTGATTGACTAACATTTTCTCCTCCTCCAAAGTAAATGGAGTAGATAACAAAGCTATTTTTCCGGAATCTATACAGCTCCTTACTCACGCTGAAAATAAGAGATCAGGAAACTGAAAGTGAGCAGATCAAAAAAATGTAGCCCCGTCCCTAACCCTAAACATATTCGTTTCCGGTTGGGGGAGAAGGGAAGTTGTTTCCTCTATCCATGAGCCAAATATTTCCATAATGTAACTACTAAATAGTTATAGCTCAATCTAGCCTGATACACTGCTGCAAAACATTAATTAAAACCCTTGGAAATATTCCAAGTTTACGTCTGATTGAAACAAGTCCAGGAAACTTTTCATTTTATATTTCTAACACAATGAAATACAGATTAAGGCACAATTCAGTATTTTATGTAAATATTTGTACTAGGCACAGTATTGAAGGTACCCTGAAGTCAAGGAAATGCTTATCAGCATTTAATTGGCAAAAGAAGAACAGCTGTCTCCAAGTACCAGCATCTGCACTGAGTGGTACTATGCAATAAACATCCTGTCGTATCTTTAACGAATCTTGATGCCTTAAAAATATCACATCTGGACTACGGTTGCAGCAAAGGATGGACCTGCCAGGACTGCGAACTGTCTGATCCGTGTTGCACACTGTGCCACATTTAGACTGAAGCCGTGTCTCCATGCACAACGTGTTGGTGTCCTGATGATACGACACCTATGCCACAAAGGCCTGTTATACTGGTGCTTCAGTGTTATTCCCATTGGTCACAACAGACATTGACAGCATTCTGACATCACCCTGAAGGCCCCAAAGTGAAACTGATGTTATAGTCAGTCTGGCAGGTCCAGTACTGTGATGTGTGTTTCATAGGGAACACACTTATCCATAGGGGTGGGGAGGGGGAAGGGAATGTACGCATACCCAATTGGGGGGGTGGGGAGAAGAGGGGAGGGGGAAACAAAACAAAACAACAACAACAAGTAGTGGTTAGGTGTCTTGCCACCTTTGGCACAGCTGACTAATGGGGAACATGCAAAACCCACCAAGCATTTCTGCTACCAAACAGCATGAGCAGCCGGTCCGCCAGCCCCACAGTGAGATACAGCCACAACAGCACCGTCAACCAAAGAGCTGCATCAAAGACCAAATTTGGACCTCTGAACCGCCGAGGCAGCTGCTCTCTTCTGGGCCCATGCAAATCCTACAACCCCGAGCGAAGCGTGGAAGAGCTGGGGACAAAAAGGCATTCTCAGCCAAGAGGATCCCAGACTAGAACAAGCTTCCAGAGGAGATAAAAGGCAGACTCTGGCTGCCCCTAGGAAACACTGCAGATCTTTCCTCTTCGCAAAGGCCTTTCCAAACTAGGAAAAGCACAGAGTTACACGGGCTCTCCTTCTGCCCAAAAAGCCCAGCCAACCTAGCCTTCAGAATAAGTCAACCCCAAAAGCTCAACATAATCAAATACAATTTAAAGAAAACCGCGCACACCCTATCCCAAGTAGAGATTTACTGCAAAAAGGGAGAAGTGCCAGACACTCCATGGAGTCCACTAGGGACTTCGCTATTGCTCCTGATTTTACACAGAAGGGGCTTAGATACCGTGGTGATGGGCAGCAGCAGCAAACCCCTTGGCCGGTTATAAACATTCTCCAGCTCAGACAGGGCTACTCAGATACCTACCGGGCTACCCCAAATGCCGCGCTCTCCCCCTGTCCCTGCCTCCCGTGTGCTTACATTACAGCCTTTCAGCCAGCTCAGGACAGGAGTAAGCCTGCTGGTGCTGTGCCCGTTAGCTAAAGGCTTTGCATAGCTCTTTTCCAGTTTGTGTGAAAAGAGACCAAGGCCCAGAGGTGGAACCCTCCCTCCGATCTTACTTACACTGCCCAGCAGGCTCGCAGGCCCTGCCAGAGGGAGTGGGGGGGAACATCTAATATATTTAAGCAGACACTTGGTCGTGCCATCTAAGGAGGCTACAAACTAATGTACTGGTTTGAGATGCTTCTATTTCCTCAAGAAAATGCTTTCACTGGAGCACAGTACCACATTGGCGAGTGCTCCACAATGTTAGCTGGTCAGCCAAGCGCTCCTCAGTGAAAGCTTCAACACACATATTCCATGACACTAAATGTTTATTTAAGAGAGAGGCTAATTGCTCCATCAAAGCTGTTAGGGTTTGTGAGGTAAAAAACTCTTCCCCCTCTCCGTGTATTTATTTTGCCGCGATCATTACAAGAAAAGAAGATAAGACACTTCAGGCAAAAGCTGTGTTATATCCAACAGCAAGCAAAGGGGCAGTCTTTACAAGGGGTGTGGCAAGGCATGGGGGCTGCAGAGCCTACTGGGCTCTATTCTACCTTCAGTGCCCGTGCATCACATCAACAACAGTAGAGGGCCCATGCACAGTGCAGGAGGAAAGACACCAGAGCGTTTCGCTTCAAATGCCAAACGTTGGAAAGTGCAACACGGCGAATTCAAATATATTTAAATAATCACCAAACCACAAGTGCAAGTGGCTAGACTTCAGGCTAAAGAATGCTCTGGAACTTTGCATCCAGAATTCTCCCCAGGGCCAAGATTTCCATGGGGAAAAGGCGGGGGGGAGGGGGCAGGAGGTGACGGCAGACTGCCAAAGAGCCAGTGATGCCTCCCTGACGGTCTGGGTCAATCTATACCAGGCCTGACAGCTGACTCCAGGGGAGTGCTGGAGTGTGCCAGGCTCCAGCCATGGCACATTTCTAAACTGGAGGTGCTGGTGGTGGGGTGGGGAATGTCTGCTGTGGCAGTTTAAACCTGCCAGGGACTCCTACATACACGGGGCAATGATGCTTCTCACTCCCTTTGCACTGTAGGTGCCCCAGAGTTTGTCTGTGTATTTCCAGAGCTGTTGGAGCTGTGTTGGTCCCAGGATATTAGAGGGACAAAGTGGGTGAGGGAATGCCTTATATTGGACCAACTTCTGCTGGTGAAAGAGACAAGCTTTCAGGCCACACACACAGCTCTTCTTCAGCTCCTACAGGTCCAGGCTTCTGCCATAGCCTCAGCGTTAAGTATGTTTGTAATCTGTGTAAAAAAGTAATCAATCATGTGGCTAGCTCTAGTCCTGCTACCCCACGTTGCTATAATGTGTTTTTCAACATTTTATATGCTGAGACTCCCCAACATCCCTGATGGAAATGCCTGCCTAAGACACTGCTTTATCAATTAGACAGCACACAGTCACTTTTGCATGCATCACTGAGAAATTAGAGATAGAGGGTAATGAAACACAGACACATTAACCAGCAGACTAATCAGCTGTGGCATGACAAATCTGCTCTGACTCAACAGTTGTGTCAGATTCTAAAGTGTACTGACCCAAATAGATCAGCTGTAAGTAAGACAAATAGACCCATTCATTTCCTGCCACAGATTCCCACATTAGTGCATAGTTTAAAGCCCAACCTTATCTGTTCTATTGCAATTATTCAGCTGGTTTCCCAAAAACCCTGGTTAGCCAGCTTTTGTTCAACTAGATCAGACAGTGCAGATAACACATTGGAAATGAAACTGCTACAAAGTACAAGTTCCTGAACAGCTAACCTCGGAAATAATTTCCTAAATAACGCAGGGCTGACTGCTATTCATGGCTTTAGTGCTACTAATAAACAAGAGAAACAAAAGCTCTAGATGAGTATGAAAAATGCACATCAAGAATTACATTACGAGGATCAAATCGAATACTGCTTTATAAATATTAGTTGTCCCCATGAATGGCAATGAACTACCACGTAAGTGACAGGTTCATGGCCTGAGCATTTTGTGAGGTGGCTGGAGTGAAGCAGTTAGTTTAAACTAACCACACCCTGTTTACTGAGCTGCTTGCTGAAAATACTTTGCAATGATTTTATGGTTCTTTCACGTGAAGACTGCTACCAGTGCCTCTTAAGCGAGAGCGAAGGGCTGGATCCAGCGAAGTACTTATACATGTGCCTAACTTTAAGCACCTGAACAGACCTCACGAGGGGACTGCAACGGAAGTATTTGCCATACGCCTGACTAAAAGCACTCTGCTGGATCAGTCCCACAGAGAGCAGCGATTAGAAATCAGGAAGTCTTGTCTCTCAGTTCCGAGTTCAGAGTACACCACTCCTCTTAGACTGTGGACCTATATGAAGAACGAAGAGAAAGGAAGGCGGTCCTGGGGAGAACTGAAGGCCACTTACCAAAACACTATCCTTTACAGAATTTCCTCCCAGGAGAGCTGGATCGAGCTTTTTAGCCTCCTGGGTATTTATTAGTAGAAAGAGGGAAATCTGCCTGTACCTGCTGCATAATATGTAAAATCTTATCCATCTGAGACTGAATACCAATGTAATACTGTCCTCACCAGTTAAACATGAATATTTAAGTACCTCTAGCTGCAGGATTCTTGGCATCAAAGACAAAGAAGACAGCTTTATCATCCAAAAGTTAGACGTATTTCTGTGAGCAAATTTTCAAAGCAGACAGATGAACTATATATAAAGATGTTTACTATTGGAAGTCTCTGAATGATTAAGGGTGAATTAAATAGGCAATGAGTGACCAATAATAAACTGCGATAGATATGAACTTGTGCTCTAGCCCTGCTGGTCATCTGGATCCACCGTCCCGTCAATAAACCCCATGTTAAAATCATGTTCCTGAACAAGGGGAGTCCCATGGCCCCCTGGAAAGCACTTGTTGGGGAAGGGGCTCATCTTCAGTAGGACATGCAGAAGAGTGCAGCTGATGCATCCATTGTGACAGTGCAGCTTTTGAAATGTGCATTCACATTTCAAATGAATAAGCCCCAGAAGAAGAGTCTAAACAGCAGCAGACACTGGACAAGATGTTGCTCCACTAAAGCAACACAGTGACAAAGAACAGTGCGGCCTCTGCCTCTACTTCGATTTTGTGTTGGTCCGTCTCAACTCTCTTGAGCCCCACCTACCAGAGACAAGTCTCCCAACGGCAGCTGGGATCATGATCCTTTTTCAGAAAGGTGGTTGCTCAGATAATTGAGGACGCCCACTTACAGACAAGGGGTCAATTCAGTTCTCACTGAAAGACTCAATGGGGGACAGCGGGAGCTGGATCAGGCCTGGGAAGAGGGGTTCTTTGCTCCTGTGGACTCAGGCCTTGTCTACCTGGGGAATCTGCCCAGACTCAGCAGCCAATGACAAGCCACTGATAAAGCTGCACTGGCATGGACAAAGAAAGCCAAGATTTACACCCCTGTTTGTAACCAGATTCTGGCACACTGGTGCAAGTCACAGCATTTCTTGTATATGCTTGAGATTTGGCAACTTCCGTGACCAGCCACCAACTCCTGGAACTGGTGCAGTTTCCCACTCCTGAGAGCAGAGACTGTTGCTGTTTTTTGTACACTTCCATGCACATTCATGAAACTTACGCCCAACCCGGACTAGATTTAAACCAGTAACTTAGAGGTGAAACTTTCTGTGTCACATCACTCGTCACTTGAGCCTTACAGCCCAACCTCACATATAAAAACCTATTTCTAACCGCATATATAAAAGCTTGCTTCACTGGTGTGCTGCGGCCATCTGCTCAGTGGATGGACAGACGGACGCATTTCCAAAATACAGACTGCAATGGAGAGCTCTAACGAATAGGTAGCTTTTAATCTAAGCAAAGCAAATTGCTTTCCAATCCATGCAGAATGCCTAGGACTGGAGGGAAAGACACATGGGAATGCAGCCCCTCTTCCTTCTTATTAGTGAGTCTTATTCCGAAAGAGAAAGCACTGAGAAGCATAACGAAGTTCTGAAGGGATGATCGGTGGATGCTTCAGGATTTAACAGGAAGCCCAACTAAAAATAAACCACCAAACCAACCTACAACACTCTACCAAAGCATACCCAGACCCCAACAGTGTCTTTACAGCCCCCCAAAGAGGGAGGAAAAGCCAGAGGCTTCATGTGACTTTGTTACTGCTATTGATTTTTCATGGAAGGCACTCAGATACTGTGATGATGGTAAGCATCATAAAACCCTATGAGATAAGAACATAAGAATGACCACAGTGGGTCAGACAATTGATCCATCTAGCCCAGTAACCAGTCTTCCGACAGTGGCCAATGCCAGGCGTTTCAAAGGGAACAGAACAGGGCAATTATCAAGTGACCAATCCCATCATCCAGTCCCAGCATTTGGCAGTCTGAAGCTCAGGCACATCCAGAGCATGGAGTTGTGTCCCTGACCATTTTGGCTAATACTCATTGATGGACCTATCCTCCAGGAACTTCTCTCATTCTTTTCTGAACCCAGCTATCCTTTTGGCCTTCAGAACATCCCCCGGCAACAAGTTCCACAGATTGACTGTGTGATGTGTGAAGAAATACTTCCTTTTGTTTGTTTTAAACCTTCAGCCTATTAATGTCATTGGGTGACCCCGTAGTTCTTGTGTGATATGAAGGGGGTAAATAACACTTCCCTCTTCACTTTCTCCACACCAGGCATGTCCCCCCTTCGTCGTCTCTTTTCCAAGCTGAACAGTCCTGATGTGCATTATTTGGCATTTATCAATATTGAATTTCATCTGCCATTTTGTTGCCCAGTCCCCATTTTGTGAGATGCCTTTGAAACTCAAGTATCTTGAGTAATTTTGTCATATCTGCAAACTTGGCCACCTCAGAGTCTACTCCTTTCCCCAGATCACGTATGACTATGTTGAACAGCACTGGGCCCAATACAAACCCCTAGGGAAACCTGTTATTTACCTTCTCTCCACTGTAAAAGCTGACCATTTATTCCTATCCCTTGGTTCCTATCTTTTAACCAGTTACTGATCCATGAGAGGACCTTCCTTCTTACTCCAGGACAGCTTACTTTGCTTAAGAGCCTTCAGTGAGGACCTTGTCAAAGACCTCCTGAAGGTCCAAGTACACTTTACCCACTGGATCATTGTTATACATGTTTGCTGATTCCCTCAAATAATTTAACAGATTAGTAAGGCATGATTTCCCTTTACAAAAGCCACATTGATTCTTCTCCAACAAATCGTGTTCATCTGTGTTTCCCGCACCTCGGTCTGGGACAGTTCCTCAGATTGGTCACCTAAAAAGAATGGCTCAGGTTTGGGAATCTCCCTCACATCCCTGCAGCGTAGACTGATGCAAAGGATTAGTTTAGCTTTTTCGCAATGGTTTTGTCTTCCTTGAGCGCTCCTTTAGCACTTCAATCGTCCAGTGGCCCCACTGGTTGATTAGCAGGCTTCCTGCTTCTGATGCACTTAAAATAATTTTTCTATTAATTTTTGAGTCTTTGGCTAGTAGTTCTTCAAATTATTTTTTGGCCTAATTATAGTTTTACATTTGACTTGCCAGAATGTATGTTCCTTTCTTTTTTCCTCACTAAGGGTTGACTTCCAATTTTTAAAGAATGCCTTTGTCTCTATCTGCCTCTTTTACTCTGTTGGTTAGCCATGGAGGAATTTTTTTGGTCCTTTTTTTTTTTTTTTATTTTGGGGTATACATATAGTTTGATCCTCTATTATGATGGTTTTAAAAAGTTTCCATGCAGTTGGCAGGCATTTCGTTTGTAACTGTTCCTTTTAATTTCTGTTTAACTAGCCTTCTCATTTTTGTGTAGTTCCTCTTTCTGAAGTTAAATGCTACTGTGGTGGGCATCTTCAGTATTTCCCACCCCCCTCATCTCCAGGATGTTAAACTTAATTATATTATGGTTGCTATTACTGAGTGGTTCAGCTATATTCACCTCTTGGACCAGACCCTGTGCTCCGCTGAGAATTAAATCAAGAATTGCCTCCCCTTGTGGGTTCCAGGACTAGCTGCTCCACAAAGCAGTCATTAATGGTGTCTAGATTACTTGGGGGAAGCTGAAAGCACTGAGGAAAGAGGATATTTTCAAAGCACAAAGGGCAGCTAGAATTGGGGAATCTAACTCCCATTTGTGCCTTTGAGAGCCTCCCCGAAACCTACTAGTGCGTGGGCAATCACGGACTGTCAGCAACTGCAGTGAAGCCCATGGGTCCTGTCCAGATTTTCTTTCTTTATCTGTATGCCAGTTGTCACTGATTCTTCTATAAAATCTTTCAATTATGAGCCTCTCTCTTAGTACAGTCTTCTCCCATCCCCCTCCTCTTTCTTTACTGCAACATCACATTGACAAGACCCTCCTCCCCCCGCACTGCTTCAGGAGTTGATTCGCACCAGAGTCAAAGGAACAGGAGAGAGCACAGACATCCGGAAGGCTCAGCTGGCCTCAGCCCTTTTCGGTAGGCCTGCACAACCACTGTCCCCTGCCCTGCTCACCCTCAAGTGCAATTCCTGACTCTTATCACCCCAATGCGCAGGGCCAACCTATGGGCGTAGAGAAGGTTAAGAGGAGGATTCTTTAGGAGACACCCCAAATATAAAGAGTTAGGGTCCAGGGAAGGGAAGTGTTTAGGTCTCTCCTGCTGGAGAAGGGGAACGTAACTGCTTGTTTCTCCCAAACTTAGCCTGGAAAGGAGCCTTAGGACTATCTTCACAAGATGAAGGGTTAGCCACTCTGCCGGGACCAAAGACCAGGTTCTGCTCCAAGTGGCATCACTCATTCTAACTCAGCCCACCCAGCTGAGCTGCTTCCTGCTCTGGTATTGGCTTGAGCCAGCCATCTGTGTCTGCTGTGAAGCGTGTGTCAAGACAGCACAACACTCAGGCAAAGTGCTCAGAGTGGAGTGATGGTGATGCCCAGGACTGCGACCCAGGAGAATTCCTTTCACTGGGGGGGGACGGGGGGGACAGGGGGGAGGAAGCTGGGGGCAGAGGATTTTTTACTGAATTCTTTTGCCTCCCACACTCCTAGTTTTGAAAGCAAAATGGGCATTCCTTTAGTTTTTGCAGTGATCTGAAGGCAGACATTTATTCCATATTCTCCCTTTCCCCCCAATATCCTCTTTTCCATTAGATGAGTGCTGGATCAGACGTTTTAATTGCCACCATAAAACTGGTATAATCTCTGCAGACTTCCGCTCTTCAGAATAAATTAATGCCAGTCACTTAGGCAGCTACTCCAGATAGGTCCCCTATCCATTCCCTGAGTGAGGAAAGGGAGAGGAGCAGGAATCCTTCCTTCATGTGAAGTGTCTGGTTTAAGAACGTCTGGTGATGCTTGGCCAGCGAGCAGTTCTCTGGACTCTGTGGTAGCCTGTTGCATCAGTACAGTACCAAACCCAGTTTGTCCCTAGACTCGCTTGTACTTTATTGTCTGGAGCCATGCAAGATAATAAACTAATGCTTCCCCTGGATACCCCACATCAGGGATAGGATGATGCAGTAATTCCACTGACAATGTCATGCAACCAACACTGAGTACATCTATCTACACTACAAATAAAAACACAACAAAACCAAAACCATGGCAGCAAATCTCAGAGCCCAGGTCAAGAGACTCAGACTCACTCCATGGGGCTAAAAATAGCAGCACAGATGTTCCCGCCTGGGCTGGTGCCCAGGCTCTGAAACCCGGTGAGAGAGTAGGTCTCAGAGCTGGAGCAGAACATCTACTCTGCTATTTTTAGCTGCATAACACATGCCCCAGTCAATTGGGCTCAGACTTGTCACCACTGGGGGTTTTGGTTTTTTCCCCCCCTTGCAGCATAGACCTACCCTGTAAAGACCCAGGGTCAATCTACACTTTGGTTTCCATTCCCAAACTCAAGTCTAGTTTATTGAAAAGCCCAGCCTCTGCAAAACTCATTCTTTACCAGATCAGAGGAGCAGCAACCCGGGTGTTGGATCAAAGCTTGTGTCTCCCATGATGTGGGTGATGGAATTAATTTTTGATTTACTGAAGGTGTTTTCAGATACCTGCTAATAGTTTAACATTTCATGTACATCTCCATAACCCATCCTGGAGCTGAGCTCTGTGTGTCCTTTTAAGCAATGAATTTTGTTCCAGAAACTCCTCTAGGATGGGCACAGTCAGGCATCAAGACTAAAATTGGGCCTTCTTTAAAACAGGTGTTGAAAAATGCAAAGAAATTGAGAAGTGTGTGGTGTATGCAGGAGCTACTCAAACCTAACCATTTGCCTTCCTCTGCTTTCCCCTACAGCAGCAATTAGTCAAAATACTGAGAGCCGCACGAATACTGATTGCATATAAACAAAAAAGAAAAGCCATGTTTTCTCATTAGGCCTCCTTAGGAACACAGGACAACACCTTTGCCAAATGGACATAATATCAAACGGAAACAGAAAGAGGAGCAGTAAGGAGGATTCCATATATCAAGCAAAAGGAGATTTTGAAAACAAATGCAGTTTTGTCTGTTCATGTGAGGGACATTATTTTGTTTAGCCCTGTTTACTTTTCAGTGTCTTGTGCCTTTTTTCCCCATTTTTAGTCAAAAGCTTCGCACAAATCCAGGACAGACTGCCCACATACCTATTTTAAAGAACAAGTCAAAATAATTGTCTACCTACCCATGTCCATATGAATAAAGGCAGGGCAAGAAACAGCTGAATATGAGTGATGATCATTTTACAACAATCCGGAAAGAGGGCTATATCATTTTTCACTAGAGCCAGGGTTTGTCTTCTGTAGGAATTACTGAGGAGAAAACGCTAATCCTCCTTTAGTCGCAAGGAAGCTGCCCTTTGAACAATCTGTACAAGGCGTGCTGGTGGTCACAGTACTTCGGCGGTCATGGTAACATTGACAACTGTGTTATAACAATTCCCATCTCGAGTTTAACAAGCTAGAGTGTGAGATGAACTCTTATGTCATGATTCTATACAGCATTCACAGAGGAAGAGACTTTGGTAGTCAAGAGACAGGTGCTGCTCAAGAATATTTTCAAGTGTCTCTTTCCTGTAAACACCATTAATGAGCTGCAGTCCATGACAACATACCAATGTGAATAAGGGTTTAGAAGGAAACGTCCAGCGAAGCAACGTATGATAAAAATGTCTTCAAATATGAACTTCCAGTGGGGTAACAACTACAGGGAGACTCTGCCCAGTTGAACAGCCCTGAATGTCACTTCTCCTCTATCCCTCAATTAAAGAAAAACCCATTATGTATAATTTCTTTAATTACTTGATCTCAGAAAAAATTACTATGTACTTATCAAATTAATGGAAAATCAGATCAATCTGTGTCACCGCTTTGGAATTCACCATTTTAATTAAGTCCACATCAAAGCCAGGATACAATTGACAAGAAGTTTCTCTCTGAGCACCACATTCTTCCTCCTTCAGGGATCCCTTTTGCTTTATTTACAAGGCCTAATGCAAAAAGCAGCCATATCTGAATGCACGCTCACAGCTTAGTGGACACTTGAGTTTCTTGTTAAGAGGTGCCGACCAAGTGTCAGAGCATGCGGGTTCAAATCGCTGAAGAAGTTTTCCTGGAAAGCCTCAAGGCCATGTACCAGATGGGGTGGGTATAGGGTCACTTTCAGCTCTCTGGGTTTATCCATTTACTGTATTTTTAAACTTTGTTCATGTCCCTGGAAGCAAACAGAAACTCCCCCTTCCTGCCCCCCTCACATTTGTGTGTCAGTACAAGGAATGCAACAAACCAACAGGCCAAACTCTCTTCAGGTCAGGGAGCTCTTGCACTTTGGGCTCCTGGCATATGAAGAGCTGAGGAACAGAGGGCTTTTTAATTTCCAAAAAACCTTGGCTGGAAAATGAACCCAGACAAATTCCAATTAGAAATTAGACACACGTTTTCAACCGGGAGGGTGATTAACCTCTGAACAAACTACCAAACGGTGGTGGAGGGCCTCCATCTCTCGTCTTCAAATCAAGAGCAGTTGTCTCTCTGGAAGATCTCCTTTAGCCACACACACAAGTGAGCCCGATACAAGGGTAACAGGGTAAAATTCTACCGCCTGCATTCCACAGGAGGCCAGACTACAGGTGCACGCTGGTCCCTCCTAGCTTTAAAAACCCATGGCCCTTATATAGACTGCTTGGAACCAGGTGCACCGAGCTTGTCGAGCTGGGGTCCTTGAGGAAAGTTGACTTGTTTATAACTTTTCCACCCTGGGATTCTGAGGCTGTTGTCCAAATCCAGGCCCCTTGTGCGGTGAAGCAGCCGCTGCAAAAAGTGAAACCTCCCCCAGGAGCAAGTGCTGAGATACCAGCTATAGCACGGTGGCTCTCCAACTTTTTTGGACCAGGACCCATTTGTAAACATCGACGGCCAGTCCCGACCCGGAAAATAGCTGAAGTGAAAACACACAAAGTATTTTGGTCCCAAAATACTTATTAGCCACCATGCAGCACCATCACCCCCCTTGTGCCCGCAGGCGTGGCCCTGTCACGGACCCTGCCAGCGTTGTAGCCTCCCCATTTACTTCCTCACCCACCGCTTGGCGCTCCGTGCAGCCTCCCCAGGAGCGTGGTACCAGCACGCAGTGGGGCACAGTCCCAGAGCATCTGCCTTTGCCCCCTATCACCCCCGCGCTCTGCAGGGCACTGCGCACGGCTGCCCAGCTCTGCCAACTTCCCAGGAAATGCCAAACGTGCATGCCCGGCCCCTGGCACTGAAGCGAGCCCTGTGGCACTACCAGCAGGGATGGCAGGGCCACAGTGTGTACAGCCAGCCCCGGCCCCACCACGAGCGCCCAGAATGCCGGGCGAAGCATGGACACATGCAGGGCTCTGTTAGGCCCAGCTGCTTGTGGAGCGCCAGGTGCATTGGCTGAAAAGCTGCCCCACAGGGACTCCATCCCCTGCGATTCTGGTATCCCCCACTGCTTTGCGAGGCAGGAATAATCCCCCTTCCTGCCCCCCAGTGCTCACCAGCTGTGCCGGGTCAGAAGGGGCTGCTACAGCCCAAGGCAGGGTGCTGAAAGTTGCCCAGTTTTCACCCAGGGACTGTGCTGGGGCTGGGTGGGAGACCCAGGCAGCTCCCTTCTGCTGGGCTGCACTTGCTTTCTTCTTCTACTCTCTCAACCTGCCTCCCCCTCCCAGAGCTGCCACATGTCCGCCAAGCAGCGCGGTGGGCCGCTTGCGAGGCAGCTGGGCGCCAGCAGAGGCTGCCACACGGGAGGCAGAAATAGGCAGGTGGGCCAATAGGCCCCATCACGTCCCTTCCCGAGGCAGCCAGCGGGGGGGGGGCTGGGACACGAGACCCCCACGCCCCAGAGCAGTCTTTCCCATAACGCTTTGCGCGTTGCATTAAATTGGTTAATCGGTGGCACCTACTTGTTGGAACAGCTTTATGGGTATGCAAAAGGTGTTAACACACAGGGAAGCACAAGTGGCATCTATTTAAACCCACTTTTTGGTTGCGACCCCAGGGCTGAAACGCTGCCCGAGCAGACTCGCTGTACAGCCCAGACTGTCCTGCACATGGATGTGGTTAGGGTAATTAATGCCAGCTTCCTCCCTCCCGCTCAGTACGGGAATACTGGAGCGAGCTACTTTGTTTTGACCACCCAGATGGTCTGCAGGGAGAATTCCCTCAAACCTAGCCAATGACAGTAAGGAGAAGGACTTTGACACAATCTCTACTTGACCCTTCCACAGCTCTCGCGAGGGAATTGTCTGTCTGGCAGAAGGTGGTTGTCCTCTTGTGGAAGACAGGCTATGATTTCAGTAATGGGAAAGCGTTCCCATCCATCCCCAGCCTATGGGGGTTCCTGTTCACTTGGGGAGCTTGGCAGAGAATCCATTGGTGTGGAGGGTTGGCATGCCGAATCTCAGAAAACACCATTTGCAAGGGGTCAAAACAAGAGTTACTCTGCAAACCTGAAGTTTAAACATTCCGTACGGCATTGTTTACAAGGCTTTTTTGTCATCTGTCTGCACATCCGAACTTCATGGGTTTCTTACTTTAAAGCCCAGCTTCAATTCAAGACCATTTCAGTGACTGCCTGACTGCTGTTGGCTCAAGTACAGCAGCACTTAATAATAATGTGGCTATTCGCAACATATTGGGCTATTTAGACAGGTGTACTACTCACTTCTATACAGAATATTTGTCAACATCAAGCAAGATTTGAATACAAGTATTTTTTTGTTTTTAATATTCTTGAGTAAAACTAATTCCGATCGTTTCCGTATTTAACGTGACAATCAACCAAGCTCTTGCTTTTTGTCCTTCAGAGAACAACCGCATTAGAACAAAAGCCAATGACAATTCAACATCCATAATAGTTCAAGGCTATAAAACAGATTTGCCTCTTTCAAAGCCCTTCTTTTAATAGCCATATTTTCTTAGATATTGTTTGTGGGTTAAACGTGGATATTTTTCCTTTATGACATGACCTATCTGACTGGCATAAAAGATTAATTCCGGTCAGGATCTTGCTGAGTCAGCACTTCCTGACAGCATTTCCAGACAGCACCTTTGTTTTCCAATTCCCTCCTCTCAAACCTCCAGAGCAGAGGGATCAGAACCATTTTCACAGCATGAACCACATCTAAAAGGTGATTGCAAGAGAGTTTTTATTTTCTTTGGCATATCTACAGGGGGCCTGAAAGGGGCGGGTGACCGGGTGGTTTCTTGCTTTATTTCAGTTTGTTTTATCTGCTCTTGTTTTGTACGTTCCAGTTCTCAGGCACATCAAGTGGGGTTTGCCCAGGTTTTGTGGGAAGACTCCTGGGAGGAGCTCAGGAAGGTTGACTGAGATCCCCAATATATTAGCTGAAGTACTGAAGCTTTAATGGAGGCATTTTTCTCCGAAGTGTCGGACAGACGTTTGTTCTTGTAAACTAAAAAACAGTTACACATTCCGAGTAAAAACCCTCCCACCCTCTGTGAGTTCAATCCTTCAGAGGGCCATTTAGGGATCTGGGGCAAAAATTGGGGATTGGTCCTGCTTTGAGCAGGGAGTTGGACTAGATGACCTCCTGAGGTCCCTTCCAACCCTGATATTCTAATTTTCTATGAAATAAGGGGAAGGCGCAAGTCCCACCATCGCGGCTGCCACCCTCAGCATTTCCTGCCAGCCAGGATTTACTGTAGCACCATTGGGCCTTCCCTGAAAGATGTCCAGATCAGACTTGGCCAGAGAGAGGGACCCAGCTGGCTCCGCCACCTCCACTGACTTCAGCTAACTCCCAACCACCACCTGGGATGTGAGACTTTGCCTACTCTGCCATCAACCCTGTGTGTCCTTTTCCTTCCTTCACCTTCTTTCTTTGCTGTCTCTCTTCTTTTGCCTAGTAAGAGTTTGGCTTAGCCAGCCAACACTTCTATTTCACAACCAGGCTGTAAGCCTGCGGCCAGGAAGAGGCAGCTGAAAGCAATGCCCTAAACAGCCTGGCGCTGGTACAAAAGTTTGCCCGGTCTCAGAGCAGCTAATAAGAGCACTTGCTGAGCCTGTGTCTATCCAGCAATGAGGCTGAAAGTCAAAGTCAACATCAGAGACCGAAGGTACATTTTCTCCCTTTGCTGTTCTTCGCTCTCCCCTCGTGTGTCTGTCTTTGTTGTGTCCGTTAGGAAACGGAACTGGACGTCAACAGGTCCAGCCCATCTCAGCAAACTTCTTCTCTTTTTTCTGTATACCAAACCATGTTTAACACTGTGAGGTTGGACAGTTTCAGGGTCATGGTAACACCTTTGACCCTCTGGACCCGTATATTCCATTTCAATTCACAAGTCTCCTCCCGCCCCCCAAAAACAGCTACTTCAAGCAGCTTTTTTTGAGCCATCCTAGCCAGAGACAAGTGAAAGGCATGAGAGTGCATGGTGATCCTGTTTTGCTAGGTGGGAGATGCTCAGATAATATGGTGATGAGAGCTCAAGATTGAAAACCCGAAGGCTGGCAGAAGTGAGGAGTAAGCTGGACATTGAGGCAGACGGTCTGACTAAGACACTGCTGCTGCTTCCCATTTCCAGGAAGGGGACGTGAAATGTAGCCACCAACCTTTCAGAGTTGGTTTTTTTAAGTACAGTACAAAAAATGTTGGTTTTAGGCTATTCCATAGATCCAGAAGTTAAATGAACTGATGCTGGTTGACAGCTCAGCCAGTATCTCTAGGACAGCTCACTGGTTCCAAAAAAAAAAAAAAACCAACCAGGGAGCAGCAGCTGTCAAATTACAGCTGATATAAAAAAAACACGAGGCATTTGCTTCAGATTTCACTCCCGACTCCCTGCCAGAGGCTTCTGGCGTTTGGATGCAAAACGAAAGGAAATATTAACCACTTTCACCGTCAACTCAGCATGACAAAGATGGCTTAACAACTAATACAAAGATCTTTTTACCTCTATGCAACATTTTTAGTTTGTTTTATCACAACAAACTAATATTTAGTGTGACTGTTTGATACTTTGAACAATATATTGGATCACTTAAATAAACCAATTCTAAGCAGCAGTTTAATTATTCTATACCCACAGCATACATATTTCATTCTGTTAAATGGTGGCAGAATTTTTAATGAACTAATCATCGTATTTGATTTCGAGTCTCCTTGAAAGCCTTCTGTGCTCAGTTACCTAAAGGTGTGGCTTTTTCCAGATTTGTCTAGATCTATTTTAGAGACAGAATTCAAATAATGCAATATTAATGAGAGAAAGAGCAATCATAAGATTACAATAGATAAATAAAGGTAAGCCATATCATAGAATATCAGGGTTGGAAGGAACCTCAGGAGGTCATCTAGTCCAACCCCCTGCTCAAAAGCAGGACCCATCCCCAATTAAATCATCCCAGCCACGGCTTTGTCAAGCCTGACCTTAAAAACTTCTAAGGAAGGAGATTCCACCACCTCCCTAGGCAACGCATTCCAGTGTTTCACCATCCTCCTAGTGAAGAAGTTTTTCCTAATATCCAACCTAAACCTCCCCCACTGCAACTTGAGACCATTACTCCTTGTCCTGTCCTCTTCCACCACTGAGAATAGTCTAGAACCATCCTCTCTGGAACCACCTCTCAGGTAGTTGAAAGCAGCTATCAAATACCCCCTCATTCTTCTCTTCTGCAGACTAAACAATCGCAGCTCCCTCAGCCTCTCCTCATAAGTCATGTGTTCCAGACCCCTAATCATTTTTGTTGCCCTTCGCTGGACTCTCTCCAATTTATCCACATCCTTCTTGTAGTGTGGGGCCCAAAACTGGACACAGTACTCCAGATGAGGCCTCACCAATGTCGAATAGAGGGGGACGATCACGTCCCTCGATCTGCTCGCTATGCCCCTACTTATACATCCCAAAATGCCATTGGCCTTCTTGGCAACAAGGGCACACTGCTGACTCATATCCAGCTTCTCGTCCACTGTCACCCCTAGGTCATTTTCCGCAGAACTGCTGCCTAGCCATTCCGTCCCTAGTCTGTAGCTGTGCATTGGGTTCTTCCATCCTAAGTGCAGGACCCTGCACTTATCCTTATTGAACCTCATCAGATTTCTTTTGGCCCAATCCTCCAATTTGTCTAGGGCCCTCTCTATCCTATCCCTGCCCTCCAGCGTGTCTACCACTCCTCCCAGTTTAGTATCATCCGCAAATTTGCTGAGAGTGCAATCCACACCATCCTCCAGATCATTTATGAAGATATTGAACAAAACCGGCCCCAGGACCGACCCCTGAGGCACTCCACTTGACACCGGCTGCCAACTAGACATGGAGCCATTGATCACTACCCGTTGAGCCCGACAATCTAGCCAACTTTCTACCCACCTTATAGTGCATTCATCCAGCCTGCACTTCTTTAAGTTGCTGACAAGAATACTGTGGGAGACAGTGTCAAAAGCTTTGCTAAAGTCAAGATACAATACATCCACTCTTCATCCGCAGAACCAGTAATCTCATTATAGAAGGTGATTAGATTAGTCAGGCATGACCTTCCCTTGGTGAATCCATGCTGACTGTTCCTGATCACTTTCCTCTCATGTAAGTGCTTCAGGATTGATTCTTTGAGGACCTGCTCCATGATTTTTCCGGGGACTGAAGTGAGGCTGACTGGCCTATAGTTCCCAGGATCCTCCATCTTCCCTTTTTTAAAGATTGGCACTACATTAGCCTTTTTCCAGTCATCCGGGACATATGTCCACATGGAGGTGGTTAAGAGGAATTGCCATTGGATAACTGGTAACCTGCTATAAAATATTTTAATCTTAACTTCAGTTGGATGGAGGAGGAAGAGAGTTGAATCTGGTTTCATGATAGGAGGCATTATATTCGGTCATTTATGACCATGTTGGACTGGAATATATTTTGGAAAGAGGGATGTTTAAAAATTATAGAGCAGTACATGTTTATGCAACCAGCCAGCAGCAAAAAGTTAAAGTTGACCTAAAATGTTTGAAAGCAGTATTTTAGTTAATGCTTCACAGATCAGGATGTTACCAGATTTCCCTTTGTTGAAAGCCCTCGCCTAAAGGAGTAAAAAAGCAAGGATGAGTAAGAAGAACACAAAACTAATCTGAGGGATGGGAGATGGATAGAACAACACATAGGGAGATAAAACAGCAGGAGTGATGGGGCAGAGTCAGGGAGGAAAGCTACATACTGAAAACTTTAAAGGCTTTTTAGCACCGCAGTACAGAGTAATTTTTCCTCTCCCCACCAGCTACCAGTACCTTGGGCTGCGAGCCTCAGATCCCATTAGAACTCACCAGTGGAGCAGGCTGGGGCTGGTTAGTTCTTGGAAAGGAGACTGAGCACTTTGGGTGAAATACCATCTTTTTTGTTCTGAATCCGAACAGCATCCATCTGCACAGGTGTTTGTGCCATTATTTTAACCGACTGAATCATTACAGTCGCCTTACATTTTCCCTGAAATTTCAGCTGAACAGTATCATTCGTCACTTCCTGTCCCAAACTGCTATGCACGACTCAGCTGCTCCTGCCTTCATCACAGAAGTCCTTCCATTTCAGAGTGGCCAAATTCTGACCTCATTTACAACTGTGCAACCCTTAAAGAAAAAGGCCATTTGACATCCTTGGAAGAGGCCTTTAAATACACACTCCATTATGCCCACGTGCACGGTTCGCATGACTGAAACTGCCTGAAATATTAATGTTAATTTAAAACAATACATTTCAAATGTTAACTTTTTAAAAAAACCTAAGTGTGAAAGAAGGTTGAACCAACAGACAATGCAGGAGATCTACCTTCCCATGCCAGAGTCTTAAATGGCTGACAGCGTCCCCTCAGATCAACAGAGATGGGAGTAATTTCTCACTATCTACAATGCTGATTACTTCTCTTAACAGTGCGAAGCTCTCAATACCAAGCACTCTTGAATGTATTGTGGTTTTGGAATATTCGAGATCTCCTTGCGCACAAGTTTATTTTTAAGGGCACCTCTCTCAGCAGGACAGCCATGCACACCTACCAGTGAGATTTCTGTATGTGCCTGTAAGTACAATGTGGTTTTGGTACCTCTCACTGAGAAAGCTGAAGTTTACTCGTTTGCATAACACACGGTGGGGGGCATGAAGTGGGGAAGGAGACACAAACCACACCCCGGTTACCTGATTTTGCCTGGAATTCAGTGATAAAAGTAACATTCTTTCTTGTGCTTCTTCGCTGTGTTGCTCCAAGAAAGATATGAAGTAGAGCA